>NC_090269.1:71964069-72285497 GCF_040414725.1 Anabrus simplex
CTCTGGGTGAGAGAGCGATCTCTCTCCCTTCCCCTATTTTGGTAGGGGGCAGGGTGGTGGCCCCCAGGGAGGAAGGAGAGGACCCTCTCCACCCTGCCAAAAAACCTTGGTCCCTACGCTAACCTACGTGAGGTTAGGCTAGCCCACGTAGGTAACGTTTGAAGTCGCGGTAACGTCAATGACCTTGTCTGCACCAGAAATATGCTGACTCAGCAAAATGTCAAAATTCCCGCCAAAAGCGTGGGAAAATGCTGAAGTAGCATCCATCGTTTTAGAACATACTTTGCCCTTTAACTTGCACCGTTGAGCCACCACCGCATGCCCCTATGTAGGACTATGCAGTGACGGTGTACTAGGAGAAGCATTTGCATCCACCTGTAGAAATGCCTGCATTTGGCCCTTATACTTAGTTTATAAAATAATGTGTGGTCCTAGTGAAGGAAGGGGGCGGGGGCAGAGAAAAAGACTTAAAAAAATGAACTAAAGCGCCAAATTTCAGTTAGCAACAATATAAATGCAGGGTGCTGAAATACTTCCTTTCGTAAATTCAAAGAGTGCTAGAGGATAAAAATACAAGTATTGTGCGGTGATTTGTTTCGACACTACACGGATTAAAGATCAAACATAGGCTCCCAACCTCTTAGGCACTCGAGTGTAAACGTGTAGACAATTTAGCTACAGACAGTGAAAATGGAGAAACGTACAGTACCACAGAGTAGATGTTGGAACAGTCTTCCTCCAACTTGGCGACACAATTCAAATCGACGCAACACTGATCCGCTTATTCTTTGGAAAATTCCCGCCGCTTCTCGGACAAAAAGTGCACCCTCAACGATCCTCCCTCTTAGGTGCTCCTTACTCCCAAATGGAGTTTCATACACCAGATCCTTAATGTGGCCCCAGAGAAAAACAGTGGAGTTACGTAGGGTGAACGAGGGGACCTAGCCACGGGACGACCCCTGCCTATCCACTTGCGGTCAAACACTGCTGTGATGTGGTTTCCTGATGCCGCTGTAAAATGTGCTGGTACACCAACATGCTGGAACCATATCGTGCGTCGCTCAGCCGACTTGAGTGTCAGGGAAACCACATGCCCTTGCTGGAAGGGAGGAGTACGAGTGGCGATGAACAGACGAACGTGCACAAGGAAGTTTTAAGTGCGGGGAGTGTCCGAAGACATGTTCGGCTCGCCAGGTGCAGGTCTTTTATTTGACTCCCGTAGGCGTCGTGATGAGGACGAAGTGATGAAGATAACGCATACACCGAGCCCGGCGAAACTAACCAATGATGGTTAAAATTCCCGACCCTGCCGGGAATCAAACCCGGGACCCCTGTGACCAAAGGCCAGCACGCTAACCACTTAGCCATGGAGTCGGACGTCTGGAGGTCGGCAGCTGGAACATTTAAAAATCATTGCTTTTCTATTTGTTCTACGTCGTTCCGACACAGAGAAGTCTTCTCACGACGATGGTATAGCAAAGAACTTGGAGTGGGAGAATGGGAAACCGCAGAAAACCATCTTCAGGGCTGCCAATATTGGGCTTCGAATCTACTATCTCCCGAATGCAAGCTGACAGCTGAGCGCCCCTAACCGCACGGCCAACTCACTCGTTCGGAAACAAATCACCGCAGACCTATGGTCCGCATTTTCACAACGGTTGTATTTATACCCACTAACTCTCGTTTAATTTACGTAACAAAATTTGTTTACAGGCCGTATAATCTTATAATCTAATGTTGCGAGACACGTTACTGGCCTAATATACCTCCTGAACAAGGACAGCCTTCGCAATACCCTCGCGATCCAGAAGGGGGTGGAGGAATGGTAGATAACCTTCTTGTCAAGTCGATCCAGCTTCCAGACTGAGTTACTCCGATATAGGTGCTCGTGGAGTGCAATTGTATCGTTCGGTCTTTCTAACATCATCCCTGAGCCCGGATTCTAATCTAATTACATATTCCATTCCTTTACTTGTAGACAGCTGAAAATTTAGGCGAATTGTGATTCTCATATGGTTATACAGGGTGTTTAAAAATGGGGGCATCATTTCAGGTATGTATTGGTTATATGTAGATAATCAAAATAGTTCATTACAACATGTGACCGAAAAAGCTTCATTTCCGAATTATGGCCTTCACAACACTGAACTTCACCGGAACGTTTTATTTTCGTAGGTCATTGTCATTACAGAAGATGTTCAAAATGTCCACCTCCTGCTTGAATACAGTCTCATTGACTTGGATCGAATGTTTCCTGATCGATGGATAGGTAGAGGTGGCCCGATTGCTTGGTCTTCACGCTCACCTGATCTGAACCCTCTCGTTTTCTACTTGTGGGGCCATTTGGAAATATCGGTGTATTCGTCTCCGGTGACTGATTTGGAAACGCTTCGGAATCGAATTGTGGCATCGTGAGAGGACATACGCAATACTCCTGGAGTTTCGGATCGTGTTCGCAGGTCAATGAGACATCGATGGGAGGTCTGTATTCAAGCAGGAGGTGGTCACTTCGAACTTCTTCTGTAATGACAATGACCTGCAGAAAAAAACGTTCCGGTGAAGTTCAGTGTTGTGAACGCCATAACTCGAAAATAAAACATTTCCGGACACATGTTGTAATGAACTATTTTGATTGTCTACATGTAGCCAATACATACCTGAAATTATGCCCCCTATTTTTGAAACACCTGTATATGTGTTTCGCTGTACATATTATGTGAAAAATGCAACATTTGTGTACGCATCTAGGTAATTATTAAACAAATGTCAGCTCGTTTAGTTTTCAGACTGTAGTAAAATAATTGGCGAAGTTCATCTCATTATAGAATATATTTTATTCACTAAAATTCCTTTAAAATTGGGATTTATAACCCATTGTCTATGAAATACAGTAGTTCGGAGTGCCTGAACTACATACGATCGCACTAATCCTTTCTCAGACTCTGGAATGGCCTTTCATTCGTCAGAATTTTTAACAGACTCCACGCAGTCTTGAAACGAAATCCAGGTTATTTCAAGTTCTCTATTTACAAGATGATTCGTGGTGAGCTGAAGAGTACCCGGAAATTATCTCTTAAAATACGCTCTGTAACGTCCTAAGATGTTGAACGGTCTTTCTCAGCGTACAAATGAATTTTATCGAATCAGCGCCAAAACATGGAGAAGTACTTGTTGACAAACTGCACATCACGATAAAAATGTTACCGTACCTTTTGTGTTACTTAATGTGGGATTAAAGACAGATTCTCTATTTACCTTTATGTACTAACATTTATTTATTTCATTTTCATAGTATGGGGGCATTAGCAATTTAGCTACAACCTGCATTGTGTAATATACTGCGCGATTGAAAGTGCATAACGTTATTATGTTTGAATATTTGAAGTATTTCGATTATGCATTTAATTTGATTATTTAGTACTGTCATAATTAGAAAACAGGTCGTATAAATTATCCAACGCAACAACGATGACTTTGACTTAAAATATGAAGGTGATTAAAACAATTTAATTGTGTCTTCCCTAACCATAAGTCATGGCCTACTTGACTTACTTCCTTTAATTCCAGATGGAACATAGGGCCTCGACGAAATTTCTCCAGCTTGTTCTATCTGCCGCCAATGCTTTCACCTTGTTAACTCTAGCAATCTCCTTGTCTTCGGTTCTCTTCCAGGTAATCCTCTGTCTGCCTTGCCTGCAACTACCTCGTGGATTCCAGCTCAATGCCTGCCTTGTGATACTTGCTTGTGGTCTTATCAGGGTGTGCCCAATCCATCTCCATTTTCTTCTCATTATCTGATCCTGTATGGGACTTTGACTTGCGGCCTCCGTAAGGTCCTTGTTTGAAATGATCCTTGGAAACAATATTCTCATAATGTACCTCACACAACGATTTATAAAAGTCTGTAACCTTGTGGTAATGTCTTTGGTCACTTAACCACAAGTCATAATGAAAGTATTATAGGAGCATTTTGTAAATTTAGTGCATTAATAGTATTATATATTTATGAATATTAAACATTTCACTCATATTTACTACATTTTCATGCACGTATTTCCCATTTTGATATTAGATAAAAGTGCGGACGCTAATCATCGCTGTTTAGCTGTGTAAATCTGTTTATGTTTAAATTAGCGGGTTATTATATTCACCGGGAGTATTTACTGGATTTACTAACAGAAACGAAATCCCCATGCATGAAGACATTAAAGACATTTTTCAGCGACCCAATAAGAGTTTAGTCTGTACATTGCCCAGAATTCGAAAAGAATGGTATTTCTGTATCAGTAATGTCCACAGTAACAGGGAAATGCAGTTTTTACTTTTCCGTAATGTCTGTCTGTCTGCCTGCCTGTCTGTCTGTCTGTCTGTCTGTCTGCCTGCCTGTCTGTCTGTCTGTCTGTACACGCATCACGAGAAAACGGCTGAAGAGAATTTAATAAAAATCGGTTTGTAAAGTCGGGAGAGAGCCACTACAATCTAGGTGAAATGGTATTTTAGGGGAAGGCCTAAAATTCAATTCTCAAATATTTATATTATTAGTGGTCATATCGATAAACTACGTAACTAAAGTTATATAGAATTAAATTTCCGATCATTTATGTCTTATACATCTTTAACGTACCAGCTACTGTATGATAACACAGATACTGTATTCATGAATTTGTATTTTTGTAGCTAAGTCCATATCAACGCCGAGCCCCGAGAAAATGGGTAAATAGAATTAAATGAAAATCGGTATATAGAGTCGGGGAATAACAAAATACAGATTAAGCTATAAACAATTTTATTCACCCTGGGTTAAATGGTAGTTTATGAGAAGGCACCTGAAATTTAATTTTTATATACCTTTATTATTGGTCCTATGGAAAATTACTACATAACAAATGTTATAGAGAACACAATTTCCGATCATTTATGCTTTATTCAGTTTTACCGTACCGACTATGATAAGAGTGGTATTTCAGAGCCGGAAGAAAATGAAATGTGAAGGCCTACAATATCGAAAGCCCGTAATATTGATCAACAATAACATTACATTGACCGTTGTATGTTGCAATGTTCTTTGTGTCTTATGCTGACACTCAACTCCGATAGATGGGATTACTGCTGGGTACTGAGTATAACAGCCTGACTGAAAATTGGCGGGAAATAGCTGGGGAGTTAGATAACTTTCTTTTTTAGCACGCCATTCCTGTGGTTCATACATTATCTGATACCGCTGGTACGTAACACACTGGTTCATCATAGTATTCCAGCTATTCGATACCTACTCTGACGCACTGTTTTGAATGAACAGTGTGCACACTTAAGACAGAGGCTCACTTAGTAGAGTAGTAGTAGAACTGGTCTAGAATTACAATTTAGACCTATTCCAAATTATAGTATCACAATTCACTAAATAACTCAAAATTCAACACTAAAAAGAGACGTTTCTTAAGAAAAGCTTCTTCCTCTTCACTTTTATTAAATCTACATTCATTTTATTCCAAATCAGCAGCGAAGATATGGTTTCTCCTCTGGCTTGGAGGAAAAATTGCCTCCACGCGGCCACCGCTAGTGTAGTGAATTGAGATTTTCCGACTCATCGGGTACTCCCAAGAAACAGATAAGTAAACGGGCATAGGTTTTGCCCTGGGACTATCCACTATTCGAACTTCCCCGCAGATAAAAAATGAAGAGTGTTCACGGATCACGGATACCTGCGTCTTGGTCATTCCAGCTCTGTAACTTTGGACTGTTTAGTTCGGCAGCGTAGTACTGCTCGTTAAAAGAGAGAAAATGTGTGGTTTTTCATTTGATCGAGTATTTCACATGAAAGCATTGCTTTTAATCGCGGCATTCCTACTGACGTCATTGTAATGACCCATGTTCATTTCAGTTAGGAAAACCACTAAAACAGTCTTTCTGAGAATCTATAAAGGCAGGCGGAGAGTGAGCGTCTGCCAACCTGATTGTGATTGATGGTAGGCAAGCGGGCCTACCATTGCAGTGAACATTTCCTAACCCAGTCTTCATACGAGAAAAGACGTTTGGTGACTTCCCCGTCGTGTTACTAGGGCGACGTTAAGACTACGCAATTTAATACAATCTTGCTCACAACGTGTACACTACCTAACCTAGAATTCTGTATACAATGTAGAATTCTGTAGCAAAGCACGGGTACATCAGCTAGCGTCCATTAAATGTCTAAATGGTCGCTACCGGGCGAGTTAGCCGTGCGGTGAGGAGTGCGCAGCTGTGAGCTCGCATCCGGGAGATAGTGGGTTCAAATCTCACTGTCGGCAGCGCTGATGATGGTTTTCCGTGGTTTCCCATTTTCATACCAGGAAAATGCTGGGGATGTACCTTAATTATGGCCACGGCCGCTTCCTTCCCTCTCTTAGGCCTTTCCCGTCCCATCGTCGCCATAAGACGTATCTGTGTTGGTGCGACGTAAAGCAAAATAGCGACAAAAGTGGTCGCTAAAATTCCAAAACATGTGAGAAGAAATCAGGGGATGGGTAGTATACCCCAAAACAAGATTTTAAAATTGCCCTATGAACGTACGCCCTATGGTCGATCATTTACGAGCTGTTTTAGCTACTAACCAAAATTGGGTGGGGGGATTAACTGTGGAGTCGCACATACCTTTAAAAACACTGCAATACTACGCCAACATGTGGAAAAAAGTTGCCATCGATGCACGATGTGTTCGAACGTGTCTGAAAATCAATGAGGTAGCGTGTTCAGGCGCTAATTCAGGCGCAAGGTGATTCTTTTCAGGACTTCTTATATTAGAACTCAGTATCCCTGCTGGTAAACCAACATGGTGACAGCTGCTCTACACTGAATGTATCAAGAAAGGCTCTTACCAATACTTCCCGTACAGAGTTGGAGAGTATGTTACTCGTAAACGATTTATAAAATATACTTTGTAAGGTAGGGGGCCCATATTTCGTCCCTTTAGCAGATTTTGACTTGTAGAAATTCAGGAATATTATAGGAAAGGCTAGAAATTGGTATATACATTCTCCACTTACAGGCAATTTACAATAAAACTATTACAAGGTAAAGTAGTCAATATTTGACATGAACACTACAAAAATAAAACTACCTAAAATGTGTTCGTAATTTCGTCCCCCACCAAATTTATGAAAAGTGCAATGAATTTTATTATATTTTTCCTTTCTAACATTACCAAATACTTTTCCTATAATGAATTACTTGAAGGCCATTTATGAAACATGTTTTCTTGGTATTCCTTTTTTCATATTCTTTCAGCGTTGCTCTTTGGGTGTTTAACGCTTTACTTGCAAGTTTTTAACCCATTATCTTGTTCCTCACTGCCTTAACAGCCTTTTTTCATAGCTTCCTTATCCCATTGCTTGCGTTTTCCCATCTGAAAAGAACAATAAAATTAAGGGGGACGAAATTACGAACATTACCTTATTTATTATAATGGCCACTACAGTAGCGATTACACGTCAGGAACTACAGCACACGATTGAAATGCAATCCAGTATTTCATACACGTATCAGTGCTCACGCTAGGAATAACAGGCTCTTAATTTGAATGCTCCACTAACTCAGCTCAGCATGAAAAATGAATCCTCCTTGTACACGGAAACTAAACGTGGTGCACACAACCAACTCTCACAACAAGACAGTGGGATGAGGGTACGCGTGTGCGCGCGGCTAAACATTAGGTACCAAATGTGCAAACCTGAAATGCCTAGGGCGACACAATTAGGTGCGGCGGCGGAGTTTACCCCCACTACCTTACTTTTTAATTATTAAACCGATACTTGATTTTTATAAAGCACAGGACAAATAAAAGACTACGTCTATAAGTTTAATTTTTTATCCACTTGCCAGTCTGTCTGTTCCTTCGTTTGTTTGTCAGTCTGTTGGAGTATCAAGGTAAAGGGATTATCACGAAAGTTGGTGTTTAGGTTTATGATAAGGACAAGTGTGACCTTAGCAATAGTTTTTCAAAAAATTCATCAGGATGGAGCTTCAGGGGAGGCCTAAAACACGTAACTCAAAGTACGGTTTGCTTTACGGGAAAATAGCTCATGATAACGTTTATTTAGAATATCGCTTACAAACTTTTTTTGTTAGGCCTGTAATTTTTTTCCGATAACGTAAAAAGTAAGGGAAATATCAGAGGTGGTGTTCTGAAAGTTTTAAATCCTAGATCCGATATCAAACTCTATGGAGGGTTGCTGTGGAGATCACTCTGGCTACGTTGTAAATGGCTTGCACATCTCTCAGTACTGTTTTAATATTAACCTGCCACTTGGATTGTATACGAGAAGGAAGAGATGAAATTTAAGAAAGGGTGAAACTGCGCAGCACCAGAGAGAGAGAGAGAGATCCCATTGTCGGTAGCCCTGAAAATGGTTTTCCGTGGTTTCCCATTTTCACACCAGGCAAATGCTGTGGCTGTACCTTAATTAAGGCCACGGCCGCTTCGTTCCCACTCCTAGCCCTTTCCTGTCCCATCGTCGCCAAAGACCTATCTGTGTCGGTGCGACGTAAAGTAACTAGCAAAAAGAAAAAAGAGAGAGAGAGAGCTAGGAAACGAGTAGGTCAAGGCAAGCCACTGACAGGGAGAGTACGTCCAACTGCGTGCCTGAGAATGTCAGCAACAATTTAATTTAAGGACCATTTATGTATGTATGTATGTATGTATGTAAGTATGTTCAGTCTTCAGCCCTAAGGCCGGCTGGATCCTCAACAGCTCCGCCATCAGCTGTCATAGATAGCCTAGGCATTACTGAAGAGGCGTACTAGGGAAATGAGGAGTGAGGTAGTTTCCCGTTGCTTTCCTCGCTGAACTAAAAGTTGCAATTACATATCAGTCTGCCAAGCCCACTGAAATACATACACCAACTGACCCTATGAGTCACATTTTCACACCGTTCATAGCAGGGACTGGCTGCACAAGGATTGGCATTACTAGCATCGCTCATACCTCAGTCACTTTCATATTTCAAAGCCAAAGATAAGACAGAGACAAATCAATGAAAGTAACAAAATTGCTCTAGTCTATACCAGAAGACACAGTGCGCTATAAACACTAGGACCTGCCAGCAAAGGCATTTAGGGGCATAACAGATATTTAATTTTGTAGATGCTACGAGCGAGTTTCATAAACGACAGGTACAACATTTAGCCATACATATAGTCATAGTCATAAACGCTTACAGCTGAACTATGGTTCCGCTCTTAGAAGTCGAAGTGTGACCATCTTTTTTCCATTCACAAGAAGAGCAGCTTATCAAAGTGGCTTCTTTATTCGCCCTGTTCGGCTGCGGTATGAGCTCACACACACACACACACACACACACACACACACACACACACACACAAAAGAAAAGAATATCGCATTGTAAAGTAATAAAAGGAATGTATAGTTAAGGAAACCTCCGGTAGACAACGTAATTTTCTTATTTGAGGGAAAGTTTCTGCATGCATGGGAAGATGGATGAATATTTACGAGGTCCCGATTGTGTGAGAGTGTACATGAGAATGAACGAGTTCACCTAGCTAGAATACATGTGGTAATCCACGTATGTGTATTTAGAATTATTTGATCGTGTAAAACATTTCCTGTGAATAACTCATTTGCCAATGCGGTAATTTATGAAAACACATTCTGAAGCCCATAATTGCAATTATGTGTTGTAAATTAAGTGGGGATGGAGGCAGCTTGATGTACGTCGGGATGCTCTTTTTCCATGCACTATCGCTAAATTGTATATAAACAATGTGTAGTAGTAGTAGTAGTAGTAGTAGTAGTAGTAGTAGTAGTTGCTTGAGTCATCAGATCATAGATTGGTTTGATGCAGCTCTCCATAACACCCTATCATGTGTTAACTTTCTCATTTCTACGTAACTACTACATAATGCTCTAATCTGCTTTTATATTCGTAACTTAGTCTACCCCTACCGTTCTTACAACCTACAATTCCCTCAAAAACCAGCTGTACAAGTGTTGAGTGTCTTAAGATGTGTCCTATCATTCAAATTTAGCCAAATCAATCGTCTTTCACGAATTCGATTCAGTATCTCTTTATTCGTGATTTTATCTACCCATCCCACATTCAGCATTCTTCTGTAACACCACATTTCAAAAGCTTCTCTTCTATTTTTCCTCAGCTAGTTATCGCCCACGTTTCACTTCCATACTATGCCATGGTCCAGACGAAAGTCTTCAGAACATCTTTCCAATTCTCACATCAACGTTCGAGGTGAACAAATTCCTTTTTCTTCAGAAAGGCATTCCTTGATTGTGCTAGTCGCCATTTTATGTCGTCCTTACTTCTACCACCATTAGTTATTTCACTACCCAGGTAATAATGGTCACCTACTTCTTTTAAGACTTCATTTCCTAATCTTTCTCTTTTTTTGCTAGTTGCTTTACTTCGCACCGACACAGATAGGTCTTATGGCGACGATGGGAAAGGGCAGGGCTAGGAGTGAGAATGAAGCGGCCGTGGCCGTAATTAGGGTACAGCCCCAACATTTGCCTGGTGTGAAAATGGGAATCCACGGAAAACCATCTTCAGGGCTGCCGACAATGGGTTTCGAACCAACTATCTTCCGAATACTGGATACTGGCCGCACTAAAGCGACTGCAGCTATCGAGCTCGGTCATTTCCTAATCTAATACTTCCTGCACCGCCTGACTTAGTTCGATCGAACTCCATTACTTTTGTTTTGGACTTATTTACTTTCATCTTGTATTCCTTTCCTAATATTCTGTCCATACCATTTGGCAATTTCTCCAGATCTTTCGTAGAGTGAGATAAAATTACAATATAATGTATGGAAAACGAATAAAAAGTACATTTTTTTTTGCTAGTTGCTTTACGTCGCACCGACACAGATAGGTCTTACGGCAACGATGGGAGAGGAAAGGCCTAGGAATGGGAAGGAAGCAGCCGTGGCCTTAATTAAGGTAAAGTCCCAGCATTTGCTTAGTGTGAAAATGGGAAACCACGGAGAACCATCTTCAGGGCTGCCGACAGTGGGGTTCGAACCCACTATATCCCGGATGCGAGCTCACAGCTGCGCGCTCCTAACCACACGGCCAACTCACCCGGTTAAAAATAAATAAATAATAACAACAACGATAATAATCAAGGTAATCTATTTGCAAAAATGAGATTGAGGAGTTTGGTGGTTCCAGGCGGAAGAGAGGGAGCAAAAGAAACCTGTCTGGACGGAGGAAAGGAGGAGGAATCCTAGCAAATGAACGAGGAAATACTGGAATGACAGCAAGGCAAGGAGAGGAGGAAATTCATGATGCTAATTCACGTAAGTCCCCAGTAGCCAAACTCGAGGAATGGAGAAGCAGAATGAAGCTAATCCTCATATATCAGATGCTTTATGGTAAAACGTTAGACTTCATTGACATCAGAAATATGTATGGCTCAATTAATCACGAATCACTGTTTCATGCATTGAAACAACAACGTTCCGACCTCGAAATATTTGCTATCATAAAAGAGACACAAAGTTCTTATACTCGGGGTAGCCTCCATGTCTCAGGCGGCAGCACGCCGGCATCTCACCGCTGGATTCGTGCTCAAATCACCGTCACTCCAAGTGAGACTTGTGCTGGACAAAGCGGAGGTGGACAGGTTTTCCTACGGGTACTCCAGTTTTCCCTGTCATAATTCATTCAGATAACACTCTCCAATATCGTTTCATTTCATTAATCATTGCCCCAGAGAAGTGCAACAGGCTTCGGCAACCGGCACAATTCCTGGCCTCACCGCTAGATGGGGGCTCCATTCATTCCTGACCGGGTCGAATGACTGGAAACAGGCTGTGGATTTTCATTTTCTTCCTATACTTGGCATAAGCTTCCAGTCCCCCAGGCAAGGAAATTAACCTTTAACGATTAAACTCCCACAACAAAGCCGGAATCGAATATTACGCACTGAGGCCAGAATGCCAAGACATAGACTACTGGGCCATGAAGATGAACATAATATTTTCTGTTAACGTAGATACTTTCACAACCCGTACTTGTAGACATTATGTGGACTTTTGGGCTCATGTACTGTCATGAAAATAAGGTAAAACTCTTTACATTACGCAGAGAATTTTCCTCCGCGTCTTCAGAAGAAAATCTTGATTGTATGAATTTAAACGTTAGCAACAGAATTGTAAGTGGTACGTTCATTTGTCAGCAGATGGCTCCCCGTACGCGGTACATTGTTAGGATTCGACGCTGAAGCTGACGGCCCGAAAGTATGACACTGACACAAGCTTGGAATGACACATTTGGTGATGAGTAACGTACGAATTTGGAAAACTAACAATAATGAAAGGACAGGGAAGATAACTACCTACGTAAATTCTTAATAGCTGGCAACCTCGTATTACTTCATTGATAGCCAGTGTCGCTGTTGAAATTGTTAGGATTTCTACGTATTTCCACAGCTTCCCGTATAATCCTAGACCTGTAGTGTTTGGTGTGGTTAAGAACTCGAACATCTTGCAACACGATATCATGACCCAATGATAGGACGTGTACAGCTATTGTTGACTTGTCTGGCTGGTTGAGACGGATATTTATTTGGTATTCCTTGATGCAAGTCCCAACGGACAGGCGTGCTTGGCCAATGTATACCTTCGTAGGCTACGATCTTCATTTCCGTGTTGACGTTTAACTAATACGATAGAGTTTGAGGGATGTTCCACCATTCAACACATTGTAAAATACATTAAATTATAAGAAGACCGGTTTCGACTCCCTTGGAGTAATCTTCAGTTCCAGTTGAAAATTAATTCAGGGAGAATCTGATAACACCCTGTCGATATAACTATAATAATAATAATAATAATAATAATAATAATAATAATAATAATAATAATAATAATAATAATAATAATAATAACAATAATAATAATAATAATAATAATAATAATAATCTCCAAGCACACGAAACCAAGACATTACAATACAGTCATTAAACCAGAGTGCCTTTATGGATCAGAAATGCTAATTTTGAACAGGAAAGCAAACATTGAAAACATTGAGAAAAAGGAATGCAAAATCATAACAAAAATTCTAGGCCCAAAACACACCATCGGACCATAGCAACTTAGAGGCAGACCGAAAATCAAACAATACACAAATATTGACAGAGACATTAGAAAACTCAGATAAAGATTCATCTTCTTCTCCTTTTCTTACTGCTTTTCCCCACACCTGTGGGGTCGTGGATGCGTCGTACATGTAAATTTGGCCCTGTTTTATGGCCGAATACCCTTCCGGACGCCAACCCTACATGGAGGAATGTAATCACTGTTGCGTGTTTCTGTGGTGGTTGGTAGTGTGGTATGTTGTCTGAATATGAAGAGGAGAGTGTTGGGGCGGACACAAACACCCATCCCAGAGCCAGACGAATTAATCAGAAACGATTAAAATCCCCGACATGGCCGGGAATCGAACCAGGGACCCTCTGAACCGAAGGCCAGTACGCTGACCATTCAGTCAACGAGTCAGACCAGCTAAAGATACTATGGACATATTAAAGGAATACATCCAGACAGACTTACCAAACAAATAGCCAAATTCTATGAAAAGAAGGGTAAATCCAAAACAGACACAATGAAATGGATTGGCGAAATCATAACCGACATAACATGCAGGAATTTCACCTGCAGATGTTCAAGACAAGGTGATCTACAGATCCAAAAATCACATATTGCAAGTTGACCAAAAGGAAAGACCAAAGAAGAAGATTGGAACAATCCGGTCTGAAGACAGAAAGGAAGGCAAATGCACGCCTATAAGTACTTTGCGTAGTCCTAATTGGCTTATTCGCATATAATAATAATAATAATAATAATAATAATAATAATAATAATAATAATAATAATTTGAGACATCCAAGTGATATTCAAGATTGCTTAGAAAAATATAGTTTCGACGGAAAAATTGAAGGAAGGCATCTGCTACAAGTAAGTGGAAATAATCTCCGATTCCGTTAACTTGTCATCAGTTTACGCTCCCCAGTTAAGAACTGCAAGGTAGTAAATATGGTTGGTTAAATCTATATTACTAATCGTCAATATTTTAAATATGTTTCCAGGGATTACGAAGAGTTTACATTTATTTTTTACAGTCTGTTTTACGTAACACCGACAAAGGTAGGTATTATGGTGGCGATGGGATGGGATAGGAAAGGGCTAGGAGTGGAAAAGAGGTGACCGTGGCTTCAATTAAGGTACAGCGTCAGTAGTGTCAGAATTGGAAAACACGGAGGACAATGTTCAGGGCTGCCGACATGGGATTCGAACTAACTCTCTCCCGAATGAAAGCTGACTGCTACGTGATCCAAGTACTGCGACCACTTGCTGGGCAAGAGTTTACAAAGATAATCGCTCGTTTATATCGGAGAGAATGATGATAGTAGTAGAAGGATAACAGGAGTTGATATTACCAAATTTCCTTGCGCGAGTAATGGAGCCATTATATATTCGATCTGTTGCTTTGTATCGGTCTTGCACACGCGATGCACAGAGTGTTTATCATATTGGGCTGCGCAGGAAGTATGCGCCGGAAATATGGAAATATATTGGTGGTCAAACGTCCAGTAGGCGTCGCAGTGGACACGCAACGTCGTAGCTTGCAGCACCGTGAACATCGCTGTCTGACGGTGAGTCCAAGGCACGCAATCAGCACCATCTGAAGACTAAAGAGCACTATTTCTAACAGTAACATGATGCACCCCGTTTGCTTGAAATATCTTAGTTCCGTATCTATGACTTAGGTTTTCCGTAAGCACATAGAACAATGAAAATATGTAATAGTGGCAGTGATTTCTTTGTAAGGGGAGTTACAAAAAATAATTGCATGAAGAGGAAGAATTTGGACCCTTTGAAGGATAAAGGTAAACGTAAGTAAATCGAAGGGTTACGATAGACGAGTATAGAACTAGTCACGTGAGGCTATACACTAAATGGCAAATATCTCCGCCCTATTTTCTTTTATAATGGTTCATCACCGCTGTCAGCTTGACAAGTTACATATTGAAATCAACCATCAACAAACTAACATGAATGCATCAATAATATAGGTTCCCTTATCAAAGTAAATGATAATAAATGACCAATCAAGATATTTATAATTATGTTTTCAAGCTTAATGAGGAATTAAGGAAATCCACGCACTCTCCCTCAGTGTTATATATTTCTGCCTTTATTTTTATGTGTCTCCCAAGTCATCAGCCCAGAGACTGGTTGGATCCTCAAATAGCACCACTAAAGGCTGTGCAGTTACAGGAAAACCCAATGGCAGCACAAAAATGAGGCGTACTAGGCAAGATGAGGAGTGAGGTATTTTTCTATTGCTTTCCTCACTGGGTCAAAGAGTGCTCTTCCTGCATGGCCAACCCTATGAGCAACACCGAACATAACACTCTGACGCATTGGCTGTGCTTTGAATGCCATTACTCGGCACCACCCATTAGCTTTCATATTGTCTCAGCCATGGATGAGACTAAGACTTTGGTGGAGGCTATATTTTTCTCTGGCCTGTGCCGAAAGATTGATGGAAAAGTACTGTAACCATAAGAAATGACAGCAGGCAGTATTTTTATATACGCATTACTATAACATTATTCTTTGGTGTTTTGGCTGGTGTAAATAATTCAGTTCCCTTCTCGAAATTTGCTGTTATTTGTCGGACTGAAGAGAAACCACGCTGTAATAATATACACAAGCAAACATATTTACTGTTATTTTATAATTTGCTTTACGTAGCACAGACCCAGATAGGTCTTATGGCGACTATGGGATAGGAAAAACCCAAGAGTGCAAAGGAATCGGCCGTGGCCTTAATTAAGATACAGCCTCAGCATTTTGCTGGTGTGAAAATGGGAAACCATGGACAACCATCTTCAGAGCTACAACATTGGGTTTCGAACCCACTACCTCCCGGATGCAAGCTCAGTGCTGCTTGGCCCTAACTGCACGGGCAACTCGCCCGGTAACAAATATATTACATGTACATATGCCGTAAGTTAATATGAATACACAAAGGCTAAGTCTGCAAACCGTATCAAAGTCATGACAAGACAAGGTTAGGTTAAGTTAGGTTGATATAGAAATTTCCTTCCATTTGAACTGTTCTTTATAGGTGAGGTAAAATTGCTTTACTTTTCGAAAGAATTCTTGCAGATTTTTCTTGCTTCTTGGATATCCTAATCGATTTCTGTACGAAAAATTGGACGAAATAAGAACGTAATTCATAAAATGCTGCGTTCGTCATTTCATACCAACTACGCTATTTATTCGAACACGCCACAATTCTCCTTACCTGGTATTACACAAACAGATTTACAATCTTACACACACACAAAAATGAAATGGCGTATGGCTTTTAGTGCCGGGAGTGTCCGAGGACAAGTTCGGCTCGCCAGATGCAAGTCTTTTGATTTGACTCCCATAGGCGGCCTGCGCGTCGTGATGAGGATGAAATGATTATGACGACATATACACCCAGCCCCCGTGTCAGCGAAATTAACCAATTATGGTTAAAATTCCCGATCCCGCAGAGAATCGAACCCGGGACTCCTGTGACCTAAGGCCAGCACGCTAACCATTTAGCCATGGAGCCGGACAATGTAACACTAGTCATTTTTTAACAATACGGCAGTGACAATACGTAATTCTCGCAAAATCACGAAATAAACCAAGACTGAATTGTGTCAACGTACCAGATTATCTGTAACTGTAAGACGTCGTATCGGCAACTAGGGACCCTAAACTGTATGGTTAGTGACACTGAATCGAACCCAAGAGTTATAAAATAGCTGAAAATCACTTAACTTCATTATTAACAGGGGAAAAGGAGTAAGAATGCACCCTTAGTGGCTTACGTGACAAGCAGGACTCATCAAAACCTTACTTCGTCGGTTTGGGTAGGAAAAATGTGGGTGAGCATCCCGAAACAAGTATTACGTTAAACCAACGAGGGACTCATCTAGGGTTCTTGTGATCACCTTTCCACGTTCCCAGGCTAATAGCCGGCTTCCCTTTACGGTTTCATACAAAAGAGCACTGTCCTCCTTAGCCCAAACTATAGATTTTGATCACGGCTCAGTCCCGTGGTATTTGAAGGTGATCAATACGCCTGCCTCGTGTCCATTGGTTTATTGACACGTTAAAGAACTTCCGCGTGATAAAACCTTGGCATTTTGGCGTCTCTGTAAACGTTAAGAGAAGTAGCAGGATGTAGAAATAATAATAATATTTTATTATAATTATTATTCGGTTCAATGGTTAATGGATAGTATGCAGGTCTTTGGTCCAAGGGGTTCAGGATTCTATTCTCGGCTGGATCGGGCATTTTTACGTTAACTTGTTAATTCTTCTGGCTCGAGGATTGTACGTGTGTGTGTTTGTGTGGTCTTTAATATCAGAATTCATCATAATTAGGACTCCTACTCACAAACACGCGGATGTCTATAGACATCAGTTTGAAAGACCTGTGTCAGGATACTCCGGAGGTCATACGGCGTTATTATTATTATCATTATTACTACACAGTTCAAAAATCATTAGGAGAACATGTCTTGTAACGTCTGGTATGTGAACGTTAATTTGGTAGATGGGGTCCCAATGGTTGTATAGCATACCTTGAAACCTTAGCTACTCAGGGTATGTCAAATCAAAGTTATACTCCACCTGTAGGCGTAGCCCTGCATTAAACTGTCAGGTGACCCCTCAAAACAAAGTGAATATCTGTGCGTCCGTGTGTCGTTGTAAGGTACACAGACTACTGCGATCATTTGAGCACATTGTACGTAAATCAGCACATCCCATGACCATATTAACGAGGTACAAGTCACAAGGGCCGTCACTTTGATCCAGGAAGGATGGACTTTTCGTCGTGTTGCTGTGGATATCAATGTCTCTTCGTCAATTATTCAACGCTTGTGGAATCGTTACAATGAGACAGGCCATTACACAAGGAGTGTTGGACAAGATCGTGGACGCATAACAACCCCACAGGATAACCGATAACTGACCATCTGTGCGTTGCGGCGGCGTTCAGCAACTGCCAGAGAACTGCAACAAGACCTCAGGAGGATCACTAGAGTCACGGTGTCCGACCAGACAGTCAGGAACAGATTAAGAGAAGTGTCGTTACGACTCAGACGTCCTGTACGAGTGCCCCGTTTAACGCAGCAACATCGCGCAGCTCGCCTTTTGTTTGCCCGTACCCACGCCAACTGGCAACTTCGCCAATGGAGATTTGTGCTGTTCACAGTCGAGTCCAGATTTCCCCTGACACTGGGTGATGATGGACGTCAGCATGTATAGAGACGCCGTGGTGAGCAGTACTTGCCAAATGTTGTCAAGGATGGCGGCCGATTCGGACATGGTTCTGTGATGGTGTGGGGTGGCATCAGTACTGATGGCCACACGGATCTTGACGTAGTACGCAGTAATGTAACCGTTGCGGGGTACATCGAGCAGATACCGCTACAGCATGTGTTGATTGCTGCATACGGTGTTGTCCCTGAATTCGTACTATTGCACGACAATGCCAGGGTCCATATAGCGCACATCACCAGAGCTGTCTTGCATGAACTGGACATTCAAGAGATGGAGTGGCCAGTAGTGAGTCCCGACCTTAATCCCATCGAGCATGTGTGGGATAGGCTTGACAGAAGTGTTCGTGGGCTTCCTGTTCCACCACAGATTCTCCAAGACCTCGAATAGGCTCTCATTGAAGAATTGGACCTGATACCGCAACGTAACCTCCGTCAACTTATACGGAGCAAGCCACGTAGGTGCCAAGCTGTGATAAATGCTCGTGGAGGACATACACCATACTGAAGCTCTCCAACTGTGAAAAAAATCCACCCTGGAAGACTGTTATCACTATGTTTCTGCCCCTATTTCGACATTTTCATTGGTGTTCTGAAAATGAACGCGAATCCATCGATGTTCTTTTGTATACTGCAATGGTAAAGAATACAGGTTTAGTTGGTAATATACCTGGGTGTGAGGTATTGTTCAAACCATGATCCCCTAATGTACTTGAACTGTGTTTTATTATTCCTATTATCTAAGTTAACAGCTCCTGAAACTCTCATGGAAACAATACACTAAGAAGCAAGCAAGCAAGCTTGTGACTGTCAACATCGTGGTCATATAATCATAGCCAATTCAACCCTCCCCCTCCCTTACCCCGCCCCCCCTCCTACTCACCCTGAGCCATAGGAACGTGAATTTTACTTTCAAAATCCGCCGATTCATTGGCTGGGATTCCACATACGCCTGCCTCGGAAATAAGCCAGTGAATATATCACTCGGCTATCACTGCCCCTCTTCAGTAGGGGATCATTATCTTTCTACCAATCAGTGACACATAACAGTAGAAATTCCTTTCCTCACCCTGAGGTGGTGAAACTCTATTTAGGCACCCCCCCCCCCACCGGAATTAATCTGCATGTACCGTTTTTAACCACATACCACTCTCCCGCGTCAATTTTAAATTTCTGGCAGTACCGGGAATCGAAATCGGATTTGCGAAGACAGCAGCTAATATCGCTCTTACTCAAGAGGAGGTAGAAAGTGAAGCCTTATTTCTGTGGTATATAAGAAATTTCGAAGTTTTAGTTTAAATCTAATTCTACTAGGGAACCAATTATGAATGACGTTTTCCTCTCTGTACACAGATACACACACGTTAGATTAAATATCTTAATCAATAATATTCTCGTTCACATAATCAGGTAATTGTTATTTTATTTGTCTTATTATTATTATTATTATTATTATTATTATTATTATTATTATTATTATTATTATTATTATTATTCCTGGCCTTTTCCCCAATTTATTAATTTATTGAGGTTGGTACTTGATGTGGAGTTGGCCTGTTTTACGGCCGGATGCCCTTCTTCATGCCAACCCTATGCGGAGGGATGTATGTTTCTGTGCTGCTTAGTGGTGTGGTGTGTTGTGTGCATATGAAGTGAAGTGTTTTGAGACGAGCACAGACGCCCAGTTCTAGAGGCAAAGCAATTAGCCGTACACAGTTAAAATCCTCAGCCCGGCCGGGAATTGAAGCCAGGGCCCTCTGAATCGAAGACCAATATGCTGTTCGTTCAGCCAAGGAGAAGGAATGTTATTTACATCTGTATTCGTCCCTAGCAAAAAAACAAAAGAAAAAATGCACACATTTTGTAAAATGCAGGATATATTTCATCAGTAGAATTTAGGAACATATTTTCTTGCCAATCGAAGCCCCCTTGGCTCCGGCAGCAGCGCGCCGGCCTCTCATCGCTTGATACCGTGGTTCAAATACCGGTCACTCCATGTGAGATTTGTGCTGGAAAAAGCGGAGGCGGGACAGCGTTTTCTCCGGGAACTCTGGTTTTCCCTGTCATCTTTCATTCCAGAAACACTCTCCAATATCATTTCATTTCATCTGTCAGTCATTAATCATTGCCCCAGAGGAGTGCGACAGGCTTCGGCAGCTGGCACAATTCCTATTCTCGCCGCTTCATTCACCCCATCCCTGACCCGGTCATTAACTGGAAAACAGGTTGTAGGTTTTCATAATTTCCCTGCCATTGATAATTATGTCGCAATGTAATACAGTACATAATTGCCAAAAATAATCGGGATCACACACCAAGAAAGAAGGATTATCTGTAATCTGTACACAAATCAGTCCGCTGTGATAAGAATCGGGGCTATGAACACAGAAATCCAGAAACAAGTGAGGGAAGTCTGCAGTTTTTCTTCTCTCCTCTTTATGTTTATACAGAACAGGAGGTAAAGGAAACAAAGAACAATTTGGGAAGGAAATCAAAATCCAAGGAGGGAAAATTGAAACTCTGGGATTTGCCAAAGATATTCTTATTCTATCTGAATCTGCAGAAGATCTGGGGAAACTGCCGAGTGCATTGCAAGATGAAAATAAATCCACAACAAAATTAATGGAGTGCGGTCGAATGAGGTCAAGCGATGCAGAAAATATTAGATTAAGAAATGAAATCTTAAGGGGAGACGTAGGCAGAAAACATGAAAAAATCACAATTTATTTTTATTGGTTTTATTTAAGGTGTATATCAAGGAGAATATAATCCCAAAATTTTACATTGAAACTTCGAACTACAAATGGAATTAAAAAATTAAAGAATCATACACTGCAGTATGACACGCCCACTGCTCAGCCTCTGTGGCAGTACAAGATGTCTTCTTACAAGGTTCTGTCATTTAAACTTCTGGCAACAATTTATCGAAAGCCAGATATTTTTTCCTTCTTGACCAGACAGTTGTAGAACCAAGCCAGCATGATATAGAAGGCTGTGGATGACAAAGACTTCATTCAATAATTGTGTGTGTATGTGAGTTGTATAATTGGTGTAAGTCAGTGGTTTAGTAATCCCTTGGTGATCCTTACATGTACTATATTTACACAATGCCTAGGATTGGTAAAGTGTATAAGAAGTATAAACAATCACATATAAACAGCACAAAGTGAAGAAGACATGGTGAGGTTTGGGACAGACTTGAAATTGTGAACCTGGATTCATCTGTAAGTTCTTTAAAGCAGAAAGTCAGAGCAGGCATCCTGCCAGAAGAAGAAAATGATGGAGGAAAAAGTAGGTTTAGAATTATTGATATTGTATTGTTAGCAGA
This sequence comes from Anabrus simplex, assembly GCF_040414725.1. Classification (NCBI taxonomy): domain Eukaryota; kingdom Metazoa; phylum Arthropoda; class Insecta; order Orthoptera; family Tettigoniidae; genus Anabrus; species Anabrus simplex. The sequence goes on from NC_090269.1 coordinate 71,985,745, forward strand.
AGTAATGCAGAAAGCTTGCAGGTGTTCTTCTTGTGGTGGAAAGGTGACTTCGATGGTTGGTGAGAAGAGAGATAGTTTAGTATATACATTACACATTTTGTGTGAAAATTGCAAACAGTGATATACCATTGATAACATCCAAGGCCAATAACAGAATTTATGAAGCAAATATTAGGTTTGCTTATGGCCCAAGGTGTGTTGGTCTTGGTAGAGAAGGTGGGAACTTGTTATGTGGTATTATGAACATGCCTGCTCCAACACCAAGATTCACTGCTATGAACATATCACTTTTGAATGCAGTGGAAGAGGTTAGAGAAAAGAGTATGAAAGTAGCAGCTAGGTAGAGAAGCAGAGCAGACAAGTGAGCAGCAGAGGATGCTAATGAGGAAGAGGAGTATGATTATGGGCAGATTTAGGAGAGGTGTAGTCTTGAAACTTTATTATGAAAAGTTTTCTTGGATTTTCTGAATTTCACATTTTTCATACTTTAGGTACAACTACTCAAGAACTACTTGATATAATTTCATAAAATTTTGAACACAAGTCATCCAAGTATATACGAAGATTGAAGTGGAGTAGAATTTTAATTTGTTGATTAAGAAAAATGTTATACATTAAAATATTTTTTAAAAATAAGAAATATTTTCCATCAAGTGCAAAAAATGACAGAAAATCAACAACATTTAGGAAAGAATTACTGCACTTTAAAGTCTCTATGCTTGTGTAGATTGTTAATATATTTTTAATTTGAAATTTGAACTCATATCTTATTCAAATTAAGAGAAAATTAGCACAGTGTCCCTTAAACATACACAGCAACTCACTAGGTTATTTTTAATTAGTGTACCGAGTTTCAGTTAGATTTGATGAAAATTGTAAAAGATATGTGTGATCAAACATGTGATTGTAATTCTGTCTACGTCTCCCCTTAAAGGAAATAAATGAATATTGTTACTTCGGTAGTATAATAACTAACCATGGCAGAGTAAGTGGGATATAAAACATAGAATAGCACAAGCAAAGAAGTCATTTCTTAAGAAAAAAAATGCTCAATTCGAACATTGATATGGGAATTAGAAAGATGTTTTCGAAGACTTTAGCCTGGAGCTTGGCATTGCATGCAAATGAAACACTGACAATACCTAGTACAAAAGAAAGAGAGAATAAGCTTCTGAAATGTGGTGTTGCAGAAGATGGTGAAATCCTGATTCGATTTTGTAAGAAGAGAACGATTTCGTGAAATTTGACGAAAAGAATAGAATGATGGCAATAATGTTGAGACAACCAGAACTTGTTCAGTTAGCTTTCCAGGAAAGTGTTGGCGGCAAGAACGGCAGTTACATGGCACAGGATATGGTGGCATGGAGAGCGGTATTAAACAAGTCTATGGACTGATGACCCAGACAGAACATTGCTAGTAATAACTTTATCGTAATTCGCAGCCATTCACTTGCTGGTGAGTGTAATTATTGTCTTTCGAGTGTTACCAGTGTTGCTGATTATGCATTCTTAAATGGCTAAAGATAACGATTCTAGAACTACATGCTCTGATAGAATGCTGGCACAGAACCCTCTAGTGCCCCGTGTTACATGTGTAACATTGGGAATTTAGTACTTTGCTGTCGCTAAGAAACATCCCTGCCGCTAATGCCCACAGTGACAGATTGGTAACAACACGCACCATGAAGTTTTCAATCATGCGTAGAATCTTTATAGAAAAATCCTATAAATAAAATTCTGAATAAAAGTAATATTTTTCTCTGGAGATCTATCCTGGGCACTAGAGGGTTTTAAATCAATCGAAGTTTCCTGTTATTGTAGAACTTGTTTAGTTCTTTTGTCATCTTCTCATTCCTTCCTACCTCCTCTTCCGCCATCGCTGTTGTTCAATATGTTACAAGTCGCTTAAGTGCGGCCAGTATCCAGTAATCGGGAGATAGTGGGTTCGAGCCCCACTGTCGGCACCCCTGAAGATGGTTTTCCGTGGCTTCTCATTTTCACACCAGGCAAATGCCAGGGCCGTACCTTAATTAAGACCACGGCCGCTTCCTTCCAATTCCTAGACCTTTCCTATCCCATCGTCGCCCTAAGACATATCTGTGTCGGTGCGACGTAAAGCAAATATCATCATCATCATCATCATCATCATCATCATCATCATCATCTTCATCAATATGTTACAGGTCCCCTCATGCACAACACGAGTAATAACCACAGTAAATTAATTAAAATATCATAATAATTATACCGAGTAAGTTGGCCATGCGGTTAGGGTAGCGCAGCTATCAGCTTGCATTTGGGAGATAGTGGGTTCAAACCCCATTGTTGGCAAACCCGAAAACGTTTTCCCGTGTTTCCCATGTTCACACCAGGCAAATAATTTTATTATTATTATTATTATTATTATTATTATTATTATTATTATTATTCGTGGTTTCCCATTTTCACACCAGGCAAATGCTGGGGCTGTACCTTAATTAAGGCCACGGCCGCTTCCTTCCAACTCCTAGGCCATTCCTATCCCACCGTCGCCATAAGACCTATCTGTGTCGGCGCGACGTAAAGCCCCTAGCAATAAACATAATTATTATTATTATTATAACAAAACCATATGAAAAACTACCAAATATATAATTAATAATACCATTATTAATATGAAAATTTACCCAGATTAGAGACGTAAAAAAATAAAACCACATGTGTAGCGCTGTTGATTAGGGTCTCACCTCCTGTATTCAGACTTGCAAGGAACGAAACCCGGCACAGTGAGTTGATTCATCACTCTCAAGTAGATTTATAGCGGCATAGTTTGCCTAGCCGAGGCAGTAATGTTATGTTCGGTTCACCTGGAAGGACATGGGTTCGATTCTCAGTCAAGAAGTTGAAAATTTTAGAAACGAGATTTCTACTTCTGAAGAAGCTCATGGTCCTAGAGTTAACTCAGCCTACACCAACAATGAGTACCAGGTTACTTCAGGGTGTCTGTATCTCTTCAGACCGATAGCGGCTGAAGAGTTTAATAATAATAATAATAATAATAATAATAATAATAATAATAATAATAATAATAATAATAATAATAATAATAATGGTTTTACGGCCCAGTAACTACTTTTACGGTTTTCTGAAGTGCTGATGTGCCCAAATTTTCTCCCGCATTATTTCTTTTACGTGCCACTGAATCCACCAACACGATGCAGACATACTTTTAGCATTTTCAAATACCACCGAACTGAGCCGGGACTGAACCCTTAGAAGGCTAGCGTCCTACCGTCTAAGCTACTCTGGCTGAAGAGATATTGAATAACTAGCACACGAATGTGTCAAAACAAAATCAGTACATTCTGATTCAATTTTTGACAGCGGAAGCCTGTCATCTGAGTGAAATGTATCTCTGCGTGGAAGATATAAACGCAAAAATCGTTAACTAAATAACGGAGGAAATTCCTCAACCATCCATTCTATAGCCCTGACTTGTCATCTGATGACTTAGATTTGTTCAGGCTTGTCGAGAAATAACATATGAATCATAACACAGTAGAGATTTCCACCTAATCAATACTAAGATGTATTTACAATATTAACATGACATGGTGCTAGTTTCAACCCTCCTCGGGGTCATCATCAGCCATATTAAAACATACACAATGTATGGCGAAATCCTAAAACATGTTTTTTTAACGGTAAGAATCTTATGGATATATTAAATCACACACCACAGTGCAAGATCCAATTTGATTTCCGCTATGAACTGAGAATTCCACCAATTAATATCTCCACGCGCAGTGTCTACTTTCTTCTTAACAAGAATTCAAAATAACTTCACATTCTGCACAACTCCAACAATCAACAATGCAGCCTATCAAGACGGCTTGGTTACTTAATACACCAACTGCCAAATTCTCTACCTAAGCTGATACAGTGTAACGTCGACTCTGCATCTAGAGAGTTTCACCTTTTACTACCCAGGCATTGTACATACTTGTATATTTTTATGTGTCATTTTACATTGTGTTCATTATTACCAGGACCTACTGAATTCCACGAGTATATAAATTTTTACAACACAGAGCACCTTATTTGTACTTTTATTCCAGACTTCTTAGTACGCATTATTTACTTGTATTATTTATTATTACTCACCTGCATCACACATAATATCTCTCATTTTCTTTTGCACCGTATTTGTACTTTTATTCCAGACTTCTTAGTATTTATTATTTACTTGTATTAATTATTACTCACCTGCATCACACGTAATATATCTCATTTTCATTTGCAACATTTCAGCCACACTTCATATTGTAAATTTAATATATCCATAAGATTCCTACCGTTAAAAAACATGTTTTAGGATTTGGCCATACATTGTGTATGTTTTAATATGGCTGATGATGACCCCGAGGAGGGTTGAAACTAGTTATTCTCAGTTCAATACGGTGATGAACTAAGTGCTTCAATGATGGAATAGTTCAAGCAGCAATCACGATCCTCCTTTTCGGATGATATACAATGTTTGGTGAAGTGCGATGCATGTCTAAATACACAGAATGACTTTTGTTCGTTAGTGTGTCATGCAGTTTTGATCCTACTTACTATTTTTGTCTGTGTTCACTTTGTAATGTCATCGCTTTGATTTGTATAAATCAGTACGTCATGGCAGGTTTCAGTTGATCACGTCGCATTTCGCTGCCCTATTTCATTACTGAAACATCTAAAAAATGGCTGTTCAGAAGTACGAATATTTAAACGTTTAATTCCTATGTTTTATATCAGGAAATGTCCGGCTTCATGGCTAAATGGTTAGCGTGCTGTCCTTTGGCCACAGGGGTCCCGGGTTCGATTCCCGGCAGGGTCGGGAATTTTAACCATAATTGTTAATTCCGCTGGCTCGGGGCTGGGTGTATATGTCGTCTTCATCATCATTGCACCCTCATCACGGCGTGCAGGTCGCCTACGGGAGTCAAATCAAAAGACCTGCATCTGGCGAGCCGAACTTGTCCTCGGGCACTCCCGACACTAAAAGCCATACGCCATATCAGGAAATGAACTAACTAAACACTAACACATCGTTCTCGGAATACCGAGCTCGATAGCTGCAGTCGCTTAAATGCGGCCAGTATCCAGTAATCGGGAGATAGTGGGTTCGAGCCCCACTGTCGGCAGCCCTGAAGATGGTTTTCCGTGGTTTCCCATTTTCACACCAGGCAAATGCCGGAGCTGTACCTTAATTAAGGCCACGGCCGCTTCCTTCCACTTCCTAGGCCTTTCCTCTCCCATCGTCGCCATAAGACATATCTGTGTCGGTACGACGTAAAACAAAATAATAAAAAAAAAGTTCTCGGAATGTGGACAAATTGAAATTCGAGCTACCTTGGTGTAGAAGCAGACAAAGTAAGAAGAACTATGCTGTATGTGCTCATTCATATCTCAAAATTTCATTTTAATGATGTCTTAGGAATTGAACTACGGGAGAGATCATGTTGAAACAAAAATTAATATTCCTTTTAGTTCACAAGAAAAGTTATATATTGAAAAAATTGGCGCACAATGCGTCTGTAGTTTTGTACCAATACTCAGTAAAAATCTGTGTCCCAAAAAGTGTGTGCCAGAGTTCCTGCACTGATTTCGAAACTATGAAAGCTAGCAAAAAAAAAAAAAAAAAAAAAAACAGAACTGAGAAGAGGAGGGTAAAAATAGTCCAGGGAAATAGCCTCTAAGTTCATATGGTTCAGTTGTGAGTGACGCGCCCATCCACTATTTTGTGATGGAATCGGAGCGCGGAGCAAGCGGCAAATCTAGCATAACTCGGGATCACGTAGTGCTTCAAATCACTAAAATACCTCAAATGCCTTAAATACCGTACGTCTCTCGGCGACCTGCATGTCTGTGAGGATAGGGTCCCACCTATGATGAATTCTAATGTTGAACGTGACGCGCGCGCGCGCGCGCGCGCGCGCGCACACACACCCATATACACTCACATACGCAGTCCTCGAGCTAGAGGACTTAACCAATTAACGTTAAAATCTCTGACCCAGTTGGGAATAGAACCCGGAACCCTTTGGAGCAAAGACTTACACGTTAACCGTTAGCCATGGAACAGAATAATAATAATAACGTGCGACTTTTTGTCCGAATGATCGGCGTTGAATCATTTTGTTCAGAAGGTCTCGGGTTCGATTCACGGCCGCGTCGGCGATTTTAATGGCATCTGATTAATTCTTCTGACCAGGGGACCGGGTGTTTGTGTTAGTCCCAACACTTTTGTTTTCATATTCAGACCAGACACCACACTACCAATCACAATAGAAACACGCAATAGTGATTACATCACTCCGTATAGGGTTTGCGTCAGGAAGGGTATCCGGCCATAAAACAGGGTAAAATCCACAAGTGTGACACAGTTCACACCCGCGACCGCATATATGTGGAAAAGGTGGACTAATAATGATAAGAAGAAGAATATACTTAGTCCTACACCCCCCTACTTCATTTAACGTTTGCAGAGAAGCCAAGGTCCTGTGGAGTAAACTAATCTCCAACAGTCTCTGCAAAACCACCTACTATGGGTCGGAGAATATATCTCTTTCTTGCAATCATGTCTTCTTAACCTGATACCTATCTCTTTCGGGAAATGAAAGAAAAATACCTGTACAGTATTTCCAAGAATGTGAACCAATGGTGTACGGTGGCCGAACATGATACTTGCGCAGAATAATGCTAAGCCTCCAGCTGTTGGTGACGTTCTGCTGAGAATGATTCATTGTAACCTTCTCCTACTGTCCTTCATATGCGCAGAGAGTTATTTCTAATCAGGGTGTAAATCAATTTGCACTACATCGGTAAACCACGTTCTTGACCACTGATCTCGTGTCCAAATTTGATGTCATGCTGTGATATCGTTGAAGCAGCGGAGTCCTGAGGGGATCTTCCTCAATACAGTACCCCACCCTGTCACTGAGTCTATTGCCCTCAAATTCGATACTTACACTCCTGAGGCGTCTCGAAACTCGTAACGCAGAGTAGTAGATGTGCGTGTAGGTTGTCCAGGTTGAAGATACGCGTGTATACCTGCTCTCTCCTGCTGCTGTTTTGCGTGGACGGCCCGTGCGATGTCGATCGGGAACATTTTCTGCAACCGGAATTTGATTCACGTGAAGAAATTTGGCAACTTCAACTTGTCTCATGTGCAGTTGTGATAAAGTGAAGATTTTGGTACGATCTGTCATAGACAGCGTATGACGAGGCATTTTAGTGCATAGTACACAGAAGCGAGACAAACTGACAAGTTTGTTTGGTTGTCACCTCAGCTCTAGTGTAGGCCTACTGGTGTTATTTTTCTTTACATCCCACTAACTACATTTACGGTTTTCGGAGACGCCGAGGTGCCGGAATTTAGTCCCGCAGGTGTTCTTTTTTACGTACCAGCAAATCTACCGACACGAGGTTGACGTATTTGAGCACTTGAAATGTCGCCGAAGTGACCCAGGATCGAACCTGCCAAGTAGGGGTAAGAAGGCCAGCGCCTCAACCATCTGAGCCACTCAGCTCGGCTCTAGTGTACTGGATTTGTTTACTAGTCGTGAATCGAATGCCCGTACCTGTGAAGAAGGCAGGGTTGCCATGATTTAAGCAAGACATAAGGCACTATCTAACTATAATTGAAACATAAATCGTAGACATTGGTAGGTTAACTGCAAATATGCTTAACTTAGGCTTGTCAAGATCAGGGCTGTCTGACAGCTCTGCGTGCACAGGAAACAGGTGTTACGAGCCCTACACCAGGACGTTATCACAATCAGACAGCGAAAGCCTGGAGGGGTGTATATTACACTTTCATAACTACGGTATTCCATACAAAACATGTAAATAGACATTCATAACTAAATTGTGTAAAATGTGCGGAACACCATGCTTTGTAATCACTAGGTTTCGGAAGTTCATTGCCTAAAGAGGTGCAAAATGTACAAGCAAATATGCTCTAAATTAGCTAAATATGACCTAAAACAGGTAAAATATGACTTTAGCATTTTAGAGATAGTTAGTATTACAGTATTGAAATGAAATGTCGTATGTATTTTAGTGCCGGGATATCCCGGGACGGGTTCAGCTCGCCAGGTACAGGTCTTTCTATTTGACTTCCGTAGGCGACCTGCGCGTCGTGATGAGGATGAAATGATGAAGACAACACATACACTCAACCCCCGTGCCATTGAAATTAACCAATTAAGGTTAAAATCCCCGACCCGGCCGGGAATCGAACCCGGGACCCTCTGAACCGAAGGCCAGTACGCTGACCGTTCAGCCAACGAGTCGGACTATTACAGTATTACTAACTTTAAACGTGTCAAAAAGCGACTAGCGATAATACAGTAGACAGATGTCATCACTCAAACTGACAGAGTTGTCTGTCTGTTAGGTCATCAGGCCAGAGGCTGGTTGGATCTTCAAATAGCACCACCAAAAGTTATGCGGTTATAAGGAAAACGCAAAAATCAATGGCAGCACCAAAATGAGGCGTACTAGGCAAGACTAGGAGTGAGGTAGTTTGCCATTGCTGTCCTCACTGTGTCAAAAAGTGCTATTGCAGCACGACTGGCCCTATGAGCAACACCTTTCATAACACTTAGATGCACTAGTTGTGCTCTGAATGTTAATACTCAGCACCACCCATACCCCAGCAAGCAGCTTCCATATTGTCACAGCCATGGATGAGACTGGGACTTCGGTGAAAGCTACACTTTACTCGGGCCTGTGCCAAGGGATGGATACAAAAGTACTGTATCCATCAAGAAATGGCAGCAGGCAAACTGACAGAGTTACAGCAGGTAAATTATAACTTTATACATCCCTTTAGTATCGTAGCCTTGAGACGCAGTCCTCTTTTCCTTTTCCCAAAAAATTACCAAAACTCTATTAGCATTCTTTTTGGTATCTGTCGGCGTACGTTCGTACACATCTCGTCTTATAACCCTGCTATCTACCTGTTTCGCGAGAAGAAAGAATAATTCATTTACTACGATATTTTGAAATTGTGTATTTGAAAATCGACGCAGATAACATGTACCTTGTTAAAAAGACGCCTCAATTTGAACATAAATGCTCAAAATGTAAGCAAATATGACCTTATATCACTAATATGACCAAAGTTATTAAAATGACCAATATATGCATTTATATTTCATAGTTATTTCTCATATTTGAGGTAAGATAATCTCAGGTGGTGTTGGTGGTGGTGATTACTGTTTTAAGAGGATGTACAACTAGGCAACCATCCTATATATAACACTAATCATAGAGAAAAAATGGAAGGGATCCGACACTTCGAAAAATGAAGGTATAGACCATAGAAAGACAAGGGCCACGAAGGGCGTGAAAATGAAAGACTCCCTAGCCCTCGGAAACGCAATAGCGTCGGGGTCGGAAAAGAACAAGAGTTGACCAAGAGTGGTCGGATAAGATAGATGACAGTGAGGAGCCTGGCACAAGTAAATGGAAGCAATGTCAGGACTCAGTTGATGGCCTCGTGATCACCAACCCACGCTCCAAAGTTCAGAGCCCCTGAGGCCTCTTTTAGTCGCCTCTTACGACAGGTAGGGGATACCGTGGGTGTTATTCTACAGCCCCCACTCACAGGGGGAATGATCTCAGGGAATGAGATATTATTTTCCTTAACATCCGAACTTTGGTAATCATCGTTTACTAGGAAAATTACACAATTACTTCAAAGGTTGCCATAAGAAATGAAGTAGAAAATAAAATATATTTACTTTCTTGGGGGCTTAACAGCATCCTCAACTCATCTGTGAAGAATTATTAAACAAATTAATGCCGAATACTATGCCGCTTATGGAAGAAAACGGCATGCTTTTATATAAACAAAGGAAACGTAGAATCTCCTCAGGTAACAACCAAAAGTGCAAAGACACACTAAAATATGACTGTGTCAATCCTTGTGTCGCAGCCTATGTAGCTCTGTGTTTCAGTCCTTAAGTGCAGACCAAACGAGGTAACTGGAGTCTGTCATCGGTAGCTATACACAGCATTGAGTCAGCAACGTGGGGAAGTACAAGCTCACAGAGGGGAAGAGACATGGGTCCGCGTGCACAGGTACTTTTTTTTTTTTGCTAGTTGTTTTACGTCGCACCGACACAGATAGGTCTTATGGCGGCGATGGGATAGGAAAGGCCTAGGAGTGGGAAGGAAGCGGCCGTGGCCTTAATTAAGGTACAGCCCCAGCATTTGCCTGGTGTGAAAATACGAAACCACAGAAAACCATCTTCAGGGCTGCCGACAGTGGGGTTCGAACCTACTATCTCCCGAATACTGGATACTGGCCGACAGGGACTTCTAGCACGTTGCGCTGCCCTTACGGTGGGCAAGATTTGACACCCGTCGCTTGACATTTTATGAGTGTATTATCTCCATTAAATATGGGAAAACAATACGCAAAAGTGTGAACGACCTTTAGTTTCATGTGCAGATTGAATTAAAAATATATGAAAGAGACATACAACTGTTAGTGTTACAGTTGCATTTTTCCATGGAACTTGCTTGCTATTTATTATCACTACAAATTTTATAGAGCAAAATATATTCAGTAACTCCGGGAAGGTATAATGAAGGGCAGAAGTACCCATAAGGAAGAAAATCAAAACCATTCCAGATAATTTTTAATTTCAGTTAAAAATGTACTGAGTGGGTAATATTCCACGAACACATTCGACACTCCCAAAATATAGTGCACCTGGAATTAGGCATGCGTGTGTTATTTGCGTCGTAATCAACTAAGTTGCTCTTTCCGGAAATTATTTTAAATGATTATACAACAAAAGGACCGAAACACTAAATTGTAGAAGAATTCAATTAAGATTCATAGTAGCACTCCTCACAAGGCGTTCACTTGTGAAGAAGCACCGAAATAAATTGGGAATTCTAAAGAGCAAACTAGAATGATGATTATGTAGGAATAAGATAGAAACAACCCATAATATAATACGTGCATACGAGGTTCTAGGCCACAAGAGATATATTTGGGAGCATAATGAATCAACCAAACGAACTAAACATTTGGTCAAACACTCAAGGTAGCGAGATCGATTGCTGGGACAGTTTTTGACATTCAAACATGTAAATTGGATATACGCTGACAAACTTCCCCTTACCCGTTCATGAAATCAATATAAAATCACGTTGCTTTGCCATCGACAACTAGACATAAAAATTACTGCAAAATGTTTTGCAAATATATGAGCTTGAATTTTAAAAATGACTGGATTATATACCCTACATAATATCGCATGAATAATGAACTCGTGTTAATTCCAAACAGGTTATTTTACTTTAATTTAATTTATTCTTTGCTTGCTACAATATTTTCATCCCAATTACAGCAGCATTCTCTGTGATACAAAGTGAAATTACAAATAATTATTACTTAATATTATATAGCCTAACCTTATTAAATCTAATTCAAACTAGTCTTAATCTAATCCTACGTATTTATTGAAAACCTGAACGACTTGCCAGTCATTCTGGATTGCCACAAGGACAAAGTTAAACTATGAAATATCCGACTCGTTGGCTGAATGGTCAGCGTACTGGCCTACGGTTCAGAGGGTCCCGGGTTCGATTCCCGGCCGGATCGGGGATGATAACCTTCATTGGTTAATTCCAATGGCCCGGGGGCTGGGTGTTTGTGCTGTCCCCAACATCCCTGCTACTCACACACCACACATAACACTATCCTCCACCACAATAACACGCAGTTACCTACACATGGCAGATGCCGCCCACCCTCATCGGAGGGTCTGCCTTACAAGGGCTGCACTCGGCTAGAAATAGCCACACGAAATTATTATTAACTATGAAATAAATTAAAGAACAATATATTCGTTCATATTTTATATCAATATTATGTAATATAATGTATTGCTTCATTTATTTTATCATTTTACTTTGTCGTGTGTTGTTCCACCGCATTAACATAAGGTTCTTTAGTCTTTAGAAGAATACTTTCATATTTTATATCAATATTGTGCAATATTATGTATTGCTTCATTTATTTTATCATTTTACTTTGTCGTGTGTTGTTCCACTGCATCAACGTAAGGTTCTTTAGTCTTTAGAAAAATACTTTCATATTTTATATCAATATTAGAGGAGATTAGATAAAAGTGTAGAATATAGTTTAGATATAAGTTTCACCATGTTAATTGTAGCTTATCTGTCGTAGTTGGCACTGTAATTGGGACACTAAGTCCTGTAGTGTGCAATAAATGAATGAATAAATAAATAAATAAATAAATAAATAAATAAGAGCATTAACTGGAATATAAAGGGATCTGCTCTTAATACAATTGACAATAATCCTCGTAAAGTGGTGATTCTGTACTTCTTCAAGCCCTATCCGTACCAGAAAATCATACAGAAGCTACTTATAGTGCCACGTGCCCCCACCAATAACCCCAGCTTTTCTAAATGGCACTTTCCCCTGTAAAATTCGATGATAGGTGTGTAGACGTTAACCTCCTCAGGTTGACCGGTGTGATGCTCCACTCCGACTGAGGGATCAATTACATAACCTATCTTGCTGTCGTGAATACTTTAAAAAATATTGTCATGTTTATACTGAAATCAAGAGCATTACTTCTCCGAAATGCACTGTTATAGATACTGCATAGGCTATAAAACGGTGAATTTTGATGGGCAGTTTTTCTAGATTTCTAAATTTGAATATGTTAATAGAATAATCCAGTAGGTTTCAGCGCAAATGAGTATTGCTGACGGGCACTTACACTAAGCATCTGACTACAATTCACAAGGAAGGTGATCCAGCTAAGTTACATAGTCATTGGCCTCTCATGATTGTTTCGATTTCCGTTCAATATATTTCGGATCATAGAAGTCAAAAGTAAACCTCTGTGACTGGAATTCATGTACATTGGCGATCCCGTGGCTTTCTTCACGATATCAACTATCGCGTTAAATGTACAATTATTAAATTATTATAACATGCAACAGCAACAAACTAGGCCAAATATTAGAACACCGATAAAAATGTACTTACGAATTTATTTTCCGAACAACACCTCCTATCAGCCAACACAATATGTTGCAACTTCATAGTCAATAATGACAACATAGCCTCATCAATTATTAATGACACATCGTTGTCAGTTACACTCAGTCTGTTTCGTGACCTCTACAGGCAGTAAAGATGGTTAACAGCACGGTCGAGTCCATTAAAACAATACAAAGAAGAGATTTGATTGATACGCACCTTAATATTTGTCATAAACAGGGTTTTAGCTCCAAATATTACTTGTTCTCAATTATAGTTACAAAATAAACTTCTGCAATTAGGTAAATGTTGAAAAATATAACTCTAGCATATATCAGAATATTTATGAAAATTGCAACACCATAAAGTTGTCATGATAATGGAATCAAATGTATTCTACACAGTACCAATTCTGATATACATGAATGATTGAACTACTGTAGGTGGTGATCAGTCTTCTGATGAGGACAATGGAAAGAAGATAATACAGGATGAACCGAAATTCGCGCACTCGGGCGTCGCAGCGTTACTCCTCACATGCCAGCAATAAATAAAAATGTCTCTCACAAAAGTTCGTCCTGCAAGTATATCCGGCAGGAAAAAGGACGTCTAAGGATGGCAATCTGGCAACACTGTAACCACATGTAGGGTAAAATACCTCTGTCAGCACATGTTGGTCGTGCTGTACAGTTGCTGCAGTGGATAGAGTTTTATGTTAGCATGCAGGAAGTCGCGGTGTCGATCCTCGGTTGAGGCCAGTTCCAAGAAACACGTCACAACATCAGTTAAAGTGTCCACGGTAATGTGAATCAGTGAGAGAGAATTTTTCTGTACGAAGATTTCAAATGTCCGGCCAAGTGCACTTTAAATTTAATGCTTAGTGTTGCATTCCATTTTAATTTCAGACTTCTATATTGTAATTTCAGTATCACAGAAAATCTCACGGTTTCCATTTCAAACTTAAAGAATACAATTTGTTTAGCATCAAGTGCAGTTAATTGTTTTATTTCATGGTAAAGCAGGTAATCCAAAACTCTAGGTGGGAACCAAACGACAATATCCTTTTCCCAAAACCTATTACAGGTTATTCTGTCAAGTAAGCTTGTCACCCCACATCCTAGAGAAATTCAAGATTCTCGCTCCTTATTCATTACATTTATTTGTAGCTGGCACCCATTACCAATTAAAGTATTAAAAATTCCGTTTATTGTATGTGCAGTCAATCAGTTAATTACATGGTGATTGCCCAACAGTAGGGCATATTTTATGTAGAAACGCAAAGGTAATCACAGAACGCGACTTTTCATTTCAAAAATCCCACGTTCATGGCACATACTACATTGGAGGAAAAATACTTTTGTGCCAGTACGTTGTCAAAGTAACTACTGAAGACCATTATTTAAAACAAATAGAAATTGTCCTATTCAGTTACTTTACACCGTCTCTCTACCATGAATTTGTTGGAATGGATTTGGATGTCCAGAAGAAGAATTTCGTCTGCATGGTTATCCAATCGTCTTCCTCGCAGAGATTATGCTATTGACTGGAGCAAACCCTAGTCAGAAAACACAATATGTGGACGGTATAGTGGACGAGGAAGCAATTCTGTTCCATCCAATTCCTAGAATGTATTTCCAGTAAATCTTCTTCGATGTGCTAGCATTGTTTAAAGTAGGGTATTATTACTTTAAAACTTTGTAAATCTGATAAAGTTGCTGGCAGTAGAACTCAGTGTCAACTGCTAATTGCTATCTATTCAATGTGAGCAAAATCTTCCATATTCCACCAATCACAGAGCATCACGTTTCATCCAAAATGACCTTTTCGAACTATTGATTAAGGTTCTCCCCCGCGGGGTATCTACGACTATATCTTCTTACAATGGGAGCGATTTTTCTTCATACGTCACAGTACGAATTCAATGATGGTCACTAAGTGATTTTCGTTAAGTTATCTACAAACATCTACTCGACATTGAGTGTGAACTGCTGTCTCTTCGCATGATGAATTTGCGTTGCAACTATGACTTGGGAAGCACTAGGGACGATTAACAATCTAAAATCTGCAAATGACTGGCTTTTCTAAAAGAACGGTGCTCAGAACCTCATTTTCTATGACTCTAGTTAGTTCTGGGTGTAGTTTTTTCTTCAAGACTATACATCAGGTGAACCATTTGCCCAAATTAATGTAGTTGTATGCCACTCGCTATTTATACACAACCTGAAAACATCGGTCTTTATATGTAAACAAATACCAGTAATACAAAATAAATGCTAAAGAAAGGATATGGCGATGTATTTAATGACTGTTTGTTTGTCCTCAGAGCTAACATAAAATACGACAGGACAACGGTGTCTAATAAATAAACAGTGATCATAGCTATGATACATGCTTACTCCCATCAGCCCTATATCCGACATATCTGAAGGTTGCTGTATGCCTGGGTAGAGGTTACCTACACCCTATAGAAAACTCAATTAAGATACCGGCGTCTTACCGGTCGAATGTTTAAATATGGCAAGAATTTGCTTGTGCTTAAAACCTCTAACTCCGAATACCAGTACAAATATTAACGTAATGTTGGACTTGAACCACTGAGCCTATTGCGGTCTGACTAGCACTTAGACATTTATTTCACTCACCTCCGATACCGATGTGCAGAAGGTAGTCTATTAAGGACATATAGCATGCTATTCTCCCCCCTTTTGGTATAATAACAGCATTTTACTATCACTCTATCATGGATTTAAGCGCTGATAACACATTATACGAGACCTAATCATTTGGTGTGAAAGGTTTGCAGGATGTTTTATAGGCAAGAAGAGGAGCACCGATCATTATTAATGACCAACAAGTACTTCTCGACTACATATCCTCCAAAAATTAGAAGGGAATACAGGTTCACCTGGTATAATGAACACTGAGGTCTCATTTAATCCACAATTCTAACATTTATGTAATTAGAAATTAGTCTAGGCTTCAACCCCTTGGAATCGCTATCACTGAGTTCATTATTCTCAAGGAAAGGAGTAAGGCTTTTAGTTTGACGTTACTTGATGTCGTAATCGCAGGAATTGGACGTCCAATTTTACGTTAAATCTGAACCCAAATGGACGCGAATTTTCATTTTAAAATTTCACATGCATTGGTGGGAATTCGAACTAACGCTGACTTATTGAGAAGCCTGTAACTATGCTACTCGCCTATCCGATATTCTCCTACATAAAATAACATCCTTCATTAGCCTAACTTGAACGGACAACTGAAACTGGCTCATTAATAGTGAGTTTCATCCATGAGTTTATTTTAATGAACTTTTCTGCTTATTTTGTATGGTATCCTGCCATTGTTTCCATCCAATTATATTGTCACGTTCTTCATGACTTTCACATGTGTTACTCCCAACTTTTTAAATTGAAATGCATTTGTTTATGCTTCCACCATTTGGAGGCCACCAAAACTTATATGAAAAGTGTTCATGACAGCTACAAAGATAGTGTAAAATGTATTGTCTATATAGGATTAATATGCCATATTATTCCTGTTACTCAGTAAAAATCGTGTAAATCAGTATTTTGAAACACAAGAGGAACTCCTTAAAGGACAAATAAATATCTAAGAGAGACTACTAGAAGTATGAATAATTTCTGACTATTGCTAACGAGCCGTCCAGGGCCGCTAAACTAATGTCCTTAATAAATTGGTTACCGAAATTAAATATCTTGCAAAAGTTGTGAAATATCTGAGTAATTGTGCCATTCGCTCCTATCACCAATCCTAATATTTATATACATATAAAATCTGCGTCTCCTAAATTCAAATTCAAATTGTTTCTGGAAAAGAATCAAAGAAGGACTGATTTCTAAACTAGTTTCCGCAATTTCGTGACAAAATTCTGGATAGTATATGCAGAATATAGAATACAGGTTTAATATATATAATTACAGAAGTTTATTTATCTGCTTGCTTACCGCAACGGCTGTTTAGCCTAGGGGCTGAAGTTTGAGTCCCGGGCGATTCCGGCTTGAAGTATTCACCTTCTTGAACCCCCAGCTGAAACAAAATAAAATTCGGGAAAGGTGACCTCAGATAATTAGCTAAAGAGAGTTTTGCATTATGTTATTTTTTCCATAACTATTATTCACAATAGATCCAGCAACAAACAAATTGATTTGTTTTTCAACATGCTTCTGGTAAGCAAGTCAAATGAACATACGGTATATCGGTTTGCTACATTTCCGTTCCTATAAATTCATTCACATTCAAGTTCTCTCTTCGTTAGGATTGATTTGATTTGATTTGATTTCCGGAAACCGATTTATTTTTAATTTTCTGCTGGCAGTAAGTAGTACTTGAATTATTTCGGCGACGCAACAATGTTTTTAATTTTCAGTGGTTGTAATCTAGAGTGTGTATTCTCCAAGTATTGAGGGGCTGAGTAGCTCGGAAAGCAGAGTGCTGGCTTTCTGAGCCCAACTTGGCAAGTTCGCTCCTGGATCAGTCCTGTAGGATTTGAAGGGGCTCAAATACGTCAGCCGTGTCTTGGCATATTTACTGGCACGTAAAAGAACTCCTGTGGAATGATGTTCCGGCACGCCGAACTCTCCAAAAATCATAAAAATAGTTAGTGAGACATAAAAACCCATAACATTATTTATCTCCTAGTATTTTGTCTTTCCCGTTCCTGGAAAATGCTGTTACAATACTTTACTTCATCTAAGTGCCTGTTCTCACTAAAATAATTCATATCAACCTCTTTAGTCTGCACAATATCGCAGTCTCAGAAGTAAACGGAACTGATGTCCAGAGATGTCTCAGGTATCTAAAATTAATTAACAGTGCTTGATATAAAGCTTATAATTATTGTCTGGAAATTAATTGGACATATACCGTCCACTTCCTGATGGAGATTTATAGGGGAAGCACTTATAGAAGATAACGTGATTACTATTGAAGCTAATCTCGACTTCACCCCGTCACAGGTCAGGCGTCGATACAGAGTTACATGCCATCGATATTGTTGCCTGTCATCGGGAATACGTCCCTCATTAGTCGATAAGGAGTAATGGCATACCACGGTTATGAACATGGTGCTGTGCAATATAGATACGATAGTGTGAGGTTCCCGTATCGGAAGGCGCAGCTAGTGTTAGGTAGGCGAGGTTAATTAATAACACAGCCCTGCGATACTTCCTAGTTCTACCCAGGAAAATAATAAATTTTTAATACAAAGATAATTCTGAACTTAACTGCATAATATACGCCCAGTAGAATGCATTAACGGAAAGAAATATGCTGTGAACAAATGAGAAAGATGGAGAATTCCTTCATTTATTATTCAATATGGACAATATCTATATAGACAAAAAGTGACTATTCGAGAAGGTGTAGATCTGTGCCACAGTAGATTAATGAAAACTCAGTAAATTGCATCAAGGACGGCAGTTAAATATACCTGTACTTGTCCACATGGTACCATTCAGTATTCAATTTTCTTTCACATTCTTCGTGAAGAGAAGCAGGCTTTGAAAATCATATAAATAGGTCATTTTCCAAATGATAATTTGGAAAAATTAAACTTGAAAAATGGAGATTAAAAATCACAGTTAAGAGCAGTTATTCGGTTTACTTTACTGCACAATTTAATGGTCAGTCACGTTTCATGAAGGGAGAAAGTAGTTAGAGAACCGTGTAACAGTGATATCTCTTGACTTTCCTCCTTGGATAACTGGAAAATTCGGACTGAGTATTACAGTTAAGATCAGTAGAATTTAAAGTTATAGAGCATTTAATCGCTTTAACTATCTTCATCAGTGAATCAGTGGTAGAGTGTTGGTCGCCGCATTATTAGATCACAGGTAAAAAGACAGCAGAGTTAGATTTCTGAAGAGAGGGACCTTACGATGTCGGCATGTAAAAGATCTCTGGTGACAAATTTAGTGTTTACCCGATAAAATTATTGTTTATCCTCAGCCAAAAATGAGGCAAGGGAGATCCGGATTAAATCCATCATTACCATTATAGACTGTTATGCCTTTCAGCGTTCAGTCTGCAAGCCTCTGTGAATTTACTATTCGTCGCCACAATCCTCTATTTGCAGCTAGTGCTGTGGCCTCATTTAGTTATATATATACATAGCCTAAATGGCATTACTTAAATTCCTATACATGGCAGCAGAGGCCTTGTGATTTTTTATATTATTATTATTATTATTATTATTATTATTATTATTATACATTAATTATCATTATAGACTCTTATGCCTTTCAGCGTTCAGTCTGCAAGCCTCTGTGAATTTACTAATCGTCGCCACAATTCTCTATTTGCAACTAGTGCTGTGGCCTCATTTAGTTCTATACCTCTTATCTTTAAATTGTCAGAAACTGAGTCTAACCATCGTCGTCTTGGTCTACCTCTACTTTTCTTACCCTCCATAACAGAGACCACTATTCTCCTAGGTAACCTATCCTTATCTATTCGCCTCACATGACCCCACCACCGAAGCCGGTTTATGCGTACAGCTTCATCCAACGAGTTCATTCCTAAATTAGCCTTTATCTCCTCATTCCGAGTACCCTCCTGTCATTGTTCCCACCTGTTTGTACCAGTAATCATTCTCGCTACTTTCATGTCTGTTAATTCTAACTTACCGGGCGAGTTGGCCGTGCGCGTAGAGGCGCGCGGCTGTGAGCTTGCATCCGGGAGATAGTAGGTTCGAATCCCACTATCGGCAGCCCTGAAGATGGTTTTCCGTGGTTTCCCATTTTCACACCAGGCAAATGCTGGGGCTGTACCTTAATTAAGGCCACGGCCGCTTCCTTCCAATTCCTAGGCCTTTCCTATCCCATCGTCGCCATAAGACCTATCTGTGTCGGTGCGACGTAAAGCCCCTAGCAAAAAAAAAAGAAAATTCTAACTTATGAAATCCTGAGTCCACCCAGATTTCGCTCCCGTAAAGCGAAGTTGGTCTGAAAAAAGACCGATGTAAAGATAGTTTCGTCTGGGAGCCGACTTCCTTCTTACAGAATACTGTTGATCGCAACTGCGAGCTCACTGCATTAGCTTTACTACACCTTGTTTCAATCTCACTTACTACATTACCACCCTGGGAGAACACACAACCTAAATACTTGACATTATCGACTTGTTCTAGCTTTGTATCACCAATCTCACATTCAATTCTGTTTAATTTCTTACCTACTGACATCAATTTAGCCCTCTAAATGCTAATTATCATACCATACTCATTGCACCCATTTTCAAGTTCCAAGATATTAGACTGCAGGCTTTCGGCACAATCTGCCATTAAGACCAAGTCGTCAGCATTGGCCAGACTGCTTACTATATTTCTACGTAACTGAATCCCCCCCCCCCCCTGCCATTTTATACCTTTCAGCAGATGATCCGTGTAAACTACGAACAGCAAAGGTGAAATATTACAGCCTTGTCTAACTCATGTAAGTACCATGAACCAAGAACTCCTTCTACCATCAATTCTCACTGAAGCCCAATTGTCAATATAAATGCCTTTGATTGATTTTAATAATCTATATTTAATTCCATGGTTCCCCAGTATGGCGAACATCCTTTCCCTCAGTACCCTGTCATATGCTTTCTCTAGATCTACAAAACATAAACACAACTGCTTATTCCTCTCGTAGCATCTTTCAGTTACCTGGCGCATACTGAAAATCTGATCCTGACAGCCTCTCTGTGGTTTGAAACCACACTGGTTTTCGTCCAACTTCCTCTCAACGACTGATCGCACCCTCCCTTCCAAGATGCCAGTGAATACTTTGCCTGGTATACTAATCAATGATATACCTCGATAGTTGTTGCAATCCTTCCTGTTCCCTTGCTTATAGATAAGTGCAATTATTGCTTTTGTCCAATCTGAAGGTACCTTACCAACACTCCATGCTAATCTTGCTACTCTATGAAGCCATTTCATCTCTGCCTTCCCACTATACTTCACCATTTCAGGTCTAATCTCATCTATTCCTGCTGCTTTATGACAATGGAATTTACTTACCATTCTTTCCACTTCTTCAAGCGTAATTTCACCAACATCATTTCCCTCCTCCCCATGAGCTTGGCTGTTCGCAACACCACCAGGATGATTTCCTTTTACATAGAGAAGATGTTCAAAATATTCCCTCCACCGCTCCAGTGATTCCCTGGGATCTATTATGAGATCATCTGAATTACTCAAAACACTGTTCATTTCCTTTTTCCCTCCCTTCTTAAGATTCCTTTTTTTCTTTGCTAGTTGTTTTACGCCGCACCGACACAGAAAGGTCTTACGGCGACGATGAGACAGGAAAGGGCTACTAGTGGGAAGGAAGCGGCCGTGGCCTTAATTAAGGTACAGCCTTAATTGCCTGGTGTGAAAATGGGAAACCACGGAAAACTATTTTCAGGGCTGCCGACAGTGGGGTTCGAACCTACTATCTCCCGAATACTGGATACTGGCCGCACTTAAGCGACTGCAGCTCTCGAGCTCGGTCTTTTCTTTATTACAGTCCAGAAAGAATTCCCTGCTGCTTGACCTAGCCTTTCCATGCTATTACCAAAATCTTCCCACGACTTCTTTTCGGATTCAACAACTATTTGTTTCGCTCTGTTTCTTTCATCTACGTACGAATCCCTGTCTGCCTCGGCCCTTGTCTGGAGCCATTTCTGATAAGCCTACCTTTTACGTTTACAAGCTGCTCTCATTTCATCATTCCACCAAGATGTTCGCCTCTGCCCATATTTACACACACTTGTTCCGAGGCATTCCCTTGCTGTTTCTACTACAGCATCCCTGTATGCCACCCGTTCTCTTTCTATATCGTGAATCTGCTTACTGTCTACTGTTCAACACTTCTCACTAATCATAACCATGTAGTTCTGTCTAATTTCCTCGTCCTGGAGATTTTCTACTCTTATTCGTTTACAGACAGATTTCACTTTATCCTGGGCCGGGAGATCTTAGTTCACTATAGATCAGATAGTGATCTGTATCATCGAAAAGATCCCCGGAAAACTCGTACATTCCTTAGAGATTTCCTGAATTCGAAGTCGGTGAAAATATAGTCTATTATGGATCTGGTACCCCCTAGCCTACCATGTGTAGCGTTGTATAGCCTTATGCTTGAACAGCTAAACCCATACTAGCACAGAAGTCCAGCAAACGCTTCCCATTCCCATTAGCTTCCATATCTGCCCCACATTTACCACTCAGCCTTTCGTATCCTTTAGTTCTATTTCAAACTCTCGCATTGAAATCACCCATTAGCACTATTCTATCCTTGCTGTTGACCGTTACCACGATATCACTCAATGCTTCATAAAACTTGTCAACTTCGTCCTCATCTGCACCCTCACATGGTGAATACACTGAGACAATTCTCGTCCTAATTCCTCCAGCTGACAAATCTACCCACATCATTCGCTCATTTACGCTCCTAACAGAAACTATGTTGCGTGCAATTGTATTCCTGATGAACAGCCCTAACCCATACTCTGCCCTTCCCTCTCTAACACCCGTCAAGTACACTTTATAATCTCCTATATCTTCCTCGTAATCTCCCCTTTCCCGAATATCACTTACTCCTAGCACATCCATATGCATCCTCTTTGCAGACTCAGCCAGTTTTACTTTCTTTCTTCCATAAGCCCCATTAATATTGATAGCTCCCCATCGAATTCCATTTCGTTCGCCAAGCTGTTTCCAAGGAGTCCTTCGCCTGTCAAATGGGAGTGGGATTCCGTTACTCCTATAGGTCCGAGGCTTGCTTAAAATGTTCTGAGCTCGGTAAATTCATGAAGCAGGATGCTACCCTACTTACACAAAGTCCAAATGAGGATCTCTCCTCCAACGGGTTATGGACCACCGGTGGATTGTATAGTCCTAGCCGCCTGAGCACAAGGAGGGCCACGACTCAGAATATGTCCGAGATGCCCACTCCCATTCCATAGTAACTGGTATCCCGACACTCAGGACCACTTACTAGGCCACTGAGCCGTTGCCCATGGTTCACGAATTAGGGCGTGACTACAGTAACCCACACAATAAACCACTATTAATGTTCTGCTGAGCGAAGAAAGAGGCGGCCCCGCCTCCTGCCTTAACACACATACTTATAAATACGGCGATCAATTGACAAGAAAACGTGAAAAGCCGCAGTTTATATACCCTCACGGAAGGTTCAAGATCATTCAAGAATACTCTCAGGACACTCCCTCTTAATTTTTATTGACCGATTCAAAGTGAACAATAAATGTGGGATTGGTTGAAAATTAATTACAAAAATTTGTGATTGGCTAGATTCAAAACTGGCGGAAAGAAAAGAAGTATTGACAACCCAAAAATAAATGAACATAGATCAGTTATGGAAAACCTAGGAATATGAAACTTCTCTAAGTTATAAGTTCTTTCACCTTGAACCAGAGTGCATGATCATAGTTTTTAGCAGTGTCATCTGTAGACAAATGTTCAAACTTCTTGATGTATAGCTAACAAAACAAGGAGAAATTCTGTCAGTTTAGGAAACTTCACAACAACACAATTCCTCAATATTTTAGTGGTGACAATTTCTGATTAAAGTTCCAACTTCATGTGGCATCACGTTCACCTTTTGACCGATAGAGGAGTTTCTTAGGGCGCTGATTTTGAATGCGCGGAGTAGAGGTGTACCTACCGGTACAATTATTATTATTATTATTATTATTATTATTATTATTATTATTATTATTATTTGTTTGTTTGTTTGTTTGTTATCCCCATTTAAAGAGCGCGTACGAACTTGTTCGTTGGCCCGATGGTTTTTGCCTTATTTTCATCCCAAAATCTCTTCATGAATGCAGTGTGTTGCATCTTGCGTTTTGTGGACCAATTCCTACTAGTCCCCCCCACGAGGTCCAACTTAGTTTCTTTTAGCTAATATATTTTGAGCTGATTACTTTAAATAATCTTTTGATGAGTCTGTCGCTGTCCATACTATAGATATGGCTATAGAATTTCAGGCGTCACTTGCGTACGGAATCAGCGAACCTGCCACTTAATGAGTAGAGGTCCGCTGTTTTCCTCACATGGTGCTGTTGCATAATAGCAGTTTTATGGTTACTGTCACTAAGTACTGGCGGCAAAGTGTTAACGAAATATAAGAGGCAGTGTTTTATATTTACATCCCTCGGATATAACGGAACCCCGATTAATCGAGTCCTTATATAATCAGGCTTCTGCTGACTAACTTCATAATTTTGCAACTATAAATGGTACATAATTGGTATATTAAGTTGTAAAAGTGAAGGGTTAGTGTCATGTAAAACTCTTAACACGACATTTGAATTACGCGGCGTTTACAGACATCGGACACTTAGCTGACCGCAACACACAAGATTTTATTTAATTTCGTGTGGCTATTTCTAGCCAAGTGCAGCCCTTGTAAGACCCTCCGATGAGGGTGGGCGGTATCTGCCAAGTGTAGGTATCTGCGTGTTATTGTGGTGAACGATGGTGTTATGGGTGATGTGTGAGTTGTAGGGATGTTGGGGACAACACAAACACCCAGTCCACGAGCCAAGCGAATTAACCATTTAAGGTTAAGGTTACAATCTCCGACCCGGCCGGGAATCGAACCCGGGACCACTGTGACCAAAGGCCAGCACGCTAACCGTTTAGCCATGGAGCCGGACAACACACAAGATAAACAACGCACAATAACAAGCCGCATGCCCTACCATTACAACAATTTTTCAGGTATGTTGCAACCTAATTGAAATAAGTAAGTTCTTACTAATAATTGAATGCAATTTCCGAAAATAGGTTCTAACAAAAAATTGTGCTGATATAGACAGTGTTTTTATTACCTAGAGTCGCCTATTTTTATTTACGTAGTTAGATACTTCCCAGCACTCAATATCAATTCAAATATTTCCAGCGCCGGGCTGAGTGGCTCAGACGGTTGAAGCGCTGGTCTTCTGACCTCAACTTGGCAAGTTCGATCCTGGCTCAGTCCGGTGGTATTTGAAGGTGCTCAAATACGTCAGCCTCGTGTCGGTAGATTTAATGCCACGTAAAAAATCTCCTGCGGGACTACATTCCGGCACCTCGGAATCTCCGAAAACTGTAAAAGTAGTTAGTAGGACGTAAAGCAAATAACTTTATTATTAATATTTCCAGTATAAAAGTGGGAGTACTAAATGATCATCCAGTCTGTTCGTCTAAGAAAGCTGCCTCAGTTAATACACATAAAGTTTTTAAAGACGCAGTGCCATTTTTAAGCATGGGCTGATTAGCCACGGACAAAGAGCCCGTATTCCAGTGATAAATCGTGTAATTTTGATACATACAGTGGTGATCCTAAGAATTATTATGTAATATTTGTATGATTAATTTGCAATTCTTCATAAAGAACATTAAATTAATAATGAAGTATTTTGTATGCAAATATAGCTTACTTGTAATTTGGATAATACTTGTCAAAATATATGGCATTGTAGGTTAAGTATTTGAGGTTTTGAAGGATCAATAATTTCCATTTTCCCGAATTAACATTTATTAAAAATTAAATTTGGAGGACTTTGCACTAGGAAAAGCTGTTTTTACTGCTAGTAGCTTTACGTCGCACCGACACAGATAGGTCTTGTGGTGACGATGGGATAGGAAAAGCCTAGGAGTTGGAAGGAAGCTGCTGTGGCCTTATTTTAGGTACAGCCTGGTGTGCCTGGTGTGAAAATGGGAAACTGCGGAAAACCATCTTCAGGGCTGCCGACAGTGGGATTCGAACCCACTATCTCCAGAATGCAAGCTCACAGCCGCGCATCCCTAACAGCACGGCCAACTCGCCCGGTAAAGCTTAATTTACTCGCGCGCTTATGTTTATAGGAAAGGACACTTTAAGGAATTTGAATTGTGACAAGGTTGTGCAAATAAGATGTGATAATCTGCAGATTCAATCGCTTCCTTGAAATATGCTAGGTGTAGCACTGCACATCGTACAGAGTTCGTAATGTGTCTGAACTGTCTGGGTTTAACCAACGAACTTGAATTATTATGCCTTAACCGACAGTATTTTAAGACAAAAAGCAAGGTGTCCACTGCTACCAGGTGATGCGTGGTCAGCGCAGCAAATCATCTCGGCCATTATACTTGGCTTTCTAGGTCGGGGTGACTATCGCATCATTAGGTAGCTCGTCAATTGATCTGACGTACGCCGGCCGCACCACGAACCAGCTATCATATCCATGTTAAAATCAGTGACGTGGTCGAGAAGGAAACCTGGGACCTTCGGGCAGGAGGTGGACTCACTAAGCTAGTAAATAAAATATAATTAAGTATGACAATGTATTCTTTATTTATTCCTAAAAATTTCAATCCTTTTCTTAATCATCGTTATCCGGTCGATTATATTAGCAGTTTGTCTTTTTGTACCACTACGAGCGCTAAAGTGAGTCAATACAGAGTTTCATTTATGCCTTTATAACTTCATTCGGTGTGGACATTTTTTTTTAAAATCAAGAAGTTTTTGAGGGCATTGAACCAAGGAACACATAACAGAAGGAATCATGTAAACAAGTTAATTTGGCTAGGATTTTTATCAGAATAAAATTAATAAAGAGACAAGCGATTTTAGGCAGTTTTCCGGAACTACATTTAGGCCGGAAGAGATTTTCGAAATGTATTAAGTTTAGTTTGGTCCGCCTCTGTGGTGTAGTGGTTAGCGTGATTAGCTGCCACCCCCGGAGGTCCGGGTTCGATTCCCGGCTCTGCCACGAAAATTTGAAAAGTGGTACGAGGGCTGGAACGGGGTCCACTCAGCCTCGGGAGGTCAACTGAGTAGAGGTGGGTTTGATTCCCACCTCAGCCATCCCCGAAGTGGTTTTCCGTGGTTTCCCACTTCTCCTCCAGGCGAATGCCGGGATGGTACCTAACTTAAGGCCACGGCCGCTTCCTTCCCTCTTCCTTGTATATCCCTTCCAATCTTCCCCTCCCTCCACAAGGCCCCTGTTCAGCATAGCAGGTGAGGCCGCCTGGGCGAGGTACTGGTCATTCTCCCTAGTTGTATCCCCCGACCAAGAGTCTGAAGCTCCAGGACACTGCCCTTGAGGCGGTACAGGTGGGATCCATCGCTGAGTCCGAGGGAAAAGCCGAACTTGGAGGGTAAACAGATGATGATGATGATGATTAATTTTAGTTTGACAGAGCTATTCAAGACTCACAATTTGAAGTCTTTCTGGATCCTTTATCCCTTCAACTTTGGACACAATTGAGGAAAATGCTTAATTTAACGTTTTTCATAGAATGGGTACGGCTGCTTTGTCTCCTAAGAAATGTTCTCAACATTAACACCTTAAGCAGTCTCCAAGCAATAAATAATAAATATTTTGATCTCCTATTAATTCAAAAATGTCAAACATCACACAGACTCCTAGAAACGCAAAATAATGAACGAAACGATTTTCCTAGATTTGACGTAATATAAAATGCCTCTTCCAATGTAAAAGAGGCAATTTCACTGCACATCTGGTTACGACACGTCACCCACGTAATCAAGGCTGGAAAATCCACTTTGCCTGACGACTTCACATATCGTTAAGAGCAGAGTGTAATGAAAGTAGTGTTGGGTGCGGTAGAGGTCGATCAATGGGAGTGACAAGTAGACCTTCATTAGAGCACGCTTGCAATTACACTGCTCATTTGCCTTCAATTCACATTTACTGCCACACAGTCACTTAACATACCTCCAAGACATTGTATGGGCTTTAAAGGGGTTCTTGATGTATTACGAAGTACATAAAGGTGGTTATCGCAGCGGTTTAAATATTGAATTTCCAGCCAGAGGACTGAGATTTTAACGCCGCGTAGTGGCTATGGCGGTGATTATGCTTTTGCGACGAGGTAAAACTAGGAAACCACACGGTTTTCACACGTCATATTGTTTCTGGTCAGTTACAAATTGCTTGAGTTTGGCACTTTGCATGGATGTAGCCTAGTTCTACAAGGGAAGCCTTGACTTATGCCAACCCTGTATGGAGGACTGCATTCACTAAAACGTGTTTCTGTGATAGTTTGAAGTAGTAGCGGCGATTGGAAATTAGAAGAGAAGGAGGGGGTAAAAAATATACAGAAAATAAAAAGTACCCTGGTGTGTTGGATACAGCGGGTCGGGTGGAGTGTATATACACCAGAACTGAAAAAAAATGAAAAAAAGGCTACAAAATAGTAAGTTTTCCGATACTCTCTGAACGAATTTTGACAGAGAGGTAAAGATTCACAGTTAAACAACCTAAGTGCAGTAATAATGTTTTATTTACTAGATTCTGATTCAATACGATATAATAAAACTTTCACAGATTAACGATTTTTTTTGCTATTTGCTTTATGTCGCACCGACACAGATATGTCTTATGGCGACGATGGGATAGGAAAGGCCTAGGAATGGGAAGGAAGCGGCGTGGCCTTAATTAAGGTACAGCCCCAGCATTTGCCGGGTGTGAAAATGTGAAACCACGGAAAATCATCTTCAGGGCTGCCGACAGTGGGGTTCGAACCCACTATCTCCCGATTACTGAATACTGGCCGCACTTAAGCGACTGCAGCTATCGAGCTCGGTCCCATTAAAGATTACAAATCATTTAGTATTTGACTACACACTAAAACACTAACAGACACTAAAGAGACTGCCAGACTGACGATTGGGCTAGACAAGTGGTTGAATCATACCTCAGCGTCTATGACCTTGGCATTTACATATACAACCCTGCCAGCCTTCCTCAAGAGATCCCGAGTTCAATTTCCGATCGGGTCGGGGATTTAAAATTTCGTAATTAATTCCTATGGCTTGGGGCTGAGTTTTTATGAAGTCTTCAGTACTGGAGTTCATCTTAGGTAGGGGCTCATCCTCACAGCCTCTCAGGTCGCTTATACGGCGTCATCTCGGAAGACCTGCACCACTCCTCTCCGCCATTATTAATATCGCCTTATGACAGGCGAATATATTCCAACACCCCGAAGCACGGGGAGGAGTTCTAATGTACTATGTGGTGCAACTTTCAATTGAAAATCATGCGGTTTCAGGAAGATCATCCAACGAACTGTGCGATTTGGCTACGCGGTTTGTCACGCAGTTGTCAGCTTGCATTTCAGTTGAGATTTAGTGGGTTTTAAACCCACTGCCGCCAGCCCTGAAGATGCTATTTTTCCGTAGTTTCTCATGTGCACTTCAGGCAAATGCTGTGGCAGTACCTTAATGAAAGCTGCGCCCACTTCATTTCCACTTCTCTTTCCTATCCCATCATCGCCATAACACATGTCTGTGTCGGTGTGACATCAAAGGAATAACAAGAAATATCATCCAATCAAAACTTACAATGGTCCAGTGTACTTATAGTGATCGCAGAAATACAGGTAGTCGGAAACAACGTGAACTGGGTATACGAGCGTTAGAGGGTTGTTCATGCTATAATAATAATTTCGTGTGGCTATTTCTAGCCGTGTGCAGCCCTTGTAAGGCAGACCCTCCGATGAGGGTGGGCGGCATCTGCCATGGGTAGGTAACTGCGTGTTATTGTGGTGGAGAATAGTGTTATGTGTGGTGTGTGAGTTGCAGGGGTGTTGGGGACAGCACAAATACCCAGCCCCCGAGCCATTATAATTAACCAATTAAGGTTAAAATCCCCGATCCGGCCGGGAATCGAACCCGGGACCCTCTGAACCGAAGGTCAGTCGCTGACCATTCAGCCAACGAGTCGGACGTTGTTCATGCTGATTAATATATATTTTTTTTTTTTTTGCAAATTGCTTTACGTCGCACCGACACAGATAGGTCTTATGGCGACGATGGGACAGGAAAGGAACAGGGAAGGACTAAGAGTGGGAAGGAAGCGGCCGTGGCCTTAATTAGGTACAGCACCAGCATTTGCCTGGTGTGAAAATGGGAAACCACGGAAAATCATCTTCACGGCTGCCGACAGTGGGGCTCGAACCCACTATCTCCCGAATACTGGATACTGGCCGCAATTAAGCGACTGCAGCTATCGAGCTCGGTGATTAATAATTAATAATTTGAAAAAAATCGATATGTCGCGCCGTTGTTGTTTTTTTTCAGCTGCTGAATTCGAATATGCTTTGGGAGGCTTGAATATGTACGTGACTTAAGAACGGCCCGAGAGGCATGCCGAGAAATCAACAACAAACACCCGGGTTTCAGTAAGTGTCACCGTACAGTACTTGCTTTGGCGCGATCCTATCGGTTCGGAGGTCTATATTCAAAACCCACCCCTGGCGAAGTTGTATTCTTCGACTGGTGCTGTCACACCGGTCTTAAGCCACGTACAGGTTTGACAACACTGCCGCGTATACCCCATTTGAATTCGCCCGCGAAGTAATTTGATTGGCTAGCAGGTGATAAAATGGCAACGGTGCGATATCTCGTATTTTTTTTTTCAAATTATTTATCAGCATGACCAACCCTGTTACGCTGATATATCCGCTTTACGTTGTTTCGGACCACTCTGTATTTGAGTTGTCCGATTCCTTGGACAGCTTCGAGGACTTCAGGTCAGAGGCTCCCAGGTTCGAACCCAGGCCGGGTCGGTGACCCAGCACTCTCGTCTGCCTACACACACAACACAGCACACTACTATCACAGAAATACACAACAGTCATTACATCCCTCCGCATAGTGTTAGCGACAGGAAGGGTATCCGGCCACACAACATGACCAAGTCCACGTGTGTGTATGTGTGTCTGTGTGACACAGATCGCACTCGCAAACCCAGCGGTATGTTGGAAAGGCGGTAAAAGACTAAGAAGGCGAGGAAGAAGAAGACAGTATATTTCCGTTTCTGCGTTCTCGAAAAAGTAAAGAAACAAAAAAATTCCACAGCCTCTTTCCAGTCATTGGACCGTGTCAGGAATGGAACGAATGAAGCCCCTATCTAGCGGCGAGGATAGGAATTGTGCCGGCTGCCGAAGCCTGTCGCACTCCTCTGGAGCAATGATTAATGAATGACAGATGAAATGAAGTGATATTGGAGAGTGTTGCTGGAATGAAATATGACAGGGAAAACCGGAGTACCCAAAGAAAAACTTGTCCCACCTTGTCCAGCACAAATATCACATGGAGTGACCGGGATTTGAACCATGGAACCCAGCGGTGAGAGGCCGGTGTGCTGCCACCTGAGCCACGGAGACTCCCTCTCGAAAAAGTAAATAATTAAATTATATTACTTTTTAATGTACCACTAAAAGCATATTTAAGTGTATTCGGAGACGCCGGTATGCCGTAATTTGGTCCCGCAGGAGTTCGTTATCTTATGTGCCGTGAGATCTTCCTACACGAGGCTAACATATTTGAGCACATAGAAATGCTACAGAATTAATTTGGGAATGAAACTGCCCACTTGATATTGCGATGGGCTGAATAACACTGGCGGGAGAATTTCGCCTTCTGAGAGAAACAATTCGCAGGTTCGATCCCGGCACTTTGTCGTATTTGCCCAAATACATCAGCCTAGTGTCGGTAGATTCACTCGCATGTGAAATAACTCCTGTAGGAAAAAAATCGGGCTTAACCAAGTAGTTAGTAGGACGTAAACCTAATAAAATGAAATGGCGTATGGCTTTTAGTGCCGGGATTGTCGGATATAAAGAGTGTATATGTGATACACAGGGTGAGCCCGATCTCCACCGACACACTTTCGGAGGTTGTTCAGGGATTCCTCCCGGGAATATTGGTATAAGGGACCCGTGATCTCCGGAGATTCGTTCCAGAGTACTAATGTAATTATAGTTACTCTCTTTGTTATCCCAGTCACCATTATTTCTGTGAAAATACCTTCATAACAGTGAAAAAGCCCGTAATATGCAATAACCTAATAGTACATCACAAAACACAAAGTAATACAACCCTCAGATGAAACACGTACACTTTTATCACGGTGTGTTCAATCTATTCTGTCAGTGTACTGTACAGTGAGTAACAAATGCAGAACTGTTCCCTTACAAGTCAAAATTACGATATTCCGGCGTCTGTCATAAACTAACATTTAGTATGCACGAAAAACAAATAACATTACGAGGGACGTACTATATTGATTTAAACTTTATTTTTTGTACGTCCGGGTATGGTTCACATTTAATTTTTGAAGGTGGTAACGTGTAACTAGTGTCTTGTTGCACCGTTTGGTACCAGCACATACACAGGTGCCAACAAATGCACTCGTCATAGCCATTTCTAAACAACACTGCCAGCATAGGAGCAGACAACATGGAAATCAATCGTCAGAGACAGCGCTGTTCCTATGAAAAGAAGGCATTATCACTGCAGAAATTCTAATGGCAGTCCGTGGAGGACATGCGCCGTCACGGAAAACAGTTTAAAAGTGGATAGAATGTTCAATATCGGTGGACAAGGGAACTAAATCTGGAAAGAATGTGAGAGTGTCAACACCAGCCAACATTGCCCGAGCCGAACAGCCCATCCAAGGAAACAAATGCATCACATTTACGGAAATGGAAGCAGCCACAGGAATTAGTCGAAACACCCTGCAGCGGATCGTGCACGGCCACTTACAGTGTCATCCACGTGGGTGCCTAGCCTCTTGTCTGCAGACGAAAAGCAGAGGCGTGTGGACGTGAGCAGAGAACTTTTGCAACGCCATGATCAAGATCCAGCCGACTTCATGGCTAGGCTTGTGACTGGTGATGCGACATGACTCTATTACCATGAGCCACAAACGAAACAACAATCGATGCAATGGAAGGATCGGGCAGTCCACCGCCAAAGACATGTCGAACAGTGCCATCACCTGTTCGGGAACATGAAGAAACCTCTGCGTGGTCGCCGTTTTGAGGATTTTGCAGAACTGGACACTGCTGTCAAGGCATGGGTACGTAGCACTCCGAAGGAATGGTTTCAGAAAGGTCTGTAGAGACTGACACATCGATGGCAAAAGTGCATGCAGTTACAAGGAGATTACGTTGAGAAGGTGGACGTAGCAACTGATGTGTAATGTACTTCATTTGGTTAGAAGAAAATGAAGTGTAAAACAATGTAGTACGTCCTTCGTATGTCTTCTTCTTTCGTTTTGGCCTATTATGGACCACGTTAATTCAAATTTTGTTTCACCTGTTTCTGGGCTTTAATCCTCGTCCAAGTACATCATCCTTTAACTCTGCAATCTCCTCCTTCCTTCTGTCCATTGCTCTTGGATATGGGATCCAACGTTTTCTTGAAACGTCTTCATAGCCTTGATCCTTGACTTGTAAGCATCCCTGTTGGTGACTTCCGTTCCTTGTATTCCCATTTCTTCTAGGTCTTTCTTCACCTCCTGACACCAGAGAACCATAGCTTTCCTGATCTCAAACAAAAATCTTATTATCTGGTTGGTCAGTCTTTCCGGGTTCATTCTGTAGACATGCCGAAAAAACATGGCTCCCTTCTTCCGGAATGTATTTGAGATCTTTTCCACCTGGAAATATAATTCTTGGCTTTCTTTCTTTCTTTCTTTCTTTCTTTCTGTATGATCCATCCTCTGCTCTTTGCGGTTCTTGTATTTTCCTCAGAATCTTTCTTTCCACTAGCTCCAACTTCTTGATCAATCATGTTTTTATGAGGTTCAAACTTTCAGCTGCATATAAAACCTTCGGATGGATCACTGTTTGATAGTGTCTGAATTTTGTATTGATCAAGACATTTTCCATGTAAATGTTCATAGTTTATAGGCCAACTTCATCTTGTTGATTCTCGATAAGAGTGCCTCTCTTTCTGACAAGTTATTGTGTGTCCACTCCCCAAAGACATAATAATTATGATTATGATTATCTATTGAACCCATAAACTTGGGTTCACTATATAGTAAAAGAGTTTACTAAAACACATTTGGCAAATCCCTCCGTCAATTCTACAGAACCGATTTCTTTAATTTTTGGTTTATTCTCTTCGGAATTACCTGCCGGGGAATCATAGGTCTCTAAGTCATGCCAAATTTGAGTAATCATAAAATAAAATAATTAAATGATCACTCCAATAATTGCAGGCGGACGCTAACCCTAACCCGCAATACATTCTGTAGTTAGTGAGTTGCTAAGCGATTAACACTTTCATTAATATTCTGATACGTGTATTTTTCATCTTTAAGAATGTTGCTGCATGCAGCTATGTTTGATTGCTACCTGTCAACCAAAACAGTAAACATTTCCTCTGTTAATGTAATAATATTATACCTACCTTCCAAATATATTCAAGAGATGGTAGAGAGTTCCTAGTAACATACATGCAGATAAGAGAAAAAAAATCTTACCAACAGACCCCATCATAAAATACGCTTTAGACATTATCTGGGAACACATATGGAAGCATAACCTCGCTGCACTAGAAATAGTGAAGGCCACGTATCATAAAGTTCTCTGCCTGTGAAAAAACGCTCCTTTGAGACGACGTATGAGCTCACAAAACAACCGTTGTGGATAGGAAAACTGCGATTAAAAATACGATTGCCTTCCACAGCATAATATCAAGCTTTATATCAAGAACTGCAAGGGAAAACAAGCTCATATATGGATAGATTTTTACCAAAGAGGCAGCATGATGACGTCAGAATGAACTCAGACTATGAAGTGTGGCATACCATAACGCGCTTCTTACTAAATGTTCATAAAACCATGCGTGAAAGGCATAACAATATGACTACGACATACATATTAAGATGAGTTATCTGACCTATTTATAACAAATGCTGCGGAGCAGTGTGGGTCCTCTAGTTATTATTATTATTATTATTATTATTATTATTATTATTAGTGTAATACAGATGCAAAGCTAATTGGGGCAACAAATCAAACGAAATTACTCTCTATCGAGCCACCGTTTACAGAGCGCGTTGGAACTTGTTAGCTTGATGATGGTTTTCCTTTGTTCTTCTCCTCCAAAAATTTCTTCATGAACTATTTCTTGCGTTCTTCCGTCCATTGCTTCTCTATGGTTCTTTCAGCCTTTTTCGTGAACGTGTGCTTTGCAACCAGAGTCCCAAAAGCCTTGAAACGGTAATGTAAGGATAAAAATGGTTGGTGATGACACTGTTAGTGACCTAAAATACAGGGTACAATGATTATGAAGAATACACAACTGCAGCCAGATGAATAGCTATATTGGAAAATAGGATTTGTAAATATTGAACGAGTACTAAGTCCTGCTTTATTCCCTCTAACCAGCTTAGTTTGAGCTTCTTTCTTGTTTTTCAATTTCATCAATTTTAGAGTGGCCTCCTAGAGATGTGGTTTCTGAGGCATACAAGGCTCCTCTATTTATGCACTCTTAGATTTCATTTGAATATACAAGGATTTGATGTACCTATTTTTAACACAAGAAATAACCTCCCATCCAGCTCTGTTACGCAGCCAGTCACTGCTAATTCATGTCTCGCATGCCTCTGGTTAATCTACACCATCGGAAATCACTACTGACCTTGGTAGTTCTATGCGTTAAAAAGTGGCCTGCTATGGCCGGATGACTCAGAAGATTGTTAAAGGTCTCCTGGTGCCACGTGCCTCTGCTGCTTACAATAGAAACAGTAATTATGTTATTGGTTGTACGTCCCACTACTTTTTTTTAATATTTCAGAGTTCCCTTCGTTGTTTATCCACAAAGAGTAGCATTTTCTCTTCTTCTTCGTTTTGCCTCATGACTGAGGTGTCGTGACTATCACAATATTCAGCCGTCTAGCCGAAGAACCATACTCCGCCATTCTTCCCTATCTAATGCTTTCAATGTGGTTGCTCTGAGAGAACACTGTAGGGAGCCGTTCACCATGTCAATCCATCGCGTGGGTACTCGTCCTCGCTGTCTGGTTCCCTGTACTTTGTCCTCAACAATCAGCTTTTGAAGACCACCATCTCGGCACATTATATATCCAAAGTAGCGTACAATCCGCTGAGAGACCTTACACGATAGACGAACATTTATCTGAAGTTGGTTCAGGATTGATGTGTTCGTGCGATGAGCTGTCCAAGGAATCCTTTAACATTTTCCTCCAGCACCACATTTCAAAGTTTTCTATCCGTTCACGATCACGTTTGAGGACGGTCCACGTCTCTGCGTCATACAAGAAGACTGAGAAGACTAGAGATTCAACGAGCTTCTTTTGTGTATTGATGGTGATGTTATTATCTTTCCAGATCTTCCGCAGACGGATCATTGCTACCTTTCTATTTCAATTCTTCACTTTATTTCATCTTTGGAACCCCAAGAATTGGATAGTAAGGAGCCTAGATATACATGCTGATGTACAACTTCACATCCTGCAAT
This sequence comes from Anabrus simplex, assembly GCF_040414725.1. NCBI lineage: Eukaryota > Metazoa > Arthropoda > Insecta > Orthoptera > Tettigoniidae > Anabrus > Anabrus simplex. The sequence goes on from NC_090269.1 coordinate 72,022,108, forward strand.
CTGTTTGATATGTGGACTGTTGTTCTTACGATCAACAATCATGACTTCGCTTTTCTGTCAGTTTAGGCGTAATCCAATTTCTAGGCTTGCTTCTTCTACTCTCTTGATCAGCTCTGTCAACTCTTCTTCAGATAATGCTATCAAGGTGGTGTCATCAGCAAATCTCAAGTTGTTGATCTTGAATCCCCCAATGGAAAACCCTTTGTCCCAGCCATCTAATGCAGTCCTCACTGCATATTCACCATAGAGATTGGAAAGCAACGGTGACAGGATACATCCCTGGCGAACTCCAGCCCTTGTACGAAACTGCTGAGACTGTTTGTTTTGAATCTTCACAGTGGCTGTATTTTCCTTATACAAGGACTTGAGGAGATCAATCAAATGGAGTGGCAAACCCATGTCATCCAAAATTTTACAAAGATGGTTCCATTTGACAGTGTCGAAGGCCTTTTGGTAATCAATAAAGCACAGGTATACCGGAACATTGAATTCTCTAGCCTTTTCTATGATTTGTCTTAGGCTTAAGATCTGTTCTCGAGTGCCTTTTCCTTTCAGGAATGCAGTCTGGACTTCATGAATTTGATACTCTAGGAATGCCCGGAGTCTCTTGTGCAGGATATGAAGCATAACTTTACTGACATGTGAAATCAAAGCAATTAAGCGATAATTTCCACATATTTTCCTCGATCCTTTCTTGTGGATTGGGACAAAGATTGACTGTACCCTTTCCTCGGGCCATCTTCTATAATTCCATATTGCTTGACAGATTTTCAATAGCATTTCATTTCCAGCATCGCCTGTAGCTCTCAAGACTTTCTGTACTTATTCCATCAGGTCCACACGCTTTTCCAGTTCTCAGCATTTTAAAAGCCATTTCTACTTCATCTCGGAGGATGTCAGGTTCAGGATCTGACTGTTTGTCCATCTTCACTTGGTCTTGTGCATTACATTGTTCACTGTACAGATCGTGGCAGTACAATCTCCATGTTTCCGGAACATTCTCTATATCCACAACATCATCAGCCTGCGAGTTCTGTATATACCAGGAATATGGCTTGAATTTTCGAGTGATGATTCTAATTTTGTTAAAAAGATCCTTGCTGTGATTTTGATTTGCATGGTCTTCAATCTCAAAACAAATGTTACTAAGTAAATTATTCTTATCTCTTCTACAAGAGGATTGAATCCTTCTATCAAGATCAAACATTTGCTCTCTTTTTTCTTTAGTGTTAATGCCAGATTTTTTAGGCACCTTCTTTCTTCTACAAGCTGAAGGGTCAAGTCAGAGATCCACTGTTGCCTTCTAGTATTTGGTACTCGAGATTCATTCAAAGAGGGCTCTATCCAGTTTTAGTCACATTCCACAGCCCTTCTGCAGTTGTTACTGGATCCTGTAATATGGAGGCTCTTCGCGACTAATACAATTACCAATTGTCAACAGCTAGTCGAATGTCTCATGCGTAGAAATGGAGGTAATGAAACCATTCTGGACTTCTACTCCATTCATGACTTCCAGCTGAAAGTTTTGCTTTTTTATTGTATGTTAATATGTAATGCCGCTGCTTATTATTGAAGTCAATAACTGTATATTTGTTCACATTTAATAGTGATTGTATTCAATGATGATGATACAATTATACACAGATCTATTTCCATACCAGTGAGCACAACAGATTTCAATGAAGAGATACAAATCATTAAACAAGTCACGAAAGAGAACAACCTTCCTCCCGACACAGTAGATAAACTATTAAATAAACATAAGGAAAATCCCCGGGAAACCACCACACATGATAATGAAAACTACGTGGTTCTCAACTACGTTAATAAGAGCATATATAAAGTAGCTAATATTTTCCAGAAACAAGGTTTAAAAGTAACCTTTAGAATGAACAACACACTGCAGAGACACATCAGCAAGTGCAACTTTAAGAAACAAAAACCCTTTCTCAAAGTCAGGAGTCTATGAACTTAAGTGCCAAGAACCTATCTGCAACGCCACATATATAGGTTAAACAAAACGTAATTTCCACAAAAGATACAAAGTACAAAAAACTCGATCAGATGTAATCGGCATTCAGCCTTCGCGGAGCACATATACGACACTTCACACCATTTTACAGACATCAACACAGACACACCGAAAATAAAAGAAAATATATGAATATAAAGGAATCAATAGAAATTTACATTGCAAAAAAAAGCTAAAGTAACCAACCTAAATGACCAAAAACACTTAACCCCCCCCTTTCTCTTCTCACATAATATCTCGACAACACTTACTTGTTAAATTAGCATTTATCATCATAATTTCATCTAATAGATATTTTCTATTTCAATTCCATGCTTTATTTACCTAAAATCATTAACTTGCATTCATCCATATTACATAAAAGTACATTATAACATGAAAAAGGTTAATAACTTTCACTCCTGTCCAGTGCTGAAAGAAGGTTCCACAGAGCTCCAATCGCTCCGCCGCATTCCCCCCTCGCCTCTCCAAGCTACAGTGCACTACATTATAACATCAAATAGGAAGGATCCACAACGTTGCACTCGCTCTTCCCATGCTTCCCCTCCCTTTTGCGCGGACAGTGTGCTATTCGCAAAACATTCAATTTGCCTCTATGTCCACAGTCCTGAAATAGTGTTTGGAGACAAAGGAATTAGCATCGGCAGTCTATGAAAGTGCAGATGATTTTCATTATGTTAATACTGGTAAATTAATTGTTAATACTTGTCCAAATTATCACTAAACTCTCTATCACTGACAAATTTACGCAAAGTGAACGATACTGTACATCTACATGCATGTTTTCAGCGATTTGATAGAACCTGAGGATGTTCTTGTAGAAAGAAACATGTCATTCTTTGTATAATAGTGTGAACTTTTTAAAGGTGTGTTTATAATGTTAACATTTAAACTGAAATTGTGTGCTTGACATACTGGAAAGTTTTATCTTACATACTAACAAATTTGGAAATTGTATTTCTTTCCTTTCTTAAAATTAAGAGATAGAAAATTTAGTATTATAACAAAGAAGAACTGAAAGTATTAACAACGAACTCGTTAGCTCTAGCAATGCCTTGGAATATGAAGTCCTGAATCTGGTACAAAATAACTTGGGAGAAAGCCCCTGTCGTTAAATTGCATACGAAATTGCTCCTGACAGCTACAATATTGTGGAAGAGCATAGTTTGCTCCGAGCAGGTACACTTCAAAGGAGTCTCAGCTCCAAAATACAAGAGTCTAGCCTCGAACAGACAATCAGTTGCTTTTGACACACTTAATTACAGTAGGCTAACCATACGATGACCCCACTTCAAAATGTTCATACGTGGTTGCACAGTGGGCTTATCAATGACCAAGTTCCACAACAAGTTTAATCACGCTTCCCAAAGGGAACCAAAACGAAGACATAATTTCCTGTACTGCAAGACATTATGGATGAAAAGAAAAGGTTACACATAGCAGGCCATTTACAAAAGGCACTGAGCAATCCTTATAGAAAATTCTGGAAGGACGAAAATCTAAGTGGGCTTAAGGCCCAATGACACAGAGGCTAATCGCATAGTAAAAAGGGTGACCACCGGGCGAGTTTTCCGTGCGGTTAGGGGCGCGCAGCTGTGAGATTGCATCCGGGATATAATGGGTTCGATCTCCACTGTTGCCAGCCCTAAAGATGGTTTTCTGTGGTTTCCCATGTTCACACCAGGAAAATACTGGGGCTGTACCTTAATATAAATAAGGCCACGGTCACTTCCTTCCCACTCCTAGGCCTTTCCTATCCCATCGACGCCATAAAACCTAGCAGTATCGGTGCGACGTGCAACAACTTGAAAAAAGTGACTAAAAGAGGAACTTGAAAGTTAAGAAAAGATGTTCAAAATTTGGAATATGAAAACTTTAGTCTCCCAACACAAACGTTGAAGGGGAGGCAACTGAGGATCACCACTCGTGTTCCCTTACGTCACATATTTCCAATAGAGAGTGGAACTAGAGTCCGAGGACTGCGCGGAAGGTGCTCTATTTCAACCACCAAAATAAAGAAAATACGTTAAGAAACGGCTGAAACCTTCCCTTCGAACAACCCGCAGGCACGATCACAAGTTCAGGTAAATTCTTCCATTGCCTTGCATCGCTGGATCTTCTTCAAGCAGGCCGCACCCCAGCCTCCCTAACCCTCACTGGCGTCCGTGAAGTCGCACGCTGAAGAATGGGAGCAATTCAGGCCAGACGGCCTTAAAGTGCCCTCCTTTTGTAATTCCGTAAAGTTCCATATTAGATTAAACAAAAATATGCTGATTGGGTGAATTTCCATAAACACCCTCGGGTTTGATTGCTAGAAATCGTATTTACAAGGTAGATTACAATAGAGGAGGAACCGGCTGAAGTGTTGACAACTTCGGTATATTAAAAACAATCCTAAAATACTTTTATCAACTTCCAAAACAAAAATATATCTGGCAATTAGTTTGTTTTTAGTCCGCCAAATTAATAAATAGATGAGAGAGCCATCGCACCATCAAAGAAGAAAGTTTTTGGAAGTTCATTTCCGTTGGCATAGATGACAGTAGAAAAGGCGCGCAGTTTAAATAGCCGGGTAAGGTGTACTTCTGGTACAAATGTCCCCCTGCTAAGATTTTATAGTGAAGTGAACAGTTTTGAAATCTTGAAGTACAATAGGATTTGAACACATCAAAGGTTTAGCAATAGATTGGCAATTCTGCCTTACATGTATCGCTGGATCTTCTTCAAGCAGGCCGCACCGTTGCCTACACAGCCCTCACTGGGGTCCGTGAAGTCGCACTGTCAAGAACTAGAGCAATTCAAACAAGACGGCCTTAAAGTACCCTCCTTATATAGTTCCGTAGAAGAAAGTTGCGGATAAAATTAAACTACACTATGCTAATAGGCTGAATTTCGACACACACCCCCGAGTTTGATTGGCTAGCGAATGTATTTACAAGCATATGATCGGTAGATTACAATAGAGGAGGAACCAGCTTAAGTGTTGACCACTTTGGTACATTAAAAACAATCCTAAAACAATTTTACCACCTCCCAAAACAAAGTTTCTCTGGCAATTCGTTTGTTTTTAGTCCATCAGATTTGATTAGTAAATGGATGACAGAGCATCCCACCCTCGAAGAAGAAAGGTTTTGGAAATCTAAAAGTTCAGGTCCGTTGGCATACAGTAGATGACCGTAGAGAAGGCGCGATGTTTAAATAGCAGGGGAAAGTCTACCCCTGGTACAATAGTAGTAATTATGTCAGTGGGACGGATCTCGACTGTGTCCAGTCCATCGAGAACCCTTGAGGAATTCACACAAGAGTGAACCTCGTTTCTCAGCCGACAAACATTTCAGTGGTCAGTCATTCTACTCCTATGCATCCTTCGCTGTAAACATGTTGCAGTACTCTTTGAAGATTCTAATTTGACTCATTTTCTACTGATTCGCCTGCCCGTAACTTGAAGAAAGCGTTATTTTCGCACAACAACATTATTTTCGATTATGCCTTGTACTCTGAATAAACGAACACAAGAATTTACTTCCAAATACCTATAACATATGTGGGTCGTTTCATTAGTCGTGGTAACTGTGTTATATTTTCCAGTCAAGCTGCAGCAATTGAAATCCACCTTGTGTACGATACTGCAATGTTGGCACCAAACAGAATCCAGGTACAGTAGATGACGACGGTGGGAAAATCAAAAGATACGTAAAGAGAAATCATTGTTATATTATGGACTAAATTAACTCAAATGTACTTTACATGTAGGTTTTGTTAACTCCAACAATTTCCCATCAAACTCCTGGTGATGTATATGACATATTTGGTAATAAGTCCACTTCTGTATCTCCGTTGACTTGTCTTACAACTACCACGTAAAAATCTTGCGTATATTCAAGTCCTGCAGTTGGTCAAACTAACTAAACAGTGATACCCAGGTTCTCCAATATTCGATAATGATCACCCATACTTCAAACAGGACTTGCACTGCGTGACACCTACTGTTGCTACGCGTCCACTTTTGAGGGCCTCTAACCACGTGCATGAATTCAATACGGTTAAGCATTATCACCCATCGTTTCTCTTTTCACCTAATGGCATTAATGTGTATTACTGCCACAGGAAAGAATACTATTGTCACGGATGACCACTGTTCAACTTTAATCACATTCATCTCGGAGCATGACCAGTTGCTTTTTAGTGTGCTATGAACTAGCCTCCTATGCAGACATATGCCAGCTCCCAATGGTATTCAGTAGTGTGTGACACATGTTTTTATAGTCAATCAAAGAAGGAAAGAACGCTACGTTTGTGACAATTTTTACTTTCTGTAAGAAAATTGGTTTACTGTGTCAGGAAAACAAAAATATTTTAAAGAGGGCCTTAATTTTATTTAGTTTTTGAAAAAGTCACCCCAACGTAAAATTTCTAAAATAGTATTTAAGTACATACAAATTATATCCCTGTTACTTTCTTGAGTCTTTCCAAACATTCTTCAAACACCTCAAAGTTCTTGGAACTTTATAGAGTAATCTGGATGTTTGTAAAACTCTCTGTAGCCTTGTGGGACAGTGTTAAACTGTCCATATTTTAATAGAAGTTTCCAGAAATTTCTAGAACTATCACAAATTTTAAAGTATACAACAATATAAGCGTGTGCTTTTCGGAATAATTATATAGTATAGTAAATAATTTCAATAACTGAAGAAGGCATTTTACTATCTAACGTAATTCAAGATGGAATTCGCGAGCAATACTAGCTCTTTTGTCATTTACTATTTTTCCAGAAAGAGGAACCTCACTACTCAAAATTTGTAGATTTATCTCTTACAGTTGGGCACACCATTGATTTGCTGATCAAATACACAATTCATATGATAATCAGAAGCATGGTCATGAAAAAGCATTAAATAGTGTGAAAGGCTTTTGAAATTAAGAAACTTCAAGACTGAAAATTCCCAGATCAAATCAGTGTGCAGAACGGGCAGTCAAGTGCCTTCAATATATTTATGACATCTGTAAAAACAAAAAGGATAAGCTACAGTTTAGATTCACTTTTTCTAACAAAGAAAATGACTTTACATTATGCCATTATTATGCTAAATACTCATTTTCAGCTATTACAGCTCATATAACTACCGGTACTTGTAGAATCAGTGTGTAAGTTTGTTGGTTTATGCTTCTTTATTATTATTATTATTATTATTATTATTATTATTATTATTATTATTATTATTACTAGTATTATTGCGTATCCAGTTACATACCCTATTTTAGAAGTAGTATATTAGGGCTATAGATAGTGAGACTCAGTTAATACATGGCAATTTCATTTAAAATGGAGATGACTTATAATAATGAGGTGCAGAATTTTAACAAACACTTTATAACAACATCATCTCTGAAATACCAGAGTGAGAGGTGCTTGGCATTCAATATTACACGTGTTTAAGTGCATACATAGTTCTTATCTACTCCTGTCAAAAATTGGCACTCAAAGAAAAGAAGAGGAACAGTTTGTGGCATTTCACAGGTACAGCTGTAGGGTTTCTGAATATTGATTTTAAACCTCCCGAAGTACTATCCAAACTTCGCATGTCCTGTTAGAAATTGAGTTACAATATGCTTATGTTGCAATAACAAACTTTGTAGTCTGTCTTGAATATATGGAAAGAACAAGTCCCCTGTTAGCCGGCCGTTTGTGCTGGTCATCCATTGGTCGTTCCACATATCTTGTGTATTTTTTAAAATAAATGCTATTTATTCGGGGCGTCAACCTTAGAAGATCTTTTGCCCCCACTTTGCACCATACATTGTGGACCTGCGTGTATTTGGAAATGGCGGAAGTGTAAAGTGTCGAATGTGAGGAAAGGAAAATTAAGGACGACACAAACACCCAGTCTCCAGGACAGGGATATTAATCATTTACAATTAAAAACCCCCTGACCTGGCCGGGAATCGAACGCGGGGCCATCGGGTGACAGGCGGACGCATTGTCCCCTACACAGCGGGGCCGGACTATCTTGTGTATACTCTCTGAGTTCCTTTTTTACAAGAGATCAAATGTACTTTTCATATATCGACAGAGCGTCAGAAGAAGAAGTAGCTGCTTTGGCAAGTTCATGTGCTCTCTCATTTCCTTCTACTTCGCCATGACCTCAGACCCATGCCATGCAGATATGTTTACTGTAGCCTAATATGTGTGATTCTTGGTAATTTTGGGTGTTGTTCTATAGAAATACACTGTTAAATGCTTCAAAACTACGTGTTATACAATTATCTATATATACAAAATAAAAGTTTTGTTTGTACATTGCTCAGAATTTGAAAAGAATGGTACTTCTGTATCGGTCATGTCCACAGTAACAAGGAAATGCACTTTTTACTTCACCGTAATGTCAGTCAGTCAGTCAGTCAGTCAGTCAGTCAGTCAGTCAGTCAGTCAGTCAGTCAGTCAGTCAGTCAGTCAGTCAGTCAGTCAGTCAGTCAGTCAGTCAGTCAGTCAGTCAGTCAGTCAGTCAGTCAGTCAGTCAGTCAGTCAGTCAGTCAGTCAGTCAGTCAGTCAGTCAGTCAGTCAGTCAGTCAGTCAGTCAGTCAGTCAGTCAGTCAGTCAGTCAGTCAGTCAGTCAGTCAGTCAGTCAGTCAGTCAGTCAGTCAGTCAGTCAGTCAGTCAGTCAGTCAGTCAGTCAGTCAGTCAGTCAGTCAGTCAGTCAGTCAGTCAGTCAGTCAGTCAGTCAGTCAGTCAGTCAGTCAGTCAGTCAGTCAGTCAGTCAGTCAGTCAGTCAGTCAGTCAGTCAGTCAGTCAGTCAGTCAGTCAGTCAGTCAGTCAGTCAGTCAGTCAGTCAGTCAGTCAGTCAGTCAGTCAGTCAGTCAGTCAGTCAGTCAGTCAGTCAGTCAGTCAGTCAGTCAGTCAGTCAGTCAGTCAGTCAGTCAGTCAGTCAGTCAGTCAGTCAGTCAGTCAGTCAGTCAGTCAGTCAGTCAGTCAGTCAGTCAGTCAGTCAGTCAGTCAGTCAGTCAGTCAGTCAGTCAGTCAGTCAGTCAGTCAGTCAGTCAGTCAGTCAGTCAGTCAGTCAGTCAGTCAGTCAGTCAGTCAGTCAGTCAGTCAGTCAGTCAGTCAGTCAGTCAGTCAGTCAGTCAGTCAGTCAGTCAGTCAGTCAGTCAGTCAGTCAGTCAGTCAGTCAGTCAGTCAGTCAGTCAGTCAGTCAGTCAGTCAGTCAGTCAGTCAGTCAGTCAGTCAGTCAGTCAGTCAGTCAGTCAGTCAGTCAGTCAGTCAGTCAGTCAGTCAGTCAGTCAGTCAGTCAGTCAGTCAGTCAGTCAGTCAGTCAGTCAGTCAGTCAGTCAGTCAGTCAGTCAGTCAGTCAGTCAGTCAGTCAGTCAGTCAGTCAGTCAGTCAGTCAGTCAGTCAGTCAGTCAGTCAGTCAGTCAGTCAGTCAGTCAGTCAGTCAGTCAGTCAGTCAGTCAGTCAGTCAGTCAGTCAGTCAGTCAGTCAGTCAGTCAGTCAGTCAGTCAGTCAGTCAGTCAGTCAGTCAGTCAGTCAGTCAGTCAGTCAGTCAGTCAGTCAGTCAGTCAGTCAGTCAGTCAGTCAGTCAGTCAGTCAGTCAGTCAGTCAGTCAGTCAGTCAGTCAGTCAGTCAGTCAGTCAGTCAGTCAGTCAGTCAGTCAGTCAGTCAGTCAGTCAGTCAGTCAGTCAGTCAGTCAGTCAGTCAGTCAGTCAGTCAGTCAGTCAGTCAGTCAGTCAGTCAGTCAGTCAGTCAGTCAGTCAGTCAGTCAGTCAGTCAGTCAGTCAGTCAGTCAGTCAGTCAGTCAGTCAGTCAGTCAGTCAGTCAGTCAGTCAGTCAGTCAGTCAGTCAGTCAGTCAGTCAGTCAGTCAGTCAGTCAGTCAGTCAGTCAGTCAGCCAGCCAGCCAGCCAGCCAGCCAGCCAGCCAGTCATCACTAGAAAACGGCTGAAGAGAATTTAATAAAAATCGGAATGCAAAGTCGGAGAATAAGACGCTACAATCTAGGTGATAAATAATTTTATTCACGCTGATTGAAATGGTAGTTATGGGGAAGGCCTAAAATTTAATTTTCAAATATTTATTTTATTAGTGGTTCTATCTGAATGAAAATTAGTATGCAAAGTTAGGGAATAATTCGCTACAATCTAGGCTATAAATAATTTTGTTCACGCTGAGTGAAATGGTAGTTTAGGGAAAGGCCAACAATATAATTCTTAAATATTCACGTTATTAGTGGTCCTATCTCATTGAAAATTTGTATGAAAAGTCGAAGAATGAGCCACTAAAATCTAGGATATACATAATTTTATTCACGCTCAGTGAAATGGTAGTTTGGGGGAAGGCCAAACATTTAATTCTCAAATATTTATATTATTAGTGGTCGTATAGATAAATACTACATAATGTAACATAAATAGAATTAAATTTCCGACTAATTATGTCATACATTTTTACCGTACCGGCTATGATAACACAGATATTCATGAATTTGTATTTTTGTTGCTAAGTCCATATAAACGCCGAGCCACGAGAAAAGAGGTTAACAGAATTTAATAAAAATCGGTATATTGAGACGGGGAATAAGAAACTACGGTCTAAGCTATAAACAATTTTATTCGAATTGTATTAAAATGTAGTTTAGGGGAAGGCGCTTAAAATTTAATTTTTAAATGCCTATGTTATTGGTCCTATCGAAAAGTACTACATAACAAACGTTACAGAGAATACAATTTCCGATCATGTATATTTTATTCAGTTTTACCGTACCGACTATGATAGGAGTGGTATTTCAGATTCGGAAGAAAACTAAATGTGAAGACTTACAATATCGAAAGCGCATAACATTGCTGAACAATAACATTTCATTGACCATTGTTTGTGGCGGTGTTCTTTGTGTCTTATGCTGCCTCTCAACTCCGATAGATGGGATTACTGCATATCGAGTAGGCTATAATAGCCTGACTGATTACTGGCGGAAAATAACCGGGGAGTTAGAAAACTTTCTTCTTTAGCATGCCATTCCTCTGGTTCGTACATTTTCTGATACAGCTGGTACGTAACACACCGGTTCATCATAGTATTCCAGCTGTTCGATCTCCACTCTGACGCGCTGTTTTGAATGAGCAGTGTGCATACTTACGGCAGAGGCTCACTTAGTAGTATCGGCCTGGTCTAGAATAACATTTTAGGCCTATTTCGAATTATAACACCACAATTCACTAAATGACTCAAAATTCAACCCTGAAAAGAGCCGTTTCTTAAGCTTCTTCTTGTTGACTTTTATTATATTCTACATTCATTTTATTCCAAATTAGCAGTGAAGACGGGGTTTCTCCTCTGGCTTGGAGGAGAAATTTGCCTCCAAGTCAGATATACTTTTCCGCCGCCAGTGTAGTGAATTGATATTTACTGACTCATCGTGTAGTCCTAGAAAACAGATTAGTAGAAGGACATGGTTTTTGCCCTGGGAGTCTCCACTATTCGACCTCTTCCCCACCGAAAAAAACACGAAGAGTGTTCACGGATCACGGCTGTCTGCGGCTTGGTCATTCCATCTCTGGAACTTTGGACTGTAATATCGGCAGCTTCGTTAAAAGTGAGAAAATGTGTGGTTTGTGATTTGATCGAGTATTTCATATGAAAAATGCATTGCTTTTAACTGCGCCATTCCTACTGACGTCATTGTAATGTTTGTTCATTTCAGTTGGGAAAACAAGTCTTTCTGAGGATATAAAAAGCAGGTGGATAGTGAGTGTCTACGATTAAAATGAAAGCTTCCCAACCTTATTGTGACTGATGGTATGCAAGCGGGCCTACCATTACAGTGAAAATTCCCTAACTCAGTCTTCATATGAGAAAAAATGTTTGGAAATATCGCCTTCGCGTTTCTAGGGTAACGTTAAGAGCTTTGCAATTTAATACATTCTTGCTCACAGGGTGTACACTACCTAACCTAGAATTCTGTATAAAGCAAAGTCTTCTCCGTGCAGGCCATGAAGGCCCTGGGAGGGGTGGAAGGTAAAGGGTTCTACTATCCGTAACCTCGGCACTTGATGGGGTAGAGTGGTTAGCTCTACGCCCGGCTGCCTTTGCCACCAGGAATTAACCTGGTACTCATTTTTGGTGTAGGCTGAGTGAATCTCAGGGCCATATGCACCTCCGGAAGTGGAAATCTCATTTCTTAAATTTTACGACTTCCTGACGGGGATTCGAACCCACGTCCTTCCTGTATACAATGTAGAATTCCGTAGCAAAGCACGAGTACATCAGCTAGTATAATAATAATTTAAACATATCATTTATAAAAAATATTTCGATTTTGTTACCTTATAGATTTATCTGTACATGGTAAAACCAGTTTTTGGTTTGGGGGTGACGTTTTATCAAAAGTCAATTAGAAATAATATCTTTTTCTTTACTTTTGAGCAAAAGTTAATCGATCTATGGCACAGGAGATGGGGTCACAGAAAAGTCATAACCCTAATGAATACACATTTTAATTCACCTCCCATGTGGATAGAATCCATGTGGATACCCACAGCCAACATTATACGGTAACTGTTGGTTCCATTGTTTCTAATAAAAGTGTACCTGCGGGAATCTTTTACAATACCATGCACTCATTCCTTTTTGGAAGCAACTACGTGTATTGGACATAATGTGCTGCCACATGTTTGGAAGATATAAAACTGTTGCCAAGACACACAAAACGATCTTAGTCAATTACGTTTGGTAGATAGTCGAAAAATTAATTTTCTTCATTTGATAGAAGACCATTTTGAAACTTTTAACGTACGTCTGCTCTCAATATACCTGATAACATGTCATGGACTGATAATATCTATTGTCTTAAATGTTCTATCTTACACAGGGAAATACGTGAAATGAGTAAACCGTGTTCATAGGCAGGGAAAAATAAATGCTTGTAGGCTATCATACTCATACGTAATCTCGTACCGTGAACTTAAGATGCATGCTGTAGAATGAAATGGAGGAAGGAAGCAAGAAATAATTTTCTTAGACACTACGTACTTCATCGTGGGCTGTCCCTCACTTCACTGTTCAAATAATGACTGCTTTCCAACTGATCACTGTGCTACTCTGCCTACAACACTTACATTTATTGTGGAGAAGGAGATTTCATTATATTTTTCTATCGAAAAACATTTTGAGTGTTGCACAAGTGATGATGTGACTTGTAGTTGGGTGGAGGTGAGTCGGATTTACGTTACACCACATTAACTAGACTGATTGATATCCAGGTTTCCTATTTAAATCGGGAAGATAGTTGTTTCCAGGCTCGATCCGCCCGAAAACCACGCGATAATTCATTACAATGTCTGAATATCTGGTCCAGGCAAGGGATTTCCTTACCCGATCTCTGTGTGCACCTTCAGATGGGAGATAGGGCAGTTACTTCACATTGCATATTTTTTTGTTCATTTCACATTTTTTCATGGTATTACTCAGATAGTGTATCACCAGTTGTGTTCGTAACCAGATTCTCCCAGAATTCAATACAAAAACATTTTGTAAATGGTAGCAAGATGAAATTCGTAATCAGGATATGTTCAAGATATTTTGAGCGATAATGCAAAAGTTTGGTAATGGAAATCTTTTTTCAGGAAGAACGAAATGAAATTTCATAATTTATCAGTGTTATACTTAATATTGTTGTTAAATTAGTCCATACATTATAATTAATATTACATTGTATATGTGGTGATAGGCCTATACCGTATTATGAGTTATAACATATTCAAGGCTACAAAGCCGAAGGTGATGAGTACAACGAAGTGTTCATGAAAAACAATTCGATTGCAGCAAAAGCAGTGTCAATACAGGGAGTTAACTGCAGCACGCTATCTGTGTTATGTTGTCTGACTCACGCATGTTGTTCATTTATCTTTCTGAGAGATTGTTAATAAGCGGGCAATGTGGAGTACAACTTGAGCACACTATGTGTTATCTAAATGTCAAGGCCCTCTGGGTACAACTCACCTGAGCATGACCCACTATTATTCCTGTATGTTTAGTCCTCAGCCCGAAGGCTGGTTGGATCCTCAACAGCTCCGCCATCAGCTGTCATAGATGGCCTAGGCATCACTGAAGAGGCGTACTAGGGAAATGAGGAGTGAGGTAGTTTCCCGTTGCTTTCCTCACCGAGCCAGAAGTTGCTATTACACATCAGTCTACCAAGCCCACTGAAATGCATGCACCAACCGACCCTATGAGCAATATTTTCACACCATTCATAGCAGGGACTGGCTGCAGAAGGAATGGCATTACTAGCATCACTCATACCTCAGTCACTTTCATTTCGTCAAAGCCAAGGATAAAGCTGAGACAAATCAATGCAAGTAACAAAATTGCTCTAGCCCATACCAGCAGACACAGTGCACTGTAAACACTAGGTCCTGCCAGCAAAGGCACACTGTCCTACCTAAATTGGTCAGCAGTTGATCTAGACGACCATGAAAGTATTAACAATCCAAGATATACAGAACCTTCCATTCTTCCACTTTTTGAGGCTCTCTCGTTTTCTCGTCCTATATTCTCATACCCTTCTTCTTATCCGTCTGACTGATGTTCAGAATTCCCAAGAAACCCGTTGTTCCGTCGCCTACAAACAGTTCTTCTTGAATGAAATAACTAACCTCATTAATGTCTCTTAGAATTAAAGGCCCACTATCCTCGTTAACGAATCCCCTGTGGGTGGAATAACACCTCCGGTATCCTCTTCCTGTCACAAGAGCGGACTAAAATGGGCCCCAGTGTCTCTTAACTTGGGAGCGTGCGTTGACGACCTGCGGGCTCCTTGCTGAGTCCTGGCATTGATTCCCCTTACTTGTGCCAAGCTCATCACTTTCATCTATCCTATCCGACCTCCCTTGGTCAACTCTTGTTCTTTTCCGACCCCGACAGTATTGACCATTCGAGGCCTAGGGAGTCTCTCATTTTCACGCCCTTCGTGGCCCTTGCCGTTCTTTGGTCGATATCTTCATTTTCCGAAGTGTCGGACACGTTTCGTATTTTCCCTCTAATTAGTGTTAACAGAGGATGGTTGTCCAGTTGTACTTCCTCTTAAAACAATAATCACCACCATCACTACTCGTTAACGACCAGGAGGCCTTGGTAACAGCAAGTAACAATGTTAGCCGAGAGTGCTTCTCCACATCGCACCAACAAGTTGCGTTCATTTGTCTCATTCTCCAATATTAATGATGCAGCAGCATACCGACTTTTATATGTCTACTCCACGCAGAGTGAGCGTTGCATATTAAAGGTGATTGAGGAACGGTTAGCGCTCTTCACAGCAACTGCTGCTTTTAGTCCATTATGTTCCATTTAGGTTTCCGGTTATCTGCAGCCTGATCTCCATCGTATGGGCTTTAAAGGGGTTATGACCGTGTCATCATTATATTCTAAAGGCTAAGCCTTCGCGCTGCAACCATATATGTCTATCTTGAGCCGGTCTTTTCAACTCTGCGTACGTCTTGCAGTTCATTCTTAAAAGGCAGATTCGTGAAATAAAACACTCTGTGTCGTCCTCTTCGTCTTTTCCCTGCAATAATTCCCTCATTGATGTTACAAAGGAACTCTTCATGCAGCAGAATGTGACCAATAACTTCTATTTTTCTTTTTTTTGCTATTTTGTTTTACGTCGCACCGACACAGATATGTCTTATGGCGATGATGGGAGAGGAAAGGCCTAGGAAGTGGAAGGAAGCGGCCGTGGCCTTAATTAAGGTACAGCCCCGGCATTTGCCTGGTGTGAAAATGGGAAACCACGTAAAACCATCTTCAGGGCTGCCGACAGTTGGGCTCAAACCCACTATCTCCCGATTACTGGATACTGGCCGCATTTAAGCGACTGCAGCTATCTAGCTCGGTATAACTTCTATTTTCCGTCTTTCAGTTTTAGTTACCAGACTCCGTTTTTCTCCTATGTCTCTAAGAACTTCGGTATTGCTTTTCATTTCAGTCCAACGTATCCTCTGCCTTCTCCTCCAAATCTACATTTCGATTGCCACCAGACTGCGCTCGGAACCTTATACCCTTACTGCCTTCTCAAGGCAACCTTCAACTTTGACATTTACAACCAGAGCATCTTTGCTCACTAAAATTTATACTTTCCAAGCCTCTCGAGGCACAACCTTCATTTTACAATTCAAACAGTATTCACTGTCTTAAACACTCAACAGTCCAACCTCTTAACATAAATGATTGAATTTTACAGGAGTGTCGAATATCCATTCTACCGCGCCTTTGTGGGGGAAAAAAACACAGGTTAAAATTACTGGCCCAAAAATCAAAATGATGTGGAGGTGGACACTTGCACTCCCTGAAATTTGCCCTAAAAGGATTAAAACCCTATTTGGGCTTCGGGCCCGAAGTTGCAGATTCTAAGCTTATACTACTGAGGTGACTAGATGGAGAAAATTTAAGTTACGAAAGCTGCAGACAGAAACCGTTTAGAAAAGCATAGTTACCTCAAAGACAAGTTGATAAGGAACTCGAGAGGGTGTCACACTGTTTATTCCCGAATTTCGGCTAAATTTCTTAGGCTTTTTTGGAAGTCGCATTAGAAAATGAAATTTACATCAAAGATTGGAAATTTGAGGTTACATTATTAAAGATTGGAAACCTTCCCCGCAAGCTAGCTTTCTGAGGCTATCACATAGTTAAAACATGCCTGCCATTACCCTAATCTGCTGGAATACTCGATGATGGGCGAAACGCCCCCGAACACACACTCAGAAACCTGGACGATCAATAAGACAAGGTGGCTCGAAAAGGTACCAGCTTTTATACCCGAGAGGAAGGTTCTAGAGAGCTCTGGGCTAAGGCCCGACATACCTCCAAATTTATCAGATAATCAAAAAGATACAGGACGGATCCTATTGGCTAAAAATAAAAATACAAAAGTTTCTATTGGTCAATATTTCAAGTTGGCGGACAGAGATAGAAGTGTTGCAAACTGTAATACACCAAAAATTTAAAAAAAAACATACCCAGTTTAGGAAACCTCAAAATATAAGACTACTTTAGGATTTTAATAGTTCCTCTTCACAGTAGAGGGCATAACATAAGTTGTTTTCTGGTAGAGACATCTGTAGAGAAAAGTCCAAACTTCTTGTGCTAGTTGTTGCGATCTTCATATATCAGATGGCATACTGCAAGGCGCTTCATTTGAATGAACGGGGCGGGTGTACCTCGCGGTACAGTGCCATTTCTCACTGACTGAAAACCCAAGGTATACCATCTTTACAGCTCTATGGTAGAGGACTTCCTTCCCCTGACATACACGCGTACACGCGTATATTTAATCATGTGAGGGTCGGTATACATATCAATCAGCATGGTTTTATGCCAGGTAGATCAACTACGACTAATTTATTAAAATTTATACAATATGCTTATACCGTTTTGAATAATCAAGGACAGGTCGACGTAATATACACAGATTTTTCCAAAGCCTTCGACAAATTAGATCACGGCATTTTAATGAAAAAAATGTCATGCTTTGGTCTGACCCCTCCTTGGTTAAAACTGCTTGCATCTTATCTTAGTGCACGGAAACAATATGTTTACTATCATCAACATGAGTCTTTCACATACAATGTTACTTCTGGTGTACCACAAGGGTCTAACCTTGGCCCTTTATTCTTTATTTTATATATTAATGATTTGCCCACTAGAATTAGGTTTTCTCACTGTTTATTATATGCTGATGATGTCAAACTTTATAAAGAGATAAAAAATGTTGATGATATGTTGAAATTACAATATGATTTGGATTACTTATACGCATGGAGTATTGAAAACTGTTTGCAACTTAATATAAATAAATGTTGTTTCCTTCAGATTTCAAATAAGAAAAATACATTGAATTATAAATATAAAATTAATAATGAAGAACTCAAAGTTGTCCACTCTGTTAATGACTTAGGGGTAATTGTTACAAGAAATTTATCTTTCAAGGAGCATATTAATACAATGGTTAATTATTCCTATAAGAAATTGGGTTTTATAATTAGAAATTCAAGAGATTTTTCTAACACGTATGCACTCACCTTATTATTCAATAGTATTGTCCGATCAAAACTTGAGTATTCATATATAATTTGGTCTCCATGTTATAAATCTTACCAAAATCAAATTGAAAGGGAGCAGAAACGCTTTTTAAGATATATTTATTATAAAAAATATAAGATATTCCCCTTTAGAAATTATGTTTCATATGAATTTTTGTTGAATGAATTTAAATATGTATCGCTAGCCAGTAGGCGTGTAATAGCCCAACAAATTTGTCTCTATAAGATGGTTAATGCATTAATTGACGATAATAGTTCGCTTCACGAGTTATGTTTTAATGTTAGAAAAGGAAATTTAAGATTTCGGCAATTGTTTATTACTCCAGTCTCCAAAACTGTATTTTTTAAGAACTCTCCGTTTATCAATATGTGTGAAACATACAATAACATAGTTAATAAGTATCATATAGATCTTGACTTTGCTTATGAATATGACACATATGTAAATATATTAAAATAATTTTTTTTATTTTATCCCTTTATCTCAGCACAGTGAGGAGCTGCTTTATTTTATTTTATCCCTTTACCCCAGCACAGTGAGAAGCTGTTTTATTTGATTTTATCCCTTTATGCTCAGCACAGTGTGGTGATTTGTTTATATGTATAATATTTACATGATTTTGTTACAATTTTTTGTTTGATTTATTAACAGGCTTCTGTATACGATATATTGTTTCATCCATTTCATACAGAGCATTATCATCTCATTTACATAGCGTTTTCACATTTTCTTCTTTTTGGTATTTCTATGTTATTTGTTCAAATAATTTGTAAAAGTCACCTATAATTGGAGCGTGTCTCTGTTGGTGGCACATGTATTAAATAAATAAATAAATAAATAAATAAATAAATAAATAAATAAACTGCCACCGGCTGCTTGGCCAGGATCATGTACTTGGTCTTTTTGGCATCCAGCCCCAACCTGACTTCCTCAAACGCTATCATAACGCAAGCCAGTAGCCTCTGTAGTCCTTATTCGATATCAGCAATCGGCATGGTATCATCTGCATATCGATTGTTGTTGATCAGCAGTCCGTTGAATGTGATGACTTCTTCGATGTCATCCATGTCTCCCTCCCCTCTTTATGCTGACCATCAACAGGAACAAACTGAAGCATGTGCAGAAGAATAAAATATACAAAACTGAAAATCTTAAGTGTCGTATCGGATAATGAGTTGGCCAGCCTCATGTTGTAGGGGGTTAGCGAAGGCTAGCTAAACCCGACAGTGCCCCCTGTCTGTCCATGTTTAACACCCCCACCGTCCACCCACTCCCTATCACTGTGCAGATGTGAGAACGCACACGCTGGGTTGCAGACCTTGCCTTCTTAGTCTGATATTGTAAATCATTAGAGTGATTTCTTTGCAAGTCGAAAATGCTATGCTTGTTGCTGTGCGGGAAAGAATTCGTGCCTTGTAAGACGGAAATTTTATTGTTCGGAAAAGCATTACAAGATAAAGATTTTGAAGAATTCCTACCTTTAAAACCATGTGACTTGTTCGATTGCAACACTGATAGTTATTGTGAAGCCCTTAAAGAATTCGATAATGGTTTAAAAATTTTGACCGAGGAAGTGGCTGTGTGGTTTGGGTTACGTAACTATCAGCTTGCATTCGGGATATTGTGGGTTCGAATCCCACTGTCGGCAGCCCTGAAAATGGTTTTCCGTGGTTTCCCATTTTACACCAGGCAAATGCGGGCTTATCCTTAATTGAGGCCACGGTGCCTTCCTTCCTACTTCCAGATATTTTCTATCCCATCGTCACCGTAAGACCTACAGGTGTCGGTGCGACGTGAAGAAATTTATTTTTAAAATGGAAGAAATTTCGCCATAATTAAACATTTTTGCGACGCTCTTTTCTGTAAATTTTGAGCAGGCTCCAGTCACATTTCAAAGACAACTCATAAGGCTTCGGTGCAACACAATTTGGAAACATAGGACTGGGGATTAAAGTATTCCAGGCAACTCCATATATTTTATAAGAACTTGGAACCAAAATAGTGTCCGTGTATACACGCATTGGCATGAAAATTAGTTACTACGTTCAGCTCCACAAACCTTTGCAAACAAATATTCTCAGTTATGAAAGTGAAGAGTAAAAATAGGTCATGTTTTCCCGTTTTTGCGTTGGAAACACAATTACACATTCATTATGCTCAAAAAAATCCCTGGCATCACTAATTACATGATATTAAGAAATGTTGTTCTAAATGTAGAAGAAAAGGACAGATCTATTTTGTTATACTTCTTCAAACACTGATTTCTTCAAATTCTTTCCATTTCTCATAACTTGAAGCTTCCATACATCTCACTCCCCTACGTCTCTTATTCACTCACTCGCTGTCCCACATTCTCAGCTCGTTCCGAGCCCTAAATGCTCGGGGCTGCCGTACGCCAACAGCGGTGGCTG
This sequence comes from Anabrus simplex, assembly GCF_040414725.1. Taxonomy (NCBI): domain Eukaryota; kingdom Metazoa; phylum Arthropoda; class Insecta; order Orthoptera; family Tettigoniidae; genus Anabrus; species Anabrus simplex. The sequence continues at coordinate 72,042,633 of NC_090269.1, forward strand.
TTCACTTCAAATGGCCTGTTGTAGGTGTAGCGTGCCTGTCCCGGATACGATTTCTGGCCAGTCGAGGTATTTTCTGACTTTGTTCTGAGGGCTGGAATGGGGTTCAATCAACATCATGAGGCAAACTGAGTCCTGTTGATAAGAGAGGCAGTGAAAAACGTCATGAAATCAAAGTAACATGACTAAAAATATTGTCACATAGACTACGTTACACTCCATCCCACTGGGTTGCGGAAGCACTTAAAGGGTTGTTGCACTACAAGTTTGTTTAATAATGTTATTGTTTTTACTTCAAACTAATTATTTTTTTACGGTTTTTCGAGACATCGAGGTGCCGGAATTTAATCCCGCAGGAGTTCTTTTACATTCCAGTAATTCTACTAACACGAGGCTGACGTATTTGAGCACCTTCGAATACCACCGGATGAGCCAGGATCGAACCTGCCAATGATGTTTTCTACTGGTTTAACGTCGCAATAAAACATGGAAGGTTTTCAGTGCCGCAAGTATGGAAGTTTGGGAAGGGAGCGGCCGTACACTCAAATAAGGTACAGCTCCTAAGCTGACCGCAACGGCACGGCCAAATCACTTGATGTTGCGGGTTTATTGGATAGTGAGGTACAGAACATATTTTATAAGGCGTGATCAAAACGTTTCCGTTTGAGGGCCTTGCTGCAGTGGGCATGAAACATAGCACGACTCTGATTATAAGCACGGTCATATAGACAAAGGAATTAGTGTAGCAGTCGCGTCATGCTGAGGTGCGTGTGTTAAATGCGGCCACGGGAACTATGGCGACGTTATTACCAAATGCGTCCAAACAGGACCAACGTGCTGTTAATCTGTTATTGGCTGCCGGTGGCCATCCATCGGAGAATGAAGACTGTTTATGGGCCAGAATGTCTGTCGAAAACCACCGTTGTGGAATGGTGCACCAAGTTCCGTGCTGGTTGCGTTTCGACACAAGACGCGGGTCGATCTGGGAGGCCAGCCTCATCCATTACAGATCTATAGTTCTGATCTCCCCCAATGCGATTACCACACCTTTGGTCCTCGAAAAAACCTTGAAGGGTCGACGCATCCTGTCGGGCGATGATGTGCAGCAGGCAGTTACGGACTTCTTCACGCAGGACGACGCGGTATTTTACCACACGGGGATTTTCAATCAGGTGCGTCGGTGGGACGAGTGTCTCAATGATCATGGCGATTTTGCCTGATTGGCATCCCCGTTCCGTCGAACGGAAATTTGTTGATCACCCCTTGTATTTATTCCTTGAGATAGGGTACTTTTTCATCTGTTGAATGTATGGTGATTATTTAGCGTATGGATTTTAGTGTCGGGAGTGCGCGAGGACAAGTTCGACTCTCCTGGTGCAGTTCTTTGTATTTGACGCCCATAGACGAGCTGCTGATTATTTTTTTTTTTTTTTGCTATTTGCTTTATGTCGCACCGACACAGACAAGTCTTACGGCGACAATGGGATAGGAAAAGCCTAGGAATGGAAAGGAAGCGGCCGTGGCCTTAGTTAAGGTACAGTCCCAGCATTTGCCCGGTGTTAAAATGGGAAACCACGGAAAAACATCTTCAGGGCTGCCGACTGTGGGGTTCGAACCCACTATCTCGGGTATGCATGCTCCAAGCTGCGCGCCGCTAACCGCACGGCCAACTTGCCCGGTGAACTTCTAACTGGGTGTGAAATTATAATGATAATGAGTTAGGCAGAGGGGGAATCCGGTGTCATTATATAGACTACTGCTGTCCAATTGCACCAATGCGACTGCTCACGGCTTGACGTCTCCATCCTATGGACGAATCACCATCAACAGCGTCATACTTGTTTTCTTTCTCTTTTTCTTCCTTTCTATACAGGTTCACCCAAAAGTCCGTTAACATTTGACGAGGCAATACTTCACGGGATATTGGAGGTAGAGAAGTAATTGACACACATGATTGGTATGACATAAGAGCTTTAAAGACACCAAAGTAAAGTACACAAACTGACCAACAGATGGCACTTCATACAAAACACAGGCAATGATAAGCATAACAATCCAGGTTTAGGGAGGAGGATGTTCTTTATAATACATGCACAACATGTCGGCCGTCATTCATCAACAATACCTCAAGTCGGGGGACAATGTTGTGAACAGCACTGTACAGCATATCCGCAGGTATGGTGAGAAACTGACTTCGGATGTTGTCTTTTAGCATCCATAGTGAGGTCCGACGATCGCGGTAGCCTTGAACTTCTCGTGTACTATATTTTGGTGTCAATAAAATCCCATGTCATGCCAATCATGTGTGTCAATTATTACCTTTCTACCTCCAACATTAAGTGCAGTATTGCTTTATTTCTTCATTATGTGATCTCCAAATATTTTATTTTGACTAGTTATCTTTGGTTTTATAATATAATGTTTATACTTCTTTCATTTTCCCGTTATGTACGTGGTTATGTGTAAGACAGGGCTATGAGTTCTAACTTAGCCACCGTTAAGGAAATGCATTAATTAATTTATGAGCCCTGACTACATCTGGATACTGTGAAGAGGTTTGGAAATGTATCCGACCTTTTGGCACGCAGTCTAATTACCCGAAATTTGATAACCACCACCTCTCCTCTGATGGTAATTTTCTTTTTCCACCAACAGGACTCGGACCAGTTTACCACGGTGTCACACCATACAGATTGACTCCTTAATGACGATGGTACTGGGAAAGCTCGGTGTATGACTGGAAGGCTCAATTCTTGTAATTCAATAGGCATATCAAGTTAATATGGCAAGCCACTGCAAATGAGGGTGAACGAAAGCTGATCAAGTTACGCATATCCTCGTTATCTCCGAGGTAATACCTGGTATGGATTTCTAGTAGGTGGTGAGGTACTGTACACACTGATATTGGAGAAAGAAGCAGAAATATAACTGAAGGATTTGAGGGTAAAATATGATAAGTGCCTTAGAAATAGATTTGCGAACAATTTAGAACCTGCTTCCTGATGTTGTATGCTGAAATCGGACAAAATAGGTTATGAACACACAACGCATATACCAGATGTAGCCCTCAAAATACGCATTTTAATAGATTTTATTATGTTAGGAGTACCTACTCATTACTTTAAGCCGGGCTGAGTGGCTCAGACGGTTAAGGCGCTGGCCTTCTAACCCCAACTTGGCAGATTCGATCCTAGCTCAGTCCGGTGGTATTTGAAGGTGCTCAAATACGACAGCCCCGTGTCGGTAGATTTACTGGCACGTAAAAGAACTCCTGCGGGACTAAATTCCGGCACCTTGGCGTCTCCGAAGACCTTAAAAAAAGTAGTTAGTGGGACGTAAAACAAATAACATTATTATTATTATTATTACTATTATTATTATTATTATTACTTTAACAGAATGTTATTGGTGGTTAATGTAAACTCGCTACCGTATGTTAAATTTTAACAAACTCACTCACACCATGAATTTGGAGATTTAAAGAACGTATAGAATTTGTTTCAAATTTACAATGTTGCGGCTTCAAGGAAGACTACAAAATTAAACAATAAATTACAGTTAAATAGGGGAATGAATTTCGTGCCAGACATTTTCAATTAAAAGGAAGCAGATGTACGATAGTCGCATTAAGGAAATACGGGTTTCAGTAGGAAATTTATAGCAATACATTTAGTGACAGGAGGAACTAAAATTGCTAGATGTCACTGAAGAATCCGTTTGCTTTACAACCGAAGTGATCAGGAGAAATGACAAAGTATATAATAGAATGAAAAAGTCGACCAGGAGAAAACTGTATGGAAGTATTTCTGGAATTACGTTGATAGCATCTATATATCAAGTTCTTCCATGAATTGATCAACTATTATCCTGTCTTAATATGGATGAGTTCCAACGGCCGTCATGCACGCCATACAGTCATTTCTAAAAGGCTCATTTACGTATTGCTGTCTGCAGTGACATTAAACCCGTCAAAGCCTTCAAGTATCAATCATAATATCGTCCATACGGACATTCTTCTAGCCTCACGTGCTCTCAACATAGAAGCATGGGTTGTCAGCCACAGGGCTTCGCATCCGAGTCAAGTACAACTTTCACTTATTTATTTATGTATTTATATATTTACTAGCTGAAAGAAACCCGCTTCGCTGGGTTATTTGTACATCCGGCGGTTTTTTCCATACAGGGTGGTCGGAAAAAACGTGAACTCAATATATGAGCATTAGAGGGTTGGTTATACTGATAAAAATTTGGAACAAATAATTTGATATCTTGCGCCATTGTCATATTATCAGCTGATAAAATTAGCCAATCAAATGGGCTTTGTTAGGTGGTGGTGTTAAATCTGCACATAGGTTAGACTGTTGTTTCTGACCACTCTTTATAACACAGAAAACGTGTATAGAAAGACCACGATTTTTCTGTTTCTTCTTCAATTTTCATTATTTTTGCGGCGTACATAAACACCCTACACACTAATTAATTTCATAAAAATACACTATACACTAAATTCGATGTCTTGTTTTCTGGTGCATACACAAACAGATTTTCTGCCCATCCATCACGTGAGAAAGCCATGTGAGAAACAGGAATCTTTCAAATTGTTACCGTAATAGTGGAGAGTTTGACCTGAGCCTTGCTAACAGCCATATAACACTAATCTCACTGGAAATCGTAAACGTTTGCAACAAAATGGCAAATCATTTGACATCAATGGAAGGTATGAAGACAGATTTTTCTTTTTCTTTGCCGGTTAGGATTACTTTTCTTTTTTTGCTAGGGGCTTTACGTCGCACCGACACAGATAGGTCTTATGGCGACGATGGGATAGGAAAGGCCTAGGAGTTGGAAGGAATCGGCCGTGGCCTTAATTAAGGTACAGCCCCAGCATTTGCCTGGTGTGAAAATGGGAAACCACGGAAAACCATTTTCAGGGCTGCCGATAGTGGGATTCGAACCTACTATCTCCCGGATGCAAGCTCACAGCTGCGCGCCTCCATGCGCACGGCCAACTCGCCCGGTGGTTAGGATTACTGTCTCAATGATATTGCCAATGAGCTGTTTCAGTAAATATCTGCTTTATAGTATATTCGACGATTACAGAAAATACTTACATTTGTACACAAGTAGCAAAATGTTACGAGATTCAGATTATCACACTCCTGCCAGATGAATTATAGATGGTATATAAAACCAGGGAGTGGACATCAAAGCCTTCTAAAGTATATTCTCACTCCGATCCTTCTGTTACATTCACTCTCATTTCAATACATTCAATGACGAAGTCGCTCAGTTCCAACCCCCACATCTCCCACACCACCACAGCTACTGACACTCAACCACTATAGTGCACGATGGAAGACTCGAAGCTACTACCACACGCAATCGAAAGTGGTCTGAGATAGCTGCAAGGAGAAATAAACAAACACGCACCTTTATTTTTATATATAGTCGGTCACTTTGAAACCACATATCTAGCACACCACAGAACACTGTAGTGCACGATTGGAGACTCGAGGCTATTGCCACACACAAACAGGAGGGGTTTGTGGTTGGTATTTGTCGCTCCAAGGTGAAATATACGGACATACATGTGTATTTCTATACGTAGTCGGCCACTTTAAACCCCCATGTCTACTATACCGCTACAGCTAACAACACGCAACAATTACAGTGCACGATGGGAGACTTCACCTTGCAGCCACAACTATCCACCGCAGACCACTGGTAATCGTGTGGGGTATTAGCCTCGAGTATCCATCGTGCACTGTAGTTGTTAAGTGTCGGTAGACGCGGTGGTGTAGTAGATGTAGGGGTTGAAAGAGGCCGACTATAAAATAAAAATAGATGCGTGTGTCCGTATATTTCACCTTGGAGCCACAAATACCCACCGCAGACCATTGGTGTTTGTGTGTGGTAGTAGCGTTGAGTCTCACATCGTGCGTTACAGAGGTTGTTTGCATGTAGATGTGGTGTGAGAGATGTGGGGAGTTGAAAGCTCCCGAATATGTAATAAAATAGACGTCTATATCCATGTATTTCACCATACAGCCACAACTACCCATCGCAGACCACTGGTGTTTGTGTGTTGTATTAGCCTCAATCCTCCCATCGCGCACTATAACTGTTGCGTGTATGTAGCTGGAAAATTAAACTTGTGACCTCATCCCGAGGTGGTGCAGCTTTTTTCAGGCTCACCCCCATGTATCATGTATCATTTCATGTATCATTTCAACCACATACCACCTCTCCTGCCATTCTTAAATTTCTGGCAGTGCCAGGAATCGAACTTGGGCCCCCGAGAACAGCAGCTAACAACACTAACCGTTACACAACGGAAGCGGACTCTGTAGCTGTGACGGTGTGAGAAATGTGGGGGTTGAAAATGGCCAACTATACATAATAATATTTCACCTTGCAGCCACAACTACCCATTCTAATTGCCGCGTGTCTGTGTGGGAGATGTAGGTCCTGAAAGTGGCTGACTTCGTCATTGAATATATTTAAATAAGTGGTAATGTCCTGGAAGTATCGGGGAGAGAATAAAATACTCTAGAAGGCTGTGATGTGTACTCCTTGCATTTATATACCATCTTTGATTCATTTCGCGGGAGTATTGTGATCTCAATACCAAATAAGTTTGATGCTTGGGTACATGTGTAAGTATTTTCTGTAATTCTTCAATATACAACTGATACTTACTGAAACAGCCCCTTAACAATATCATTGAGAAAATAAACCTAACCGGTAAAGAAAAAGGAAAATCGGTTTTCATAGCAAGAATTCCATTCATCTCAAGTGTTTTCTCATTTTGTTTCAAACTATTACAGTTTCTAGTGAGATTATCTTAGAGCAGGGCCTCTCAGGGTGCATGCGCGTGCTGCATGCACTGTGCACGGTGCAAGAGACGACTTGGCTTGGTTGACCAGAGTGCAGACCCCCCACTCCTCGATTTGGAGCAATAGCGCTTACTCTCTCTTTCCTCACGCCTGTCTCGCTCGCTCCGCCTGTCTCCCTCTGCCCCACTTGCGCCGTAGCGCTCCAAATCCAAGCTGACTTGAGCCGAGCATAGGCGAGTTGAGCCGAGCTTAGGCGAGTAGCTCAGAGACGAAGCGTTGAGCCGAGCCATACCGAGCGCAGCGATGCACAGTGCACGGAGCTCTTGCGCCTCTATCTGCACGCGTGAGATTTTGGGCGTTTGAGAGGCCCTGTCTTAGAGCAATGAAGTATGACTATCAATAAGGCTCAGGGTAAAATGTTCCACAAAATTGTGGAGTTCATTTGAAGGATTTCTGTTTCACATATGGACAGTTCTACGCTGCTTTCTTCCGTATGGGGCAAACAGATAACCTGTTTGTGCATGCGCCTGACAACAATACATCAAATGTAGTATATAAGGATGTATTTTTATTAATTGACTTGGAAAGTAAGATATTTATGTACCCCAAAATAAAAAAAACATAAGAAACAGAAAAAGAATGGTCTTTTAATGTATGTCTTCTGTATTACATAGAGAAAACCGCATGTATTTAAAAACCACTGAAGCGGGTTTTCTTCATCTAGTATTAATATAGACAATCAAAATGTTCTGAAAACTAAAGAGCCTTATACTCATATGGTGAAAAACACACGACAAAGTAAAATAACAAAATAAATGAAGCAATTCACGTATAAGCTCAATATTATAGCACTTCACCTTACAATACGTAGTTCTTAGATTTCCCCTATTTGTATGGCTTTATACAATTGCGCGATGAAGTTCAATTTGACTCTCGCGCATTGGCCGACTGTAGTAAAGGCCATTATTTTTCTGAATGGCACTGTAGAAGATACTACAGAGTCTGTTCACCGGTGAGTTACCATGCACACACGTCCTGGTTTTAAATTTAAATGTTATCATATTTCTGGAATTGAAGCATGCTACTTGGAAATTTAAGAGAGACAGTAATAGCGTAGTTTACAATTTTAAAAAGAAATTTTACTGCATCATTCCGTCTGCGAATTTCTAAACTCTCTACTCGAAATTTTAAAAGGATATCACTATAGGGTACCATGCGTGGATAAAATCTCTTTCGTAATTTTTCAATTTGATAGGCGTATGATTGATACCTAGGGCTCCAAACGATGCTGGCATATTCTGTGATTGGTCTTACTATAGTATTGAACAGATAGTCCGACTCGTTGGCTGAATGGTCAGCGTACTGGCCTTCGGTTCAGAGGGTCCCGGGTTCAATTTCCGGCCGGGTCGGGTATTTTAACCTTCATTGGCTAATTCCAATGGCCCGTGGGCTGGGTGTTTGTGCTGTCCCCAACATCCCTGCAACTCTCAAACCACACATAACACTATCCTCCATCACAATAACTCGCAGTTACCTACACACGGCAGATGCCGCCCACCCTCAACGGAGGGTCTGCCTTACAAGGGCTGCACTCGGCTAGAAATAGCCACACGAAATTAAAAATTAAATTGAACAGATGAATGCAAGTATGCTAGACTCCTAACTTTCATCTTTCCTGTCCGGTTTTCCTTGGTAAAATCTTGTTCTCTCCGACGGTAATAGTTTTTGAGCCCTGATAATTCTTTCGTGTACACATCTCTCGTGGAACTTCCTTTCTTCTTCTTCTTCTTCTTTTTCTTCTTCTTCGTCTTCTTCTTCTTCTTCTTCTTATTATTATTGAATATCCAAAGCAGTTTGGAACTATATTTTATATAGTATACTAGGGTTATAGTTAAAATACATACTCAGTTTTACAATGAAAATGAATTCATGAATCTAATCGGCGGAAAATGAAGTGGGTGAAGTTAATAAAATATTTGTAACAGCACGGCTTCTTAAACAAATGATACAGGAGTTTCGTTAATGCAATGTTGCAATAATTGAAATGAGAGTTCAAGTCATGCCTCCTTCTTTAAAGTGCAGCATATTCAAACAGTAGGTGGTCCACTGTTTGTGAGGATCTGCAAACACACACGTAGCCATCAGGACGATTGATTCCAAATCGATGAAAATAATAACCAAACTTCCCATGACCATCAAAAATTGAGTTATTTCAAAGCTTGGCACCAACACGTTACTTTGCAGCCGGTTGAAAACCTCAGGGAAGAATATTTCTCTTTCTTTCGTACGTCTTCTCTTTCTCCGTGTGATTAGTTTTAAGAGAGGATGGTTGACTAGTTGGCCTTCTTCTTAAGGGGAAGTATAAGTGAAATTTCGAACTTCTACTGTTTTCTATCTATTGTAATTAAATTTGACAATTACATAGACCATTACTAGTAAGCTGTATACTACATTTCATTCATTTAAGTTATTTTGTTTTGAATTTTATACTTCTTTTTATTGGGACCTTTCCCACCATCCCCCATAGCTCATGGTACCATGTGCCAACAAAGAGGTGACCCTGTCGGGTCATGAACACATGGCACCATGCTCCACGGAAGGCGATGGTCAAGGGACCTTTTCGGCCTGTGACGATTCCCTCTCATTGGGATCGAATAAGTAATCCACTCACATGAGAGGTCAACGCCCTGCGGCCTAGCAAGGTCGCTGCTAACTCTCCCGTTCCTAAGATCTGAACCCCGGCTACTCAGAGTCGCAGACCGTCCGCGGCGATATAAATAAAATATCTTACAACTAACTTAAAGGCATAACATGAACGGAAGAGATTCTGGATGCTAATTATCGGCAAAAATTAGGCACGTATAAATTTTCTGAATATTTAATTCACTCCCGTTGAACATATTTACAATCTACAACCTTGAACATCATAGTTAAATTACATCCATTGAATTTTAATACCAGCAACGGACAACCCTGTCCGGGCTCCCACCCAAGTGAAATTTTGATCCACATCATTATAAGATTCATTATGTGGTCTATTGACATTACACTGTTGAATATTATAACACAAAACAATCACCTATTCGGATTATGCACCTGGGTGTTCACCTATAACTTCAAACAACTCGGAGAAATTTGAGTTGCGTTTACTACACTCTTGGTTGATAAACTTGGTTTCGAATTTACGGACACGATTATTTTACCTGCTGAGTACGGTAAACACTATTATAATGAACCAAACTTTTTACAAAAATTTATAAGGAAACTATGACCCTACGGATATAAATATTCCCGGGATTAATTCCCAAATTCCATATTTTAAAACACAGCAAGTTACACTAATTTACTCTAAGATTAGAGTGGCCACCTACATCGAACATAACACGAGAAATATAATATTTAAAGAAAATAAAAAAATCATAAAATGATAAACAACTTCACGGCGTTACAACCTCTCGCAAAAACATGAAATGCACACAATTCTAGTTACTGCTAATCACCTCATTTGAGGACTAACTATACACATCATAGGGCCTGAACCCTCCACTCAAACGAACTACCAAAGGATTTTTCACGAAGTCTCAATTAAACAAATCAATTAGCATCAAAACAACATCCTATTTACACTATTATCACACCTGGAAGAGAAAACACATATTATAACATTTCCCATACATGGTAACTGCATCTGGTTTACCATTAGGCGTCGTTTGTGTGACTGACTCCCTTTTAATAAGATGTACAATATTATAGGTTAGGATCCACCTTTCAATACTCCGTAATAAGATGGTAAAAAGTAGTTACAACCTGTTTAATGGGACCGGTTTCAACACATTTTAAGTGTCATCATCAGCCAATTTGCGAAGATCTTAAAACAACTAGCACATTGAATACAGGCAAAAAATTAACATTGTATCATAACGTAGCAATTCAGTAAATGTTCAAAACACAATAATCACAGTCAAGAGAGTAAACAGAACATCACTATCTTGCGCCGAAAACAAATATAGCTGAAGTTCATAAGCAGGTCAAATATTCGCTTATGTAAAGTCGTTGCTAGGCAGGTCTTGTAGGCATTTGTTTCTCCGGCCGAAGAGCAAAAGGTGACGTGAATGAAGTCCTAGGAAAACAGTGTAGGATTTAATTTCGTCAAATTTCAAAGTGGATATATAGGTTTTATAAAATAATTTAAAACGTTAAAAAAGAATAAAGCCAAATAAAAAATATATTTAAAAAATAGGAAGAAATAATGAAAGAAATACGAGGTTCAACTCGAAACAACTTGCCGTAGTAATTGATAAAGAAATGATAAATAGAGAAAGGGGGGGACGTTAATTAGAGGGTGGTGATGGTGGTGGTGGTGGTGGTGGTGGTGGTGGTTATTGTTATTAGAGGAAATATAATTGGGCAACAATCCTTAATATAATACTAATTCGAAGAAAAAAGAAAAAGAACCGACACTTCGAAAAATGAAGATATCGGTTAAAGGAAGACAAGGGCCACGAAGGGCGTGAAAATGAAAGACTCCCTAGCCCTCGCAAACCTAATAGCATCGGGGTCGGAAAAGAATAAGAATTGACCAAGGGAGGTCGGACAGGATAGATGAAAGTGAGGAGCCTGGCACAAGTAAGTGGAAGCAATGCCAGGACTCAGCTAAGGGCCCCGTGGTCGCCAACCCACGCTCTGAAGTTCAGAGCCCCTGGGGGATGGAGGATGGGAAGGAAAGAAAAAATGGAAGGGATCCGATACTTCGAAAAATGAAGATATCAGCCAAAGGAAGACAAGGGCCACGAAGGGCGTGAAAATGAAAGACTCCCTAGCCCTCGGAAAACTAATAGCGTCGGGGTCGGAAAGGAACAAGAGTTGACCAAGGGAGGTCGGACAGGATAGATGAAAGTGAGGAGCCTGGCACAAGTAAGTGGAAGCAATGCCAGGACTCAGCTAAGGGCCCCCGTGGTCGTCAACCTACGTTCCGAAGTTCAGAGCCCCTGGGGGATGGAGGGTGGGAAGGAAAGAAAAAATGGAAGGGATCCGATACTTCGAAAAATGAAGATATCAGCCAAAAGAAGACAAGGGCCAACGAAGGGCGTGAAAATGAAAGACTCCCTAGCCCTTCGGAAACCTAAAAGCGTCGGGGTCGGAAAGGAACAAGAGTTGACCAAGGGAGGTCGGACAGGATAGATGAAAGTGAGGAGCCTGGCACAAGTAAGTGGAAGCAATGCCAGGACTCAGCTAAGGACCCCCGTGGTCGCCAACCCACGTTCCGAAGTTCAGAACCTCTGGGGGATGGAGGGTGGGAAGGAAAGAAAAATGGAAGGGATCCGATACTTCGAAAAAATGAAGATATCAGCCAAAAGAAGACAAGGGCCACGAAGGGCGTGAAAATGAAAAACTCCCTAGCCCTCGGAAACCTAAAAGCGTCGGGGTCGGAAAGGAACAAGAGTTGACCAAGGGAGGTCGGACAGGATAGATGAAAGTGAGGAGCCTGGCATAAGTAAGTGGAAGCAATGCCAGGACTCGGCTAAGGGCCCCGTGGTCGCCAACCCACGCTCCGAAGTTCAGAGCCCCTTGGGTGAGAAGGGGGAGAACTGAGGAGGATCAAGGGGGGTGTTGCGGAAGGGGGAAGTAGCATGAGAGGGTATTGTGTAAATTGTGAAAGATTGATTCCTTATTTGTTGACTTCAGGTTATTTAAAAAGGAGATGAGAAAATCGAAAAGGGGATTGGGTTTCTCAGAAATATCATTCAGATTAAGATTTGGATTGAAAAACTGGTCAAGGTGTATAAAACAGTTTTCGGTGATGTCTAGGAGAGGGCCTTTATTTAGAGTGCTGAGAATTTCAATATCCTGGTTTATTGTAGTGAAAGCATGTTTTGTGTCATGTATGTGTTGTCCCACTGCCGAAAATCTGTTGTGCTTTATTGCATTAACGTGTTCAAAGTACCTAATTTTGAAGTTGCGACCAGTTTGACCTATGTAAGAAGAATTACAGTTGTGGCACTTAAAACGGTATACGCCTGATTTAGAAAAGACACTTGTTCTATTTAAGGAGTGGGAATTATGTAATAATTCAAGGTTTCTATTATTAGTTCGAAAAGAAATCATAGTATTATGTTTTTTGAAGACATTAGCTATACTATAGGTATTTGCATTGAATGTGAATGTGGTGTAAGCAGCTGGTTTGGGAATATCTTTTAAGAGTGTTGTGTTAGGGCGGTGTCTAAATTTGTTAATGATTTGTTCAATAAAATAAGAATTATAACCGTTAAATTTGGCAATAGAGCGGATGATGTTTAGTTCTTTATTTAAGTTATCCTTTGATAGCGGAATTTTGAAGGCGCGGTTAACCATACTGTTGTATGAAGCACGTTTATGTGACTGTGGGTGAAAAGAGTCTTGTTTTATGGTATTAGCTGTATGTGTGGGTTTTCTGTAAATCATATATGATAATGAGGAAGGTAATCTGTTTATTGTTATGTCTAGAAAATTAATAGATTTGTTTGATTCTGTTTCAAGAGTGAATTTAATATGTGGATCAATTTTATTGAGGCTATTAAGAGTAGAAGCTGCATTGAAAACTCTATCATCCAGTATAACAAATGTGTCATCCACATATCTAGCCCAAAATAATACATGTTTAAAGTCGTCATTGTTATCAATGAAATTGTGTTCTAAAAAGTCTAGGTATATTTCTGCAAGGATCCCCGAGGCTGGAGAGCCCATAGCTAAACCATCTTGTTGATAAATTGTATTGTCGAAGATGAAGAAGTTGTTAGTAACTACTAATTTTAAGAGGGTCATAAAATCATTAATTTCAAGTTTGCTTAAGCAACTATATGTATTTAAGTTATTTTCAATAATAGGAAATAATTTTCTGATATTAATACTGGGATACATATTGACAATATCGAAAGAGTGTAGAGAGTGGTGTGGTTGGATTTTGAAGTTATTTAATTTCTCAACTAGTTCTATGGTGTTTTTTACAGACTTATTCGATAAAAATTTGTAATTATTCTTAAGAAATTTATGAATGAATTGTGCTAATTTGTAAAGTGGGCTGGGTCTGTAATTAATAATTGGTCGAATAGGGACGTCAGTTTTATGAATTTTAGGGAGAGATTTAGCGGTTGGTAGGCCTGGATTCATGCTTAATAATTTTGTTTTTTCATGTTCAGTAAATAAGAAAGAAGAGTTCTTAAGGGTTTGTTTTAGAAGACGTTGAATTTGTTGGGTAGGATCTTTCTTTGTTATAGAAAAGGAATTATTGCTGAAGAAATTTTTGGTTTTCTCGATATAATCAACTTTATCCATTATTACTGTAGTGTTACCTTTGTCAGCTTTTGTGATGATGAGGTCCTGGTCTTTAATTTTCTTTTTGAGGTTAAGAATGTGTTTACGTTCAACGAAGGGAACAGTGTTGCTATTATCATTGGATGTGTAAATCTTATTAAGTTTTCTTTTTACATCAAGTCTAATTTCGTCCTGTAGTTCTAAAGGCATTTTTTGATAGCCAATTCAGATTCAGTGATTGTATTAACTTTAAATGACTCCCTTTTGTCATGTCCGAGGTACGAACGGGAGACCAACAGGTCTCTCGAGTCAGGGAACCTGAAAAATCAAGACCCTATCTATCGCTTCTCCCTGTGTATGAACTAAGTGTTACTGCATTCACCCAACTTAGCCTGATTAGAATGTGGTAATCGATTAACAAAAAAAAACATTACTAGCAGAGCACAAGAGGGTTCGATGGAACCACACTTCCTTGAGAAAGACGGCCATACATTTTCCTTTCAGCAGGGCTGGTTTGACCCGTCAAGCGAGCTCCGACCCTCCCGGGGAAGGATGCCATAAATTTCCTTGTCAACCGCCCGCATATTCTTTTTAAACCCAACATTAGCGCGTTTACAAAAGCCTATTCAGTGGGCCAATTTATTCACGCGAACAAAAATAACAAATACAAACAGGTGCATAGAATTATGCTCTAACCCGCTCAGGTATTCTTCATCTGACCAATCTCTCAACTTTAGGGCCGTTACATTATTTTACTCTCCTCTCTCTCTCTCTCTCTCTCTCTCTCTCTCTCTCTCTCTCTCTCTCTCTCTCTCTCTCTCTTATAGGAGTCCGGAGTTCCATCCTCGTGCCTCTCATAGTAAAACTACCACAATCCACGGGCTAGCAAACTAGAGTTTAATAATCTCACAGAATTTACTAATAACAATAGTCATAATAATCACAATAATGATAATAATAATAATAGTAATAATAATAATAATAATAATAATAATAATAATAATACGGACTATGTAACTGACATGAAGTTATAATTCTTTAATAGATCGGCATAAAATTATCCGACCAAACTGATTAATTTAAATGAAATAAAATGAACTAACAAAAAGGTATTTAAGCAATCACAAAAAAAATTTTCTTTAACAGGGGCACTAGCTAGAGTTGGTGGGGTGGACATTTGTACCTCGGTGCCATGACTCTTCACACACATGTTCTACAGCAACGCCTTAAGTTATCATGCATAAATACAACTACTTTACATTAAATAGAGTACTTCATCTATCCAACTTTATCTGGTTCACAGGATATATGGCAAAGATTCTTGCGTCATCTTAACCTGACTTATTTCATATATCTCTCCAAGAACGGAGGCTCCTTTATTACCTCAACGAAATTAATTAGCCTTTTCCCCCCGTCTCCTCTGACAGTACTCATAAAACAAGGATATAACCATGCTCGTGCAATAAAGAAAACTAGATGTGAAATTCATACTCTATTCCTAATTTGTTTCCTTCCCAAACAACTTTAAAAGGTTAAAATAAAAAAATTAAAAAATACCGACCACTCTAATCTTACTACTTTAATTATTCAATATAAAATCATCCCATTCTATTCCTATATTCTGATATGATTTATCTACAGGGAATATCAATATCATAAGATTATAATTTTTTACTCAACAATGCTGGTCCGTTGTCCATCGTATGCTGTTCGAGCCCCGAAGGAGGGCTGCCTCGAAGGTCTTAGCCCATCATGGCGAAGTGGGAGATCGCTGGTTCAAGACGTTCCATGATGCTCCTGGAATAATCCATAGCGTTGGGGTTTGAACACTGAAATGACACTGTTTACACTGTTTTCACAAAACTTCCTCCACTCACGTTACAGGCAAATTTTCCTTTCTTCTAACCAGAATGAAAGTTATGAATGTATACGATACCCTGGTACAGGACGCACCAAACCTATCCTAATCTGACATATGCAATTCCGAGCTCACAGTTTCATTACCGGAACAGTTTAACCTCCCGCATTACCCCAAGGTGGGCTACTTATGTTTATTCTAAACCCTGTCTGGTATGCTTTGTTCAGCGCGCTCCTCAGATTACGCTGTTCTGAAGCACGATAAACATTGATACAATTTTGTTTATGTGATAACCACTAATTCTTCGTACTATCACTACTCACTCGCCTGCCGTTTACACAGTTTCTAACATAGATTATAATTAAGAAGCTCTCTGCCTCCACTACGGGGTACCGATTGAAAATTAACGTTCCACGTTCGACAGACGGCAATTCATTGTTTCACCGTTCTCGGTGCGAATTTATGTCACTCACGATCCTTCGTGTCGCACCGTGATCAAATTATAGATGCGCACATCATGTTTACACAGTTCAGATTTTTACTGCAGATTCGCACTGAAATCCGACTCTTCACACTCCCGCTCACTGAAAATTTTCACACAAAAAAAGGGAAATCCGACCAAAAATCGGCCGTGTGGTCACCTCGTAGACTCCTCGAAGACTGGTGTCCACCCTCATATGTGCAGGCAAATATAAAGGCTCCCTAGGGTGGGGAATGCTTGGGAGACATCTCCCTCCTACACATTTCAGTTTTCCATATCCACAAGGCTTACGAATCCCAGCGATGCGGCAATTTGTGTGGCCAGCTACTCCGAAATACCAGCTGTGATGCGGAACTCAGGATGATCGGTGGATTTGTAGTAATTAATTCCAATACAATCGGGGTGGGGGTAGTATTCGCTAATAGTATTTGGCGACACTGTAGGCGTGGGTACGCCGTGGTGGTTACGTAATCTTATGAAGGTGCATTTTCGTAGGTGAGATTATTCTACCTTGATTTTAAATTTTGCCATTCATCCAATATTCTTCTTATTACTCTGACGTATGTTTTCTGGTTAGTTTAGCCTTAATTGAGCTGAAAATACCCCTGAAATCGCCCCATCGCTTTGGCATCGCTGTGCGTTGGCGTTTGTTTTCAAGATGGAGTTAGCAAAATTGTATTCTTCTTCCCCTTTTTCCATGATACGCGCGCAGTTCGGGAGTTTTTCTGAGCCACCCACTGGGAGCTCTTGGCGCCCCTATGTCGCGAAGTGTTATGCAATATGACGCTACTGCCAGCATCCACACAAAGGAAGATACAAGCCTACTAATTTATTCAATATATAATTCGAAATAATTATTCCTGTGACTATACGGTCACAGTATATAATATTTTGACGGGCAATACAAAACGCTCCTCCTAACACAATTTTGTGATAAATGAAACCAAATTTTGTAAAAATGTACATTACGGACTGACAAATAAAGTTTGCTATACATTTCATAATTCTGTAGATATTATTGCAGTCTGTATTTTTTTTCCTTAAAATTTGAATTTTATCATTAATTGAATGTGGAACATAAGGCTGTTATACATACTGGATTTAAACAAATAATTATCAAGTGTTAATCCTGACATATAACACTACTTGTACATAAATTTTGTACGGGTTATAGGAAAACTCTGTCACGAGGAGCATTTTGTGCGCAGCAACAACTACTAAAATGTGGAACTGAGAAAACAACACCTTAAAAAAGACATCCATGTCTTCACCTCAGAAATGTCCTGTTATGGCTGTTATTAGCATTATCGATATCAGATTGGATACTAATGTATTATATTTTCTCATACAGAAAGGACTGGGCTATTTTATTATGAAAAGAGAAGAGATTTTTTGCCACCATCCTTCAAATTTCAGTCATAGCTCCCCTTAAAAAATAATCATCACCAACAATGGTCATCCTCTTTCCAGAATATATGACATAAAAATTACTCTAGATTAGAAACCTACACATTGAAATGATACCCTTCCTGTGTAATTTATAGCTTCTCTTCTTCCAGTGCCTTAAAAAATGCATCAGTGTTTCATCAGAATGTCTGAAGACCTACTTCTTCTCCATCTTCTTCCCAATCCTTCTTTCGAAATGTCATTGCAGTTGGCACCTGCCATAGATTTGGCGCAGTGTTACAGACCGATGCACTTCCTGAAGTCAACCCTATGTTGAGGGCTGTGTTCATTACTGCGTGTTTCTCTGGTGTATTGCGGTAGTGTGTATTATTTAGATAAAGACAGGTTTACGAGGACGAACACAAATACCCTGTCCCAGAAACAGGTGAATTAATCATACATAGCAAAAAATCCCCGGACCGACCGAAAATTCAACCCTCTGAATGAAAGACCATTACGCTGACCATTGAGCCATAGATCCGTACTCCGTAGGACTAGTATTTATTGAATACAATTCATGTCTATATTCTGACATACTGTATCAACTGGTATTCCCATGGCCAATCCAGGGACTGTGGACTGAGGACTATAATGAGGCTCAGTTACCTTCGCGGAAGCAACGGAGAAAGCTGTCTGATGTGACATGCAGCTGTACCGGTCGAGAAAGTCAAGCAATGCAACTGAGGATGTCATACCACTGCAAAACCTGAAGGCAGTTTGGCGAGGCAGTAATATTCCAAGTGGGTAAGGCTCTTAGTGGGCAGCAGGGTCACATGTTTATTTGTTTGACATATCTACGCCACAGAAACGTAAACTGATGTTCACCCAAAACGTACAAGCAGTATTATAGTTTCTTGGAAAAAGATCCATTTTACTTTCATCTTCTTTCTTCTTTTCCTACCGCTTTTCCCACACATGTGGGGTTGAGGGTGCAAACTGCGTCGCACATGTGAATTTGGCCCTGTTTTACGGCCGGATGCCCTTCCTGACGCCAACCCTATATGAAGGGATGTGATCACTATTGCGTGTTTCTGTGGTGGTTGGTAGTGTAGTGTGTTGTCTGAATATGAAGAGGAGAGTGTTGGGACGGACACAAACACCCAGTCCCCGAGCCAGAAGAATTAATCAGAAGCGATTAAAATCCCCGATCCGGCCGGGAATCGAACCCACCTACACCTTCTGGAACACGAATCGGAGTCCCAAGTATTCTAGTAGTCCATCGTCGAGATATAAATACAAGGTCGGCGCCAACTGTCGCAGGCACGTACACATGTCACCTTCTCGCCGAACACTGATAAGGTCTCCCTGGTCGAACTCGGCACTGCAGACGATGGCCCCTCCACATAGGTACTGTATCCTACGTTATCGCGTATCTGGGCGAATTCTCTCTGCAGGTCCTGACAAATTGCGTTGATTTTTCTCGTCAACAGTCTCTATCTTATCAAATTTGTCGTCAATATCCCATCGAACCGTGTTATTTTTCTTCTTCTTTCACTTTAGTTATATCTGCATGCAGAATGTACTTTATTTCGTGATGACTCTCCCCTATCTTCCTCCGTCCGACTTCTGCCTTCTTCTGGATTTCTCCAATCTTCTTCCCCATCGTCTTATTTTCTTCTTTCACTGTCTCCTCGTCTTTTTTCATTATCTTCCGGTCTTATTTCATTTCCCTCCGGTTTTCTCTTTATCATCTCGAAGAGCGCAGTTAACTGAGCCTCCATTTTCATGTGGCTTCTAGTCTCAAATGGTATGCAGTAATTACCACGAAAGGAAAAATAAAGATTCACATGTGTCCATGTACTCACTATACACAGACGTTCTGGAATGCTCCCGTCGGCGGCCGAAACCTGCGGTGTCTGGACAACTGTTTCACGCTGATTACAATGATGTAACGAAACTCCCTTGAACGCTCACTGGCCTTTACTTAGCAGGAGAACCCAACGACACTGCACACATGAACGGTAAGAATTCGCAACTAATCAGGAGCTAAGTTCACGCTACAAATATAGGCAAGGACAAGTTTTTTAAATGATCAGAAAGTGAATATTTCGAAAATAGGGCAACAAACAAAAGAGAAAGGGGATATAGGAAACAACCGAACAATCCCGTAACATCAGACAACGTAAAATCTAGTGGCGCTCTAGGCCCAGTGACATAGATGATAATCCCATACTACCTTGTGATTAGAAGGAAGGAAAATTAACAGCCGAAAAGTAAAAGATACAATTAAGTTTTGAAAATCCTAGTTACAAAAAACAAAACTGAGAAAAGTGAAACGAGGGTCCACGCTCGCGCTTCCTTTTAAGACATTACACACCTTAGGGCGTTTATATTCTCTGCTTGAAAAATCTAGATTATCTATATATATATAAAATCGTAAAAACCGTGTGTCTGTACATTAACTGTTTTTTCGAAATGTCCGTACAGTTATCCGTTTCAGGTGTAATAATTACCATCTGCATAATTGTTTAGCTTTGGTGTCTGTCCGTTTGTCCGTTTGTCTGTAACTTGAAAACTTCTGGATATATTTCTACCGAACTTCATATTTAGAATCCACCAGTCCTTGGGTAGGTTTTAGGGCCAATATTGCTTCTAAATCCCTGAACTGCTTGGGGTTTATACGAAACCGATACCGTGATTTTGAACACCCACAAAATATACACAACAAAACTTAGTGGAAATCTACCTGCATGAATGGAAATCAATTTCTAAACCTTTTTTCTCATGTGAACCATTTCGATACGAGGATTAATAAGGGAGATATCATTAAAGGGCCGTTAAGTCTCACCGGAACTTAACTCAAGAGTAGGTGCGTGTAAAGCGTATTTCTCATAACTTGAAAACTACTGAAGGTATTTCAACCAAATTTTATATTTAGCATACACATGTCCAAAGGTATGTTTTAGGGGCCATACACTTTCAAAATCCCGGAATGGATCGGGGGTTTATAGGGAACCGATAAAGTGAATTTACTCTCCCACAATACATACAAGACCAACCTGTCTGGAAATCGACCAACTTTGGCGGAAATCCATTTCTAAAACATATTTTTCCTCATGTGCATTTTTTCGACAGGAGGATAAATAAGCGAGATTTCACGAACGGTCGGTTTTGCAAGCTAAGTCCAGCGGACATAGCCCAAATGGTGTTGTACGTGTAGCAGGTTTATTTTCTATCGATATAAATAAAATCTCCATACTTTTTAGCTATACTTTCCTGAAAGTCCCAAAATCAAGATTACGGCACAATCCACCAGACGGCCCAGAAAATTGAAGTTAGGCAAAAGTAATATGTTTTAGCCTGTAACCGACGGAAAGCATCCATAATCTTTAATATTTCATTTTTACCCCCAAAATACAGGAACGTCTAGGCAATTTTAATGTCGGTGCAGACCTTCGTTTCGAGGTGTTTCTCGGCTAAACGGTAAGTCGTGTCACAAAACGGATGGCACAATCCCAGTTCAATTTGGAGTGACCTACAACTTTGGTCACCGGGTGATTTGGCCGTAGAGCCCCTCAGCTGTGAGCTTGCATCCGGGAGATAGTGGGTTCGAATCCCACTGTCGGCATCCCTAAAGATGGTTTTCTGTAGTTTCCCATTTTCACACCAGGCAAATACTGGGGATGTACCTTAATTAAGACCACGGCCGCTTCCTTCCAACTCGTAGCCCTTTCCTATCCCATCGTCGCCTTAAGACCTATCTGTGTTGGTGCGATGTAAAGCCACGAGCAAAAATAATAGCAACTTTGGTCCTATGACGTTTCGTCGTATCTCTATTCCATATAAGTTGATGTGTCTCTCTCGATTATACCTACATTTTCCTCTTTGTACACGTATAATCCGTAGTTCGAATCACTTATATGAAAGTTAGAATCATCTAATTCTACATGAACAAACGCCCACCCAGTATCCATACGTTAGCCAATTTCTATGTTTGTAGCTGTCATTAGTACGCGAAAATAATGCACTGTGAGAAAACCTTACCAAAATTTCAACTTATTCAACGCTTCCAACTCAATTTTACACATAAATATATAAGACAAGATAAAAAATAAGACAAGGCATTTAGAGAGGTAAATTAGGCATCTTATGGTACAATCCGTTTGTCGATACGATGTATAGTTTAGCAGCAGTTAATCTGTAAATGAAGGATTGCAATATTGTAAACATGCAAAAACTTCGTAAGTCGATCTATATATTCACTGATGTCGATTTGCAGCGATGTAGAAAGGGTGTGTTTGCCATTATACTTAATATTTTACATCGATAGTGACTCTCAGCAGGAAAGCATCTGCTGTTGTAATCATTACTCTCCACATCGACTTTGACTGGCAGTAGGAATGGGATCCTTCTCAAACTCCTTTGTAACTAGTATTAGCAAGTAGGGACTAACATTGTAAATAATAATTCCCTTCCCGATTTGCCTGGAAGAAGTCAAGGGAGCATGCAATTTTGTTCTAAACTACACTAACCGATGATATTTGGGAGTAGGTAATTGTGCCCGCCGTTATAAACAAGTTTACCCATCTAAAATGTGACTGGCATTAGGCATAGTTGCCTTGCTATTATAAGAAACTTACCAACTCGGTGTGAATGTCGTTAAGAAAAGGGGCTATCATTATGTTGTTAACAGCACAACTCAATTTCGACTGACAGTGGGGAAGGTGCCTGCTATTAAAATAAAAACTTATCAACTGTAATCTGTCTGGAAGTAGGAAAGGGCGCCTGTCATTTTAACGAAAAATCCCCAAATCGATTATGACTGCGCAGTAGGTAATGGGTACTCCCATTATAATCAAAACTTACCTACTCGATTTTGAATGGCAGTAGGCAAGTGAGCCTGCCGTTATCATCAAACTCCGCAACTCGCACTTTACATTGGAATAAACGAATGGGAACCTCGTCCTGCTATTTCTGGATAACGCTAGGAGACATGCAATTTAAAAGAAATCTCATTCATTGCATGTACAGTAATTTACTTCCGTACCCATATAAAATGTAGAATACCGTAGCGAAGCACGGGTACATTTGCTAGTGCAAGAATAAATTGTTACTAAAATCCTTACACTATAATCAAAATTGTACTGCACAACCCTAAATTCTAAGGGAATGATTATATCTTCCCGGTGCTACTAGAATGTTCTAGAGTCACATGGTTTAGGATAAAGGAGCCCATCTTGCTTGTTGCTCAACATTCCAGCTGCCTTAAGTGAGGTGTGAACCTCAGCCAATGATCCCTGATTCAAGATAATTAGCAGGCAACTGGCCGTCTCTTTCTTAGTGACACACTGGGCTATGATTAGTAGAATCTACAGTAGGAGTAACCCTCACATGTGACCAAAAATGAGGAAGTGCCAACGGCTAACCATTACATTTCTCTAACTGAAAGTAAATGAAAGTTCCAATATAGGTTCCTAGGTGGCCACCTCAAACAGTAAAGTGCTATCTGTATGAAGGCTTCAGAACTCCACATTAAGATAGAGTCCAGCGTATCTCCACGAGATGTCACAATAGGTAGATGTTTAAAGTGCTGCCTAACTCTAGGAGGAGGCCCGCATTATGTAGCAACTATTATTATTGATGCTAACATAAAATGGATAACAATATACACAAGAAGAGTGTCTTACGGAGATGGGACATAACTTTGTGGAAAGGAGAAAAGCAAACTACGAACAGTAGTTTTTTAAATAGAACTTTTCATGTAGGACTGAGGTAAACATCCCACTACACAACATATCGTCGCTTCACCGGTAAAAGGTTGTATTCCACAAAGCTCTTCCTATCGATTATTCTCCTTAAGACTGGTCACGCCTCCCAACCACATATGGTTATGCAGTCCATCAGAAGAAATTTCGTTGTGTTCATTTTCCTATGCCCATGTGTAAAGGAAAATTAACCTTATTGTACCGTACTATACGCATGTATGCTTGCATTACGTATTTACGCACTCCTATTGTATAATGCATGTAAGGTTCATTTTCGGTTACTCGTCGGCATAGGAAAACGAACACAACGGACATTGTTCTGATGGACTGCATATCCATATGCGGCTGGGAGGCGTGACCAGTCTTAAGGAGAATAATCGATAGGAAGAGCTTTGTGGAATACAACCTTTTACCGGTGAAGCGACGATATGCTCATTGAAGTGGGAGGGGGAATGTTATGGCAGTCATGCAGTTTCTAGAAGAGTACGGACCAGTGTGGAAGCAATGAATTAAATATATTCACAATGAAAGTTGAAGTCATCCAGATAACGTTTTTAATAATGTTATTTAATAATGTTCCTTCATGACAGCTCAATACAATATTGAATATGTAAAATGAATTGGGGCTATGAATTGATAGGATAAATGGAAAAAAATCATTAATAGTGAAATATTAGGCAATTACTCTTAACTCAAAGGTTATCATTTCTTCCTACTTCAAAGTGATTTATTATGACCAATTTCAGAAAAGACATAACGTTTGTTGTTTTCTTCTTTCTTTCCAGGATGCCCCTCAAGAATTTAAGAAAGCCCCGTCGTTAACTCCTATATAAGGCCATGTAGCGTTCAGATCATGGGCTGCATCCCTAGCGGCAGCATGAGAACTAATACACAGGTGAGTTTGGATGTTCCTCATTTTCTTCGTCTCATTTATGTTGATTAATATCTGTGAAGAAAACGTGAACCGGCTATTTTGTTCTAAAAGTTATCGAAAGAAATAAGTATCCTCCGTGGCTCAGGTGACAGCGTGTCCGCCTGTCACCACTGAGTATCGTGGTTCATTCCAGGTCATTCCATGTGAGATTTGTACTGGACAAAGCGGAGGCCAGACAGATTTTTCTCCGCGTACTCCTCTTTTCCCGGCCATCTTTCATTCCTGCAACCCTCTCCAATTCATTTCATTTCATGTGCCAGTCATTAATAATTAATGCACAAGAGTGCGACAGCCTTCGGTAGCCATCACAGTTTCTATCCTCGCCACTAGATGCGGCTTCATTAATTACATTCCTGACCTGGTTGGAACTGAAAACTGGCTGTGGATTCTTTTCATCGAAATAATTAATTAGAGTATAAGATAGTGGAGGTACATTTCGGAAGAAATTTTGAGACCGGAGATTTCACTGAACTTTGTTGATGAGATGCTTCATGGAAATTCATCGTAAGTCGATTCGTACTCCTTTCACCTGCGACTTAATTTCCAATGTGGCATACAGTTGACTCAAGAAAGAGAAAGTCGTACACTACCTCCAGCCCTCTTCCTCTGCTTGGAACTGTGCTCCTCAATCCATTGTTATTGGAAGTGACTTACTAAAATTGATGTTTAGTCCATACACTGTGCTGTAACATTTCACTCTTCTTAGTAAATTAGCAAATTCGCCTAAATTCGCCTTTTGATTCCGAGAAGGTGAGTGGTTTCGTCAGAAAATTGCCAATCAGCAATAATTTCTCCACAGACTGAGATGATTCCTATCCACCCATCAAGAATTTTAATAGTGACATTTTGGAAAAGTGTTATATTTTACAGACTAAGATTTTCAATTGTTGTGATGCCCAGTCTCACCGTGTTTCAGTGATGTCAATTATTAGATTATGTCAATAATAATTTGTACTTGTACTGATGGCATTGTCACTCTATCTTGTTGTTGTTTCCCTTGGTAATTAGTCTCAGAGTTAGCAAGTACAGACACGCTGGTTTATGTTGTTGCCTTATCTAGCCATGTCGCAAAGGAATTAATTTCCTTAATGTTCAGACAATTTCGTTCATATTTATACCCCTGAATTATTAAACTATCAGTATATCGCGTAAATACCTGCTATTAAGGTGTATCGTCTAGGTTAGAACAATTACGTTTATGTCTCTAAACATCTGAAATCGTTGTAGCGCCAATCTTTAAATTTTAAACTTAATCATGACTATATATACACCTGTATGTAAGCCTGTCTTGTACAGTAAAAGTGAATATGTAACATGTAGTTTGAAATTTGAAATGAATACGCTAATATATCTTGGGAACAAAATGCACATTTTCCAAGTTACGAACGTATCATTTTGTATAGAATAGAAACAGGAATTATGACATTTCCTCATGAACCATATTGAGCAGTTTTAGATGGGAGTTGTACTTTGACGTTTATGGATCTGCGAATTCTTCAGTTACAGTACTCCATTGCCTATAGTTATCCATGGGTAACATTGGAGTGCAGAGATTCATCCCAAATCGATGTAGTGTTTTGTAAGGTTTGTCCTGCCTATTTGCCTGTGACAAAGAAGGCTAAACTTACAGGAAACTGCCTCTGCTTAACAATCAGTGGTACGTCAAAATTTTCAAATCTATCCTTGGCAAAAAACACATTCTTCTTTTAGATGATCCCATCATAATTTCCGCATGAAAAATATTCTTGTCCAGCTGTACCACAGTCAAACTCGTCCCGCGATTTGTATGTAGATTGCTGATTTCTTCCCTTGAAACTGCTTTCAATATCTCAAACTCAAGTATTAATACTGAATCCTTGTAATTACTTTAAGTATAGTAACTTCATCAATAATACACAGCAAACAACATGGCGGCAACGCGTGTCCGTTGGCTTCAATTCTGGCTGCACATTGGTGAGGTGCTCCATCGTAACATATTTTATACTCGTTGGCTGGCAAAGACGACGTTGGTAATATGAAACTGGAATAAATCTAGACCTCAGCCAGCGAATTCATTATAGTATGAGTCGCCATCTGTATGTTATTCCGTGCTCGTTGGCGATCATCTACAACCAAGCTCCAGACAGGTAATTTTCTGTTATAAGTACCAAATTCCTGGTGGTGAAAGTTTCGTTGCATTTTTCTGGTAGAGGAGTGTCAACAACATATATCTGATGCGAATTTCGGCTCCTGAAACCGGCTCGTTTCTTCATAATCGCTGTGAATGACATTTTGAATAGGGATTATATATATATATATATATGACTAAGGCTTCATATGTTAAAGATTATTTGCACCAGGCCAATTTTAACTATTTTAATCGCATAAGTAGGCCCTTGGCGAGTGTATTCCGAAATATTTTCTTAGGTTGTGGTTCCCTCAAAAATATCTACTGGAAAATGGAAATAACCTCTAACTTCTTATTCATTTCTCTGACCCAATTTTCAAAATTTAAACTTTACCACACACTATTTTTCTTTAAATTATTTTGAATCGGTAATGGCTTGAAACGAACATAACGAAGGCCATAACGTTATTTGGAAAGTAACATCACAAGATTGTGACATAATATCAGGTGCTAGGAGAATGATTTGATCTGTGCCTAATGGAGCAGCGTGCATTATTATTATTATTATTTTCGAAATGTTATTTCTTTCCTCTCTTAAAATCCAAATAAAGTAGTTTGATGATTTAACAAGAACCAGATAAAATCATAGCAGTTGAAAAATTACTTGAGAATAGTAACATATAACAAAGATCTCGTCAGCTCCAACAATACAGTGGACTTAGAAGTCCTTAATGAGGTAGAAGTTTAATGGGAAGAAACTCCCCGTTATTGACCTACATATGGAAGACCATAATTGCTCCTAACAGGTACAACGTTATCGAGTCTGAGCTCCTGTTACATAAGTGCTAGTGTAAATAAAGCGATATGTCGCTTGTTACATTTTCAGTTACACTGATAACAAATTTGGTGGCACCATTTCATAGTGTTCATAAACAGTTTCTCCCATGTTGGGCTTATCACTTCCAAAATTTCACAAACATTTGGAGTACTGTTCCTCAAAGGGACCTAAATATAGACACGGTTACCCGCACCAAAACCGTAATACATATACAGGAGCATATTTTCCCATTCCACTAGGCCAAAGGAAGGAAAGAAAAAGATCACAACAAATACAGGCCGTATATAAACAGCAAAGAGGCGAAAGGCCAGCACTCCTTGAAAGAATATTCTGGAAACGACAAGAACCTAAGTGGGCATACGGCCCAATGACACAGAGGTTAATCCCATGCTATAATTGTGACTAAAAAGGGGAACATTAAAGGGCGAGACAAATGTCCAAATTTACACGTTGAAAAACTGTATTTACCCAGCTCAAAAATTTAAGGAGAAAGTTCCGAGGGTAACCACTCGTACCCCCTTACATTAAATAATGTTCCCAGTAGGGAATATAAATTGAGTCCGAAGACTGCGCAGAAGGACCTACATTACATTGAAAAATGAAAGCTTACATATTATATTTTAAAGAATAGCGCTGAAATCTTCCCCTCAGAACACACTCCGACACAATCAGATATTTAGTTATATTATGCCATTACTTGTTGGCTATGGATCTTCCTCAATCCGGCCACCCCATGCCCCCTGCCCACCCACACCTCCGTCAAGTCGCGCACACAATCACCGGATCAGTGAGACAAGACGGCACTAATGCGCTCGGCTTAAATAGATCCCTAGAGAAATGTTCTAGACTATATTAGAATCCAGACCGCTGATAGGATAAATTTCTGTTCACTAACCTCAGTTCTGGTTGGTTATAAAACTTCATTACCGGCATGTGATAGGCAGGTTACATTAGAGGATGAACCAGGTGTAGAGTTGACAACTTCAGCACATAGAAAAAATAACAAGAAAAAAGGTTACCAGCTATAACAAATTAAATTTCTCAGTAGATGCTCTGGGGATTAGTACACAATATTTAGCTATAAAATTGATGTATTCTACTCGACAATTTTACCCTCGGATTGTAGCCCACAAAACATTAGTCCACTCATTTTATTTAACCATCGGAGAAACAAGTTTCACATAGTCTTAAGAGTTTTTAATCACTGTCAGGGATGCCCAAAGTAGAGAAGGCGCAAAGTTTGAATATCTGGGGAAGGTTTGCCCCTGCTACAATTATTATTTCGATTATTATTGTTGTTGTTATTATTAGTATTAACATTATTTCATAATAGAACCAGCATCAACATGGATTGCAATAAAGTGGACAAAGTAACTGGGCATAAATGTTTTGGACTAATGTTTTGTGGACTATACCGTTTGGACGAGAAGTCCGACTAACTGGCTGAATAGCCAGCGTTGAGGCCTTCGACTCAGAGGGTCCCGGGTTCGATTTCAGGCCGGTTCGGGGAATTTAATCAGGTTTATTATTTCTTCTGGCTCGGGGACTGGTGTTTGTGTTTGTTCCAATACATTCTTCTCCATATTCAGACAATACACTACACGACAATCAACATAGAAACACGCAATAGTGATTACATCCCTCCACATAGGGTTGCATCAGGAAGGGTGTTCAGTCGTAAAATAGGGCCAAATCCGCATGTGCAATACAGTTCGCACCCGCGGGCCCGCAGATGTATGAAAAGTGGTACAATAATGGTAGGAAGAAGACTGTTCTGACGACAAGAATGTGGATATAAAATGAGTAAACTAATGTTTTGTGGGCTACAATCCGAAGACAAAATTGTCGAGGGCATACTATCATGTGACCATGATAGTAATGGACGTGTCGTATGCAAAGTTTCATCAGCATTACACTCCTCGCTTAAGTCCGACTCGTTGGCTGAACGGTCAGCGTACTGGCCTTCGGTTCAGAGGGTCCCGGATTCGATTTCCGGCCGGCTCGGGGATTTTATCCTTAATTGGTTAATTCTATTGGCACGGGGGCTGGGTGTATGTGTTGTCTTCATCATCATTTCATCCTCATCACGACGCGCAGGTCGCCTACGGGAGTCAAATCAAAAGACCTGCACCTGGCGAGCCGAACCCGTCCTGGGATATCCCGGCACTAAAAGCCATACGCCATTTCATTTCATTTATCCTGGCTTAAGACACCCGTGAGTCGTACATCAATGTACAACCGCTTGTTCCACGTGTCTAATTATAATGATGTTATTCTTCTTGCGTCCCAACTACATTTTTGAAGGTTTTAGGAGACGCCGATGTGCCGGAATTTGGTCCCGCAGGAATTCTCTTATGTGCCAGTAAATCTACCGACACGTGGTTGATGTATTTGAGCACCTTCAAATAACACTGGACTGAGTCAGGATCGAACCTGCCAAGTTGGCGTCAGAAGGCCAACGCCTCAAACATCTGAGCCACTCAGCCCCGCCACGTGTCTAGTGTAAGGCTATGTCATTCCCCGCTACTGGTTGATAGAAACTTCAATACAGTCTCTTTTAGCCTACTAGGTTTTCTCCTAAGTGCGTAGACATAGTAGAGTGAATGTGAAAATGAATTATGTAGTGCTTAATTATTTATATTAATTCATACTTGTATACACTATGATGCTCTCAGATACTTAGAACATCATTCTTCTACGCAACTCAAGAACCACTGGAGCACGTTATAAGATGGTTGTTTTCATTAGCGTTTGTCATCAAGTCATCAAGTTATGTACAGAATCTAGTTAGTCAATAAGTTATCAGATTTACAGCTTTCACTGCAGATTGAATGTTAAAATATATTCTACAAAGTCAATCATTATTTTCATTACCATCAGAATCATAACCTCATTAATTTGTAAGAATAATACATTAAATTTTTTTCACTTATTGTTAAGATGGAAGCCATACTTTCAGTGCCAATTTAGTAAAATTTAACATAAGAACTTTCCAGTCTCTCTTAACACACAAATTTCAATGTAAATTATAACAATATAGACATACCCGTGAAAAGTAACACTATTATACAAAATTGACATATTTCGTTCTGCAAGAACATTCTCAGGTTCTAACAAATCATATATATCAAGCGTAATAAGTACAGTATTGCTTACGTTGCGTAAACTTGCCAAGAAAGACGAAAGACCTTCCTCACTTGTGATAGTGTTACTTTTTACAGGCATGTTTATGGTGTTAAATAATGTAATGACATATGGCTTTTAGTGCCGGGAGTGTCTGAGGACAAGTTCGGCTCGCCAGATGTAGGTTTTTGATCTGACTCCCGTAGGCGACCTGCGCGTCGTGATGTGGATAAAATGTTGGTGAAGACTACACATACACCCAGACCCCGTGCCAGCGAAATTAACCAATTGTGATTAAAATTCCCTACCCTGCCGGGAATCGAACCCGGATCCCATGTGACCAAAGGCCAGCACACTAACCATTTATCCATGGAATTTATTTTGAAATTTGTGTGTTTGACAGACTGGAAAGTTTTTATGTTACATTCTAATCTGTAATAAAATTTTGGTTAAATATAAGAAAGGGCCACGAGACGCAACTTTGCCACTGGTAAATAAATAAATAAATAAATAAATAAAAAACCTGCACGAGGTGTCCCTGCTAAACTGAGCAACCCAGTGGAGGTTGGGTAACCAATCCCAGCGGAAACTGGGTCAGTGAACCGATCAGTGCTGGGGGCTTCAGGGCTTACAACCCTGATAGTTAAAAACTTGTTACCTTCGGGTGACCTAACCTAATCACTTGTGTGATAGACTGTATCAAACATGAAGTACAAACTTAATGAACATAATACCTCAGGTGGTAGACGATCCACAAGTAGGTCATCGGATTCTGGGGGACCTACACCTTCATGTGACCCAGTCGGATCTAAACGAAACTTGAAACGAAATATTACGTATCTAGCCACAATCAATATAAACTCCTTGATCAAGACCGGAAAGCTTAAGCATACACTTGATGTACTGAACGACAAGAACATCAGTATAGCAGCTCTCCAAGAGACTAGGTTTCCGGACGAAGAAGCCATAGAGTCTCAAGGATATAGAATATATAAAGGGAAACCTGGTAATAGAGTAATGGAAAATGTACCATTCCTTGGGACTGGTTTCGCAGTACACCATCTACTGGTTAAAAGCATACTTGACTTTTCATCACCAAACGATAGAACATCGGTGCTTTCCTTCAGATGCAAGAATAGGGGATACTCAATGATTAACTTCCACGCTCCTACCAATGACTCTAACAGGAAAAACCCAGAAATGACAAACCAGTACTGGGATGCCCTTGAAGAAACCCTTGATAAAGTACCAAATCATCATACGACTATATTGTTAGGAGATTTCAATGCCCAGATCGGTAGAGAACAGAAATACCGGAAGATTGTCGGAAGATATCCTGCCCATAAGAGAACCAACAAAAATGGGGAACGCTTAATCAGTGTCTGCACCAAGTATGGATTACTTTTGATGTCTACAGCTTTCAAACACCTTCCCAGAAAGGCAATGACATGGCGATGCCCAAATAGCATGATGGGTGAATTCCAAATTGACCACGTAGCAATAGACAAGCTGCACCACAGGGATATTATGAATGTCAAAGTGATACGAGGAGCCAACATTGACTCTGATCACTACCTGTCTCTGGTTAAAACGAACCTGAAACCACTAATAAAGACCACGGGTATGTTAGCAAAAAACACGAAGATCCCTAGGTTTGATATCACCAAACTCAAAGAAGACAGCACTAGTTACCAAGAGAGGCTGATTCATAATACCAACAGGATTAACACATCTACAAAATGGGATCAACTTAGGGATGCCATAACAGTAGCGGCTCAGGAAACAATCCCCAATAGACCTAAAGGGAACAAGCATCCGTGGTGGTCCAGCGAATGTGATAAAGCTATAGAAGCTAGGCGGCTAGCGTGGATCAAATGGAATGTACATAAGAACGAAGCTAATTTACAAGCCTTCATTGCACAGAGGAAAACTACGTCGAGCATCATAAGAGGGGCCAAGAGGAAGCACAACCAGGAACTGATTAAGCAAGCAGAGGAGGATTTTGTAAGGAACAACTCTAGAGATCTATACAAGGGCCTCAAGCAACAAACAACCCAATTCGCTTCCCCTGCTTTACATCTCCAGAGACCAGATGGATCGCTGTGTCTTAATGACAGCGATTGTACCAAGACCCTAGCTAACTACTTCAAAGGACTCTTAAATGCAGAAGAACCTATTGAACGTCTCCAAGTTACAGAACCAACTAACCCCAATACTGAGTTTATCCCTCCTCCAACGTATGAAGAAGTCAGAGATGTAATTAAATTACTCAAGAACAATAAAGCTTCTGGAGAAGACGGGATAGTAGCAGAAATGCTAAAACATGCCGGAGAACACACCTTCAGGAGCATACATAAAGTAATTCTGGACATATGGACTAGTGAGAGGCTCCCAGATGATTGGACGTCAGCCATTATCCATCCAATCCACAAGAAGGGAAGCAAAACAGATCCCAGTAACTACAGAGGAATATCACTCCTTGCTGTTACCTATAAGATATTTTCCAAGATTCTGGAACGCCATGTCACAAGACAGTTGGATAAAGAGTTAGGAGAATATCAAGCAGGGTTCAGAGCATCGAGGTCCTGTACCGAGCAGATACAAAATCTGAAGACCATCCTTCAATACAGCAAATCAAGAGCTCGACAATGGGTAGCTATATTTGTCGACTTCCAGAAAGCATACGACTCAGTAGATAGAATTACTCTTTACAATACATTAAGAGAACTAGGACTTAACGACAAGATCAACAGGCTGGTGCAAGCAACCTTGCACAATACCACAGCCAGAGTAAAGTTTAGAGGACAACTCTCGGAGAGTTTCGCCATTAAAACAGGGGTGAGACAAGGAGATGGCATCTCATGTATATTATTTAACTGCGTTCTGGAAAAGATAATTAGAGAGTGGATGAGATTCCTTCCAGAGAACACTGGATTACGGATGGGGATTAAAGCAGACAACCTGAGGATACCATGCCTAGCCTTTGCAGACGATCTGACTTTATTGGCAAATGACATACAGGAGGCTACTACTCAGCTCCAAACACTGCACTCAATAGCGGCTAAAACGGGTCTTTTGATCAACATAGGAAAGACCGAGTTTGTTACTAACATCAAAGATGCCCCTGGAAAGATGAGAGTCAGTGATAATATCTACATCAAGAGAGTCAAAAGTGTAAAGTACCTTGGGGAATGGTTCTCAGAGGACCTCAGCGAAACAATGGCTCTTGAACACAGGAGACTCAAACTAGATAAGGCTTACCATGCCTGTAGAAAGCTGTATGCTTCAAAAAATCTGTCGATGAATGTCAAACTAAGACACTACAATGCAGTAATCAGACCGTCAGTCCTCTATGCAGCAGAGTGTCTATATTTAACTAAGAAGACCCCACTAAGAGCCCTCGAGGTACAAGAAAGAAAGTTCCTGAGACGGATAGTGGGACCAAGAATTTTACCAGATGGAAGCCGATGGTATCAGCCAAATCGTGAGCTATATAAACACCAAGAAAATCTCATAGATGCCATCAGAAGAAGGCGACTGGCTTTTTACGGACACCTATCCAGAATGGACTCAAATAGATTATCTCATAGGATCTTCAAGGCTGCTAACAAGGGCAAAGCTACTGGGTTCGTGTGGATGAAGCAAGTGGAGAAGGACCTTTCGGAACTCCACATAAATCAAAACGACATAGCTGATCGGAGTAACTATCATACAACTCTTAAAACTAAATCCTTTGTAACATCCCTCACAGAAGTTACCCACAGACCAAAAGACGAGACCAGGAAATGGTCTGAGGAACGTAAGATTGAATTTAGCCGGAAAATGAAGGACTACTGGGCCATCAGGAAAGCTCGAGGTACCAACAAGAAAACAGCTGCCAAACCAGCCGCTAAGAACACCAATTGTGGCAAACAACGACGATGACTTCAAGAAACAGCTAAAACACAAGCACCGTGGTCCATAGATGGCCCTAACGAATTAAAAAAAAATAAATAAATAAATAAATAAATAAATAAATAAATAAATGTTGTTTGAATCATCGGACCATAGGCCGGTGTGATGGAGTTCTCTCTGCCACCATATCGTGTGCTAACCTTTTCATTCCTACGTAAGTACTATATCTTACACCTGCTCTAATCAGCTTGACATATTCATCTTAGTCTACCCCTACCGTTCTTACCGCCAACACTTCCTTCTAAAACAAACTGAATAAGTCCTAGGTGTCGTAAGACGTGTCTTATTCTTTCTCCTCTTCTCGTCTGATTCAGCCAAATCGATCTTTTCTCACCAATTCGATTCAGTATCACTTCATTCGTCGTTCGATCTACCCCCTCCCCTTCATCATTCTTCTATAACATCACATTTCCAAACGCTTCTCTTGCTGTGCTAGCTATCGTCCACGTTTCAGCTTCATACAACGCCACCCTCCAGACGAAATTCTTCGATATCATTTTTCTAATTTCTATATCAATGTTCTAAGTGAGCAAATTTCTTATCTTACGAAAGGCCTTCCATGCCTACGCTAGTTTGCATTTTATGTCCTCCTTACTTCTGCTATTGTTAGTTATTTTAGCATTCAAATAACGATATTCATCTGCTTCCTTTAAGACTACATTTTCTAATCTAATATTTCCTGTATAAAATAAATAAAGAATCATTTCATAGATTTAACAAGTTACGGGAACGAATTTGATCCACGGAATGTCACTGTAATATTTATCCCAAATGGAAGATAATAATTGCTTTTACTCAATTAAAGTGTAGAATCTGCGGTAAATTAAGAAATGGTACGAAATATTTTACTTGTAGATAATAATATGCATACATACTTTATTACCTTACAACTACTTTTTCTGCTACGTCGCAGCGCTTCCCTACGAGTTTTGTTTGTCTAACACTTTCGTGTGTGATGTCTTTACTCACTGAAGTTGTTTGAATTAATTAGGTGTCTTTTTCATGTTGCTCATTCGTTTTGTGCCGTTACTCGTTCATTAAGCTATAATTATATTTATTGGTCCAGGGATCACGTTATTTTCCTCTCAACAAGAAAGTAATATATTTATTCGTCCGGGGATCATGCTATGTTGCTGTTTGAACTGCCCGCTCTAGTCATATGGACAAAGATAATGAGATTCACAGACATAGCACTCCCATTCGTCGGTGCTAGCCCTGGACCTCAAGAAAGAAACAAAAGACGGCACGTGCAGTGGAATGCAATATAAAGGAGTCCTGTCTACAGCACTAAGTACGTATATATATATATATTTCTCTAGTAACGACGGTACTTCTTCATTTACCTCTGATTTTACACTTTGTTTGAGTAAAATAAATTATTAGCTTCCATTTGGGATAAATATTAGAGTGACGATTTGTGGATCAGATTCGTTCACATAACCGACTTAACATTATGAGAAATACATCGATGAGTTCGTGTTCCGTATAAAATGCTATTGTAGTGTGTATGTCCACAAAAGTTTTCATCAAAGTACACAATGCGTTTTATTTAAATTACTCATCTCCTTTTCCTCAGGGAAGCGGAGCGAGTCCGGAGACGCTAGATCTGTACCTCCGTCTGGAGCGTGACATTTGGCGAGAGGAGAAGTCTGTTCCTGCTCCTGCACTCAATCATTCTATGGTGAGGCTGGAGACTGTGGGAGCCGAACTAGCCATCGCAGAACAACGCCTTTCACGATTTACACGGTCTGGGTCCACCGACGACAGCCTTAAGGATGTCATCCTTGAGCTGGGAATCGATAGAAACCCATCCAAGGCTCAAGAACATGAAGAATTCATCGCCAACATCAACCGACAGGTAATTTGTCAGCATGTTAAAATAAATTTTCCGTCCGACTAATCGTATGAATGTTGAGCATCGGGGCTTTCGGTCCAGAATTTCATGGGAGCGATTTCTAGCCACGTTTAGTTGATACCTCTGGCTCGGAGATTGGATTCTTGTCTGTCTTGATACACTCCTCTTCAGTAACACAGTAAACAACGAACCATCACGGGAATACTTACTATTGAATATATGTTGTGTGGAGTGGAGATCCCTGGTGTTCCTCACATAGTGGTACTATCACGGATAACGCTCAAACACATAGTGTTCCCACATAGTGGTACTAATCACAGGCTACGTAGACCATTGGTGTTGCTCATGCAGTAGTACGTACTACTCATAGTTAACGCAGATACATTCTGAACGCAGTGGAAACAACACATTCACGTGCAGCTCGGCACCTTCTCACGCTAGACAGGTCCCACTTGCGGAAAAGTAAATTTTATGTTTCAGTTGAATTTGATAAAATGTGTATTGTTCAGAAAACCCTAGTATCTCGATGATGATGGTGTTTGTTGTTTAAAGGAGACTAACAGCTAGGTCATCAGCCCCCAATGGTCCGAAGTGACACGAAATGAAACGATAATTAAAACTTCAAATTGCATCCACTGACTAGAATCTAAAAGGGATAAAAAGGGGACTCTGGGCCAGGGGCTAATGCGCAAGATGGCGGCTGTACATGGGCTCTTATGGGACTAACTCGTGGGAGCTGAGCCAGGGGCTACTGCGCAAGATGGCCTCCACGCGCAATCCACCTCTGGCTACGCGCTACGACCTCTGACACCTTCAGACGATAGGTAGGAGCCGAGCAACCTGTGCTGTTGTTGTGTCTGCATTAGCGAAATCGCGGTGTCTCTAGCTGAGTCCAGAGATGTTGTGCGCTAAGCTGTCGTCTATTTAACTTCCTTGGCTAACTCTTGTAGGGGACACTTCAGCCCATAGGGGAGCAGAGTTGACATAAACTCAAAACTAAAGAGCTTATATGCAATTAAAATATCCTCACCCTGATTGAAATGTGTGCACGATGGTGTACTGACTACAGTAAATGTGGAGACACACATATTTCAGCAGAAAGAAAAAAATTACTTCGCTAGCTAAGCTGTGTTTTTCCGATCTGGTGTTGTAAAGGAATGCGACAGTGTGTTATGACGTAAGACACCTAACTTGAGAGAACTTAGAGGTTTTATCTGCAGATTAAGGCTTGTTCGCAGTGACGTTACTACAACTCTTGCTACTATGATGACGTTACTCTACTTAAATCCGAATTCTTTCATGAGGTAGGGTGGAGGGGTGGAAATTTATTAATGGTATACTGCTAGTTGTAAGGGTGACTAAAAGGGACGGGCTAACTCAAGGGAGAGCTGTGCTAGGACACAGGGGTAAACAGACATACACGGAGCCTTATAGAGGCATTCTCTAATTTTTACTTCTTCTTTTTCTTCTTTATCTGCTTACTATCTAGGGTCAGTCTTTTTCTATCGGACTCAGCAAGGGACCCTACCTCTCACGCCTTAAGAACAGTGTCCTGGAGGTACAGACTCTGGGTCTGGAGATACTACTGAGGAGGATGACCAGTACCTCGCCTTACATGGCTTATCGTTAACCTCTTAAGACTTAACTTCTGATCTGATTATGGTTAAGAGTGCTAGGTTAACCCATGCATATGACGCCGGGCTTAACTTTACAAGGACGTTATAGTATCAAGTTTGAGATTCGATCTCACGCTCAACCTTACCAGACGAGATGAGACATGATCCAGAGACTTTGATGCTGAGATTAGTGGAAGCTTACGGCTACACATAGGACTAGAATATGGTGTGAAGTGTAATACAAATGCTTTATTTACAGACGTCGTAATATTGAGAAGCATCTTCGAAGTTCTAAAAAAACGGAGAGCGTAGCATGAACATGTCAGCAAAAAATAACTTCACGTGCAAGTTGACTGGCTTTGGATTATTCGCTGACACATAGAATGCAAAGCTTTTTTCTTACAAGTTTGCAACTTAGGTAACTTAGTATCTTCGTACTGAATACCTAATATAATACGTAAAAAATTAGGTGGTGCCGGAATTTAGCTCTGCAGGATTTCGCGTATTATCAGAATTCTCGAATACAGAATAAAATCCTTACCTACACTTGACGTTCAATGCCCCTGCAGGCCTAACGTTGCATAGACCACGCGTTAACCTCCTAGGACTTGACATGGTACCAGGGAGATGGTGTGAGACTTAATACATAATATGCTTTATTCATTGAGACGTAACGCTGAAATGCAACCTTAGGTCTAGGGGAGATGAGCGACCGCGCAAGGTATCAGCCAAAGAAAGACAAGGGCTACGAAAGGCGTGAAAATTAAAGACTCCTTAGCCCTCGTAAACCTAATAGCGTGGGGGTCGGAAAGCAACAAGAGTTAACCGAGGAAGATCGGATAGGATAGATAAAAATGAGTGGTCTAACACAAGTAAGCATGCGTATACATGGAGTCTTATGGCACTAAACCGGCGGAGGCTGTGCTAGGGCATTTCTTTTTTTTTTACGTATTACCCTCATTCGAGGTTCTATCCTCCTAACCGGATGCCCTTCCTAACTCGCGACTCTCAGTGGAGTGATGTAACATAGGTAGCAAGGAGGGTGATGGAATATTGCTGTAAGAATCGACTAAAAAACGGGTGCTGGAGGGCTTTTAAGTTCCGAGCGTGGTTTTAGCGGCTAGAGGACCTCAAGCTCAGTCTGGC
The DNA here is from genome assembly GCF_040414725.1 of Anabrus simplex. Taxonomy (NCBI): domain Eukaryota; kingdom Metazoa; phylum Arthropoda; class Insecta; order Orthoptera; family Tettigoniidae; genus Anabrus; species Anabrus simplex. Next base: position 72,081,819 of record NC_090269.1, read on the forward strand.
ATTAATTATAGTTGTTTAACATTTCTGAATAGGGAATTGAAGTTTTACTGACTTGAGAACAATCTTCTACTCATAGCCATGAGGCTTTAGTTATCTGCTGACAGTGTAGCCGATTACACTTTGTAAGCAACACAACTGTCTCAGAGATGCATGCCGTTACAATTGACATGAATGAAATATCTGACACGAGCACACTTCGACTCTTAGACTTTGAACACAACTCTGCATCTCTTGGCACAAAGGGTCTATAGCTGAGTCTGGCATAAGCCTAACTCAGCAGAGCTACTAAAGGGGTTTATAATTTGCAACTTATAACTTATTAGTTTTTTATCAGCTTAACATTCGAAACATGGCTACTGTGCAAGATAGATGCTATACTTTATTCGTTTAGACTTAACTAGATGGCTGCCTCATGGGCTCACAACTTGTAACTTATGACCTAAAGCATTACAATAGTTTTAAACACGGAATGTAGAATACAGGACATGTTATTTAATTTTTCTTCTTCTCTTTCTTCTTCTCCTCCTTCTTAACCTTTTTTTTTAAATATATTTACACAACGCGACGGAAACACGTAGTTCCCAAGCGAGAAAACGTAATCATACACAGTTAAATTCATGACCTAGCCGACAATTGAACCCTAAGCCCTTGTTTATGTAGATGACGAGAAGTTTATTACGACGAAAACACTTAGTTCTCAAAGCAGAAAACTTATTTACACACAGTTAAAATGGCGACCCGCCGGGGATCGAACCGAACGCCTTGTAAACTTACGATCAGTATGCTAATCATACAGCCGAGGAGCCTTGCACATACACTCTTTAGTGTTGAGTTTATGTCAACTCCACGTTCAAATCCTTAAGAGTGACATTTACTCTGCTCACCTAGGGCTGAAGTGTCCCCTACAAGAGTTAACTAAAGAAGTTAAATAGACGACAGCTTAGCGCACAACATGTCTACACTCAGCTAAAGACCCCGCGATTTCGCTAATGCAGACAACAACAGCACGGGTTGCTTGGCTCCTACCTAAGGCAAGGGTGCCTCTGGAGGGGCTTTACTCTGCTCGACCCCACCACCTCGGAATAAAGCGTCCTACAAGAGTTAGCGAACGAGGCTAGGTAGACGGTATGCCTAGACTCAGTTAAAGAGTCCTCGAGTTCACCAATGCAGACACAACAACAGCATAGGTTGCTCAGTTCTTACCTAACTCAAGGGTGCCCCTGGAGGAGTTTTACTCTGCTATAACCTCACCACATCAGAATAAAGTGTCCTAAAAGAGTTAGCCAAGCAGGTTAGATAGACGACAGCTTAGAATACATCATGCCTAAACTCAGCTTAAGACCGCTAGTTCGCTAACCCATGCTCTCTCGAGTCACGTACCCCTTTTAGTCGCCTGTTACAAAAATATTCCATAAGATAACAACATCCTATTGTCTGAAGGTGTCAGAGGTCGTAGCGCGTAGCTACAGGTGGATTGCGCGTGGAGGCCATCTTGCGCAGTAGTCCCTGGTTCAGCTCCCAGAAGTTAGTCCCATAAGAGCCCATGTATAGCTGCCATCTTGCGCATTAGCCCCTGGCCCAGAGTCCCCTTTTTATCCCTTAAATTACCATGAATCCAAAACAATCGGTGGATCCTATTCACAACGCGTTATTTTCTGAGATGATGCTTGTTGTCCAAAGAGGTCCTAAATCTAGTACCAATCACTGTTAAAGCAGAATTATGGTGTTCCTCCTATAGTGGCACTAATCACAGGTAACGTAGACTCATGGTATTTCTCGTATGGTGGTATTAATCACAGGTAATATAGACCTATGATTTGTCACACATAATGGCACCGCTCAAAGGTAACGAAGACCCTTGGTGTTCCTCTCGTAAGGGTACTACTCACAAGCAACGCGCTTCCATGATGTTCCTCATATACTGGAACTGATCACGGGCACCGTCTAGATCCGTAGTGTTCCTCACATAGTGGTACTACTCATAGGCATCGCAGACTCATTCCGAACACAGTGGAAACAACACATTCAATCGCACCTCGGCACCTTCTCAGGCTAGACCCTAGCCTGTTAAGCGAAGCATCCCCTCCTCCGCCTTGGCGGGATGCACACGATGGTACTAATCATAGGCAACGCCCAGACCCGTGGTGTTCCTCTCGTAATGGTACTAATCACAAGTAGTCTCATGGTTTAAGTCCATAATTCTTCGGTCGCCTCTTTCACAGTTGCCTCTAACGGCAGGCAGGGCATACCGTGGGTGTATTATTCATCTGCGTCCCCCGCCCACAGTGGTTCCTAGTATTCGCATTCGATACCTAAGTTAATTACTAAACATCGACTCTCTGGGTATATGGTGATAACTTCCTATATGTTTGTACCAAGTTCGATTCTCTGTTATGTCAGGACTTTCGAACTAGTTTGAGAGTTTGGAGAATACTTCGCTCAGTTTTAAATAACAGAATTTAGAAGGAAGTTCGGACTAAATTCCAGTCCTAGGCATCTAAAATGTCATTTTCTCAAGCTTCACTGTGTAACTCTAGGTGGAATGCCGAGTAGGTTCCAAAAGTTTAGGCTACAGCTTTTCCACTGTACCATTACAAATACGCTCATCATACACTCAACCTGGAATCAGAAGCCATTAGAAGAAACTGAAGGCGTACTAAGTAAATGAAGCGGTTCGTCGAGTTGCCCCATGCACCTCAACATTAAGATTATTTAATGTATTGGTCTCAGACAAACGATTTTTGATGTACAGTAGCGCAGTAATACGTGTTACAGAATAAACAATTGAGTATATATTAGTTCAAGTAAGGCAATAAATCATTCTAAATAGCGCTTCACGGTGCTTTTGAACTCTGTAGTGTAAAATAAAGCTCTGATTACAAATTTTAGCAACCCCCTGAAATTTTGCTTCAGTCCTAAATTAGAAATAAAATTAGGAACACATATTTCATATTCTTATGGTGGTAGACTGTTTCATCGGCAAAATCGAAATGTTGTGCACTTAAAATACAGTCAATTAATTAGAAGTATGGTAGCTGAAATGTTTTAACAAGAAAATCAGTCGAATTTTTAATTACATCCTGAAACAGAAGTGATGTGCTTGATTCTTAGCTCAGCCAATGATAACTTCACCTGGAAACTCATTACTAATTATGAGATCAGAATTACATATATTATTATTATTATTATTATTATTATTATTATTATTATTATTATTATTATTATTATTAATATGTCCGGCTCCATGGATAAATGGTTAGCGTGCTGGCCTTGATCACAGGGGACCCCGGCTGGGTGCACGTGTCATCATCATCAATTCAACCTCATCACGAAGCGCAGGTCGCCTACGGGTGTCAAATCAAAAGACCTCTACCTGGCGATTCGATTATGTCCTCGGATACTCCAAGCACTAAAAGCCATACGCCATTTAACTTAACATAGGAAGGGCTACATTTTAAACTCATTTTAACTAATTTTTACGACACACTTATGTGGAATTAAATTTAAATTCTAACACTGATGATGGACCTTAGTGTCCGAAAACCGGTTATGTTTTAAAAAATAATATGCTGATACGACTGTATATTATTATTATTATTATTATTATTATTATTATTATTATTATTATTATTATTATTATTATCAGCAACTACATCAGCACTGTTAATAAGAAACGGCTTTAATATTTTATGATTATAATGTGCAATATTGTGTGCATGTCGTCAAGGCATTCTCGCCATTCATAACGTATGTGCTGCGGGGCAGTATACCTCCAAAAATATTATCACATACGAGGTTCTGTCCCGGCAACGACAAAATAGAGAACAAAAAAAAAAATGGGAAGTGACTGGTACGGTTTAAATCCGCCATTGGGAATACACATTAAGAAACTCTGGACTTCTTGAGGAAGATTAAAGACACCTGAATCCACCACCCTGCCAAAGCAGTCTTGGTTATAAAACACACATTAAGGATTGTCTTACTTTATTTCACGACATGACCGTTTGTGTAAAAATTTCAATAAAATAGAGGACAGAAAACAAATAAACCGCAACCCTCTATACCACTCACTAACATGCTCACTAGAAAAATAGCAATAAAAAAACAGAAAAAGTGTAAATGTCATTGAAATGGTAAGGAGGCCGATCAGTTTGATTCCCTAATGAGCCATCTTTCCGATAGTTATTCTCTACTATTTATCTATTTATTTATTTATTTATTTATTTATTTATCGCTAATCGGCCAACTACGGTACACGATCAGTTCCAATATACATTCTGGTCCTTATTCAATTTTCGTCTGATCCAGTAGGTTTTCTTCGGAGTGCTGTGTCGAGCACGGCGTTCATCTGACCACTTTGTACCAATTATCCATTTATATTCTCAAAAAATCCCTAAATTCACGATGCTTGTTCTGGAAAGGTCTCGTTAGTGCTCATCCTTTTGGGTGTTCGCACATTTTCCAACGTCTTCCTTGAAGTTAATGTACCAGGGAAATGTGGTTTATGGTTTAGAGTGAAGGATGTGTATTGTCTAGCAAGAGTTGTCCATCCGTGTGTGTCCGCGGCCTTAATTACCTGGTATGAAAATGGGAAACCACGGAACACCATATTCAGGGCTGCCGAATTAGGGGTTCAAACCTACATTCTCCCAAAAGCAAGCTCAGAACTATGCGCCCCTAACCGCATGGCCAGCTTGCTGGGTCATATAATTTTCAACAGTTGCACTGATGAAAAGTAAAATCTACATTTTAGAACTTCATTCGTGATTAACTGTTAAGTAATAATTTAGGCATACCGTAATGAAACTGAACGTTCGCCAGCGCAGTGAGTCTAGCAATGTATTGCAGGCAACTTTTTCCCCCGACTTCCCCTGCATAGTGGGGCAATATCTTGCTACCTCTCCCTGGAAACGACCATAGCAGCGTTCTTTTCCTTCTAGTCTCCACCGTCTACTACCCTAGTTTTTCTATCATTCTCGTCACACTACTTCTGGGCTTGAATTTTTTTTTTCTAATGGCTTTAAGTCGCACCGATACAGGTAGGTCTTATGGCGACGATGGGATAGGAAAGGGCTAGGAGTTGGAAGGAAGCGGCCGTGGACTTAATTAATGTATAGCCCCAGCATTTGCCTGGTGTGAAAATAGGAAACCACGGAAAACCATCTTCAGGGCTGCCGACAGTTGGGTTCGAACTCACTACCTCCGGGTTGCAAGCTCACGGCTGCGCGCTCCTAACCACACGGCCAACTCGCCCGGTGAAATTTAAATTTAAACTTCGCAGTCTTTTGCTGTACCGTCTCTGTACCATCTGCAGATTTACAGGCACAGAGATCCATGCAGTATGTCGGAAACCGTACTAGAACTAAATACTAAATTTTCATGATTTTGTAAATGGGTTGTACAACTTGGACTAAAAATGGACCAAGACCCTGATCACCATTAGGCCTATAGGATATCAAAAATCCTTAACTCATATGATAACTCTGAACCTACCTGACGTATTACGTGACACAAAAGTACATAGCATCCAGACTTACCAAACTCTCAGAGAGTCATCAACTAAAAACCCGCTCTCAATACAGGAAAATCCTGACCAACTCAGCAAATGTCACCAAAGGGTACAACACGTCTTCACAGTAGTTGCTGCTCGGGTTTGAACATCCGTACCAAATTACGGAACCCGATGTCGGTCTTCTCATTCAAAAAGTGGCACGAGAAATATTTACTTTCTATTTATTTGCAACAATTATTACTGTCAAAATTAATATTACAAATGTTGTTATAGTTCCATTATTGTTATTTACACAATCCTAAAATAATTATCATTACTTTATACGTTGGATTTTAACAATCTTCCTTGATAAAAGTGCCTGCCTTTTTCCCGGAGGACTCGAGTTCGATTCCTGGCAAGGGCAGGCTTTTTACCTGAAGGCTGGTTCGTTGTCCACTAAGAATACGCGATTACAATTGAGAAGCTATCTGACGGTGAGATAGCGACCCCGGTGTAGAAAGCAACACGAAACCTCGTAATATGCAGATGTTTGGGCTGAGCAGCGAATGCTAGGTAGGCCATGGCGCTTCGGGACTGTTATGTCATGAGGTTTTGTTTGGTTTTGTTTAGTAACAGCAAATAGTTTTAGCTTCATAACTTTGGTTTGCGGTAAGAGAAGGCCTCACAGCATGAAAAAGCCAAGTAAACCAAGCCAAGTAAAAAATTTCGCCTGGTAACATTCTAGTTCGTTAACGAATCCTGTTTGGTATGGGCTCCATAAGACAACTCCAATACTGGCCTCACGAGCGGTAGATACATTACCACATTCATCTGGGAACACATTCTCTTTAGCAGCCTACACTTTTTATTCTGTAATTTTGTCATGAATGTTTCACTACACGCAATGCCCAACTCCACAGACACGACTTCACACTCGACTTGGCTTCAAAAATAATTATCTCCTTAACACCGACTATGAATACAATGGTCACAATTTATGTGATAAGTATTCACTTAGTATTGTTAGCATTGTCTACTATATCGGGCGAGTTGGCCGTGTGGTTAGGATCGTGCAGCTGTGAGCTTGCATCCGGGATATAGTGGATTCGAACCCCACTGTCAGCAGCCATGTAGATGGTTTTTCGTGGTTTCCCATTTTCCTACCAGGCAAATGCTGGGGCTGTACGTTAACTAAGGCCACGGCAGATTCCTTCCAACTCGTAGGCCTTTCCTATCCCATCGTCGCCATAAAACATATCTGTGTCGGTGGGACGTAAATCAAATAGCAGTGAAAAGAGTGCATATTGTCTACCTAATGAGGTGGGTAGAGGCGTGCTCGGTTCACCCGAATCGACGTGGGATTGAATCCCCTTTAGGAAGTCGAAATATTTAGAAACGACATGTCGAGTTCTGGAGGTAAATGTAGCCCTGAGATTAACACAGCCTACATCAAAGATTAGTACTAGGATAATTACTGGAAACAAAGGGAGCTTGGGATAGCAAACCATTCTAACCCACTCAGGGCCAAGATTTCGGGTAATGGAAGCCCTTAAATTCCAATCCACAGGGCCCGTACAGAGATGGTTTGCTCCTATGGTAGTTTCCACTCAATAAATATGTTTGTATTCTCTACTACAGTAAATCTTCATCGTTTATGGAAGCTTATAGATAAAGTCGTTTGTCACGGACACGTTAACACGCAACTTTCTTTTTATATCATATTGACATTATTGCAACCCTTGTGCGTAGATGAAACGAACATTTGATATCACTGTCCAAGTAAACTGTTCGGCTTAAAGCAAGGCGGACAGTATTGCGGTTAACAGTCCATGTCCATGGCAACATGAAACATTATTGATTTCCCAAAGTTCTAGGTAGAAGAGCAAGCCTGTAGTTTTACATGACGCCCACTGAATAGCACACTTCGATGGATACTCAAACATAGAACGGTACAGTAGGTTGACATTTAAGCGTAGTGTGAGAGTCTTGTGTCAAATGATGTGTCTCATTTACGAGAAATAGTTCTTAAGTGTGTTAATAATAATAATATTAATAATTATTATAATTATAATAATTATTATAAAATAAACTCGTGTCCCCAACTAGAGGTGGTAAAGCTCTTTTCAGGCACATCCCCAGTGGAGGTGAATTGCATATACCATTTTAACAACAGCCATCCTACCATTCTTCAATTTCTGCCGGTACCAGGAGTCGAAGCCGGGTCTCCGACGACGGCAGCTAATAGTAGTTACACTACTGAGGCAGAAATAATAATAATAATAATAATAATAATAATAATAATAATAATAATAATAATAATAATAATAATAATACTAATAATAATAATAATAATTGTACCGAGGGTACGCCATCCCTGGTCAGTTAAACTGCACGCCTTCTCTAAGGCCATCTATGTAATCTAACTGGAACTAATGTATTACAAAATACTTTGGTTTTCAACTGTTAGATGTCTCTACCATTGGTTTAAGTGCCCCCTCTCGCTGAATCAACGATAATTAATTCTTAAAAGAAACTTTACTTTTACAGTTGGCAAACCTTAGCTTCGGAAGATTGTTTACTTTACGTATCAAAGTTGTCAACACTTCTGCTGGTTCCTTCTTCAATGGCAATCAACCTATCAGAATTTTGTAAATATTTTCTCCAGCTAATTAAAATTGGGGTGTGTACAGGAATCCAGCCTATCAGTAAAGACTTCTGGAAGCTTCTGCTCAAAATTACTACAAAAGCTGGGCGCTTTAGGGCCGTATTGTCTTGATTGCTCCAGTCATTTGAGTTCGGTGTGTCCTAAGGGAGGCAGGGGTCGTGGGTGGTGTTTGCAAGGCCCAGCAACTCAAGGTAATGGTAGAATTTTCATAAACATTTGATAGCTCCAGCGAAAACCTTGAGGGGAAGGTTTCAACCTCTTTTCTTTTATGTAAAGTTCAAAATTTGGTGGTTTCAATATATAATTTTCGGCAAGTCTGTGCACTATACTTTATTCCCTACTGAGAAATCTGTAATGCAAAGGAATAAAGAGTGATTACTCTCGGTTGGTTCCCATTCAACTTGGCATGGGGTGACTATTGTTTTCAAAACCTCTAAAATTCTTAACACTTATTTGGTATTTAATATTTCTTACGTAGTCATCCGGCTATAGAGTAAGCTTAGCCTCTGTATCTTTGGGCCATAAGTCCACTTAGAGTTTTAAGTATTTCTAGGAGGAGTGCGTGTGTTTCTCCTCCTTGCATTTTGGTTATGGACACTTACAACCAACTATTTCTTTTGTCATTTAGGCCATTTAGTATTGGAAATTTTACCCCTGTAAATTTACAGTGGTGTGTAGAATTGGCTCTGGTGTGAATTTCCCTTGAGGAACAGAAAGTTATAAACTGTTGAGCAATAGATAAGCTCATCTCGGGGCTACTTTTTGTAAATACTTTAATTAATGACAACCGATAAGGTGTAATTGCGCATTTAGATACTGATGTCTCTGCCAGACTGGACTATGATATAGTTGGAGCGCAGGCTCCTACAAGTGTACCTTCCAAGATCATGTAAATCAACCAAACCGTTAAGTATTGTAAATCTTGTACCTGATTTTCGGACTTTAAGTCCTTGTTATTGCTGGAGCTGACGAGTTCATTAATAGTGTTATTATTCATTCAGATTTCTTATGTATCAATTTTAAATTAGAGAAAGAAAGCAAATAAATAAAATTTTAAAATATGTTGTGTTAAGTTATGCTCTAGTTAATTCCTTGTCCACCCATTCGACACTCACAATTCCTACACCTCTGTGAGCCACGGAAATCCAGGGACAATAATAATAATAATAATAATAATAATAATAATAATAATAATAATAATAATAATAATAATAATAATAATAATAATGCAAATTCTTCTCCATTCGTGCTATTAGAACTTTGGAGGAGCAGAATGTAAAGGTTTCTTGTATTCGTGGTTTCAGTACTAACAACGGAAGTCTTCGAGGTGTTACATTTCGGTTCCGTTTAAATTTTGAATGCAATTATCTGAGCTAGTGTGCATTACAAATGTGAAAAATGTATATTTACAGGTTAATATTATTTCGTTTATTTAACGTCGAAAGTTGTGAGAGTAAGTGTCGGAAGGTGTCGTTCTATTTGATTTAACACCATAATCTCTTGGAGTGCACTATCTATACGGGAGGCAAACGCGCTATTATGAATACTTAAGTTCTAGTTTTACACTAGTGCATATTCTCTCATAGGCGAGCAATATTAACTACTATAATGCGTTGATCAATCGGTGAATTAACGAATGCTTTTTTTCCCGACTGAAAACCGCCTAAATTCGTACCGTATATATATGTGGCTCATATCTCTTCATCTTACCTTGGCCGATCGCTACTACAGGAAGTATTCTCACAGCTTTCAACGATTAATTAATAGCATTAAATAGTAATCCGGGCTCATTCAGGTCTCAAGTTTTGAATTTGCGCCACCTCAGCAACCCGCATCTGAACTTCGAATGGAATCAGACTGAAACAACTCGAAATCTTCCCATACAAGAGCAATAGATTGGCTAGCGCCCTGCTCCACCACCTTTGCTCACAGGAATTAACATGGGGTCTGAGTGAAATTCAGAGCCATATGCCTATCAAGAACAAGAAATCTCGTTTCTAAATATTTTGAATTCCCATGTTACCATGTTCTTCTGATTTTACAACTTCAATAGAATCTATCTAAGGCTGCAGTAAATGCGGGAGCAAAAAGTAGCTGTCATCCCACCGGATATATGAATGTCAACATTTTTATTATAAAAATAAACTCGTGTCCCCGTATCGATGTGGTGCAGCTCTTTTCATACAAACCCCCAATGGAGGTGAGCTGCATGTACGATGTTAATGACATACAAGCCCTTCATGCCATTCTTATATATCTGGCAGTACCGAGTGTCGAACCCAGGCCTGCGAGGATAGCAGTTAATAGCACTAACCATTACACTATGGAGGCGGACAATATTTTTTATTTTGAGGGAAGAGGAAGTATCCAGGTTGTGGATCTGAGACTGAAAAGCAAGACGTAGAAAACGGGACGTCGTTACCATCAGACTGGGTAACGCCTGTCAGTGTGATGGTAAGCAGCCCGCCACATGCAATTGCAAGACTGGTAGCCAGCACGCGAGGCTGCAGGTATCTATTCTACCGTCATGGAGAGAACCGAAACAGATATAAACAAAGAACATCATGTATCCATCCGCAGTCTTCACGTTGATTTGAGAATGACCGCGATACTTCCGAGCAAATGGCAATAGCCACGTGTGGTTGTCTAGGACCTGTTATTACCTTGCCTGATCACCGAGATTACATTTGACAATTACTGGATGCTATCGATGTCAGGCAACATGTAGATGAATTGCAATGATGATATTATGGATAGGAAGCACATTATATTCAGTGTCCGCGAGGAATAAACTACAACCGGATGACATCACATATTTGACACCTCAGAAAAGAAATTACGAAAGGTTGGTGGATTTGAGATCATGCCCAAAATATAAATACGTAATACACTCATCTTCATAAAAAAAACAGAACACCTTGAAATACTAGAGACAGGGAGTTAATAGTCACAAAACATATGCATTTGTCTGTTCCTAAGAAATGATTAGGATTTGAAGCATGTCGCCCCTCAGGTTCAAGGTCCACATCGATATCTCGGCGTACCACCACAGACTGTTAACATGTGCCTGCGGCTCTCGCTGTCGCTATAAACCGAAGAGAATGGATCAGTGTGAGTTGAGCGGACGTTCAGGCTGCCTCGCAGACGTATGCGAGACCGTGCTGTGAAATGAGTGACTTTGAAAGAGGGCGCATTATTGGCATGAGAGAACATAATGCATCCATATGGGAAATTGCTGCTCGTGTGGGACGATGTGTGTCAGCGGTGCAACGAGTGTGTTGTACAGAATAGTTTACAGAAGAACACAAGGTGATAGGTCTGCTCGCACCACTCAGACCCCCCCTTCCCCGGAGAAGATCGGCACCTCATCCGAATGGCATTGCAGGACAGATCTTCGTCCTCGTCGGCTCTGGCGCAACAGTGGAACAGTGTAACACATCGTACACTATCAGGAGTGACAGTCCATCGCCGTTTATTACGGTCTGGGTTACCGGCGCGTCGTCCACTTCTCCGCCTACCTCTGACTAATGTGCACAAACATACTCGACTGCAGTGGTGAATGGAACGACGTCACTGGAGACAGGATTGACAGCAGATAGTGTTGTCGGATGGATCCAGGTTGTATCTGTTTGAAAATGATGGTCGCATTTTGCTTCGCCACAGACAGGGGTGAGGCATCACATTGACTGCATTCGCAGAAGACATACAGCGCCAACTCAAGGCCTTATTGTGTGGGGTGCTATTGGGTATAACCACAAATCACAGTCGGTGAGTGTGTCAAGGGCACTGTGACCAGTTTGACCTTCGTGAATGACATCTTGCGACCCGTAGCCATAACCTTTCTGCGCGACAACCCAGACGTCATTTCAGCGGACAATGCGCGACCACATGTTGCTGCACGAACACGTGCCTTCTTGTCACACAATGTCAGACTGTTGTCCTGGCCCACCCGATCACCGGACTTGTCGCCAATCGAAAATGTGTGGCTGTGATCCAGTGCCAACCACCAAAGATGAATCGTGGAACCAGGTGAATGCAGCATGAATGGCTATACCCCAGGGCGCCATTGCGCCTTATACGCGTCGATGCCATCACGCATGGAACAATTTATCATTGCCCATGGAGGCCCTAGTGCCTACTAGGCAACAGGACACATGCATAACCCAGGTGACTGAAATGCTAATCGATTCTGCAGAACATACTAATGAACATTACCTGTGAATATGAACTTCCTATCTCTAGTCTTTCAAGGTGTTCTGCATTTCATGAACATGAGTTAAATCATTCACTGCAGCACATGTAGGGTATAATTCACACTTCCCATATTTAATATTTCAATTAAATTAAATTCTAGAAGCGAAATATAGTTTTGAAGAGAAAATATCAAAGAAAATTTAAAAAATTATCTCTACCTAATTAGAATCTGATAAAGGACGATCAACTGCCAAGTCGGATTCCTCTCTCTCTCTCTCTCTCTCTCTCTCCCTCTCTCCTCTTTCCCACTGTTCCTCGTATCATTCGGATTAATGACAGGTATATCGCACAGACTGTCCAATTCCCAGAATCTCAGCTTGTCCCCACGCCACATTACAGCTCACCAGAGCCTCGTTAATATTCTGACTTCTACGTGTTTTACTACTTCGTGCAACGTATCAATTTACCACGCTCCACACCACCTCGATGGAGGTGAAGGAAGGTAAAGTTTCCATCGAGCCTTCGCGAACGAGCGATGGCAATATGGTTAAAGATGAAATACGGTGCGTAGGCCTACGAACTAAACAGGAGAGAGTAGGTGTCAATCATGAGGGCATGGAATTATTTGCGTATATTAATGACAATGAATCGGTTCTTGCTTACTATTCTGACTGACTGAAATTATTTGAGTAATTATATTTTGGATATTACACACGTAGGTTCGCATTATGCTATGATCTGGGTAACGAACTAGTTTGATGTGAGCACGCAGGCGTTCTGCGGTAGCATCAACCAATAAACGTTTACATGAACAAATGCTCATGTTTTCAGCATGGCTGGTTTTCTCGCTGACGGTGGTATAACAGGCCCTATATGGCGCAGGTGGGAAAGGAAGAATCGCCCTTATTCAACACATCTGTAAGGTTCTAAAGGCATTCTTTCTAATGAATTAATGAGGCTGACACACGAATCGCCCTTATTCAACACATCTGTAAGGTTCTAAAGGCATTCTTTCTAATGAATTAATGAGGCTGACACACTATGTGTGAGGAGAACATATATTTAATACAAACATCGTATAGCCTCGGTCACCATGTTGCCGACAAGCTGCCAGATACTTTCACATACTAACATCTTACGACATGGAGTGCCAAATGGTCATTTTCCGCCGTTCAAAAATGAAATTATATCTGCCTGGTTTGGGCCCGTTATCCAGGGCTTAGAATTCTGGAATTCTACGACTGTCCCACGGGTTGGGATGGTTGTTATAACTAGAGAACATGAAAGATAATGTAATAAATACAATGGAATTTATATTTAATCGGAATTATAAATTATGAAATAAATAATATTAAAGCATAACTTAGCCCTTAATTCAGTGAAGTACAGTGGTTAGTAATATATTATTGCATAATGATAAATGTAATAACAATTACAATACAGCAATTGTGCCGACATTCCTTGATATTTTAATAAAATTGTCAAATTCTAAAGCAAGCGGCGAAGAATCTTTAATCACAATAGCTGGAGAAATATGTAATTCCTATTTTAAAATTTTCACCGTCTTTATTCGTATTTACTTCAGTTTTACGTCGCACCGACGCGAGTAGAAATTATGTTGAATATGGGATAAGTCAGAACTCGAACAGAGTGGAGGTGGCCGTGGTCTGAATTAAGGTACAGACCCCATATTTTTCTGGTGTGGAAAAAAAAGAAACCAGGGATAACATTCTTCAGGGCTGCCGACAGTGTGGTTTGAACCCACTATCTCCAGAATTCATTTCAACAACTACGTGGCCCTACCCGCACAACCAATTCGCTCGGTACAAGTACTAAAAGAGCACCACCATATTTCGAACGAAAGAACAATCGTTTCTAAAACAAGCTTGCAGTTTTACTTGGCTGTAGATATCCTAATAGTGTTAATAAACGCGGGAACTCTAGTTTTACGTAGATTGTGAACTACAGAAAAGTCTCTTTCCTCTTCAAACACCCACTGCATTGGCCTTACTTGAGCCGTGGATTCCTTGCCTTGAAGTCAGTGACAGTACGACTCGGCTATCGCACCTCAGTCAATTCTGAAACTTACAGGAGCAAGTCAATCATAATCAGCTTTGGATACATTAAATTGTAAAGAAACGGTGTAAGTCATCTTTAATTCTTAGAAAGATTCGGTCTGCATTTGGATGCCTGAATCATTATTCTGGAAACTAATGTTAAAGAAATTACATGCTATCATTTAATAATTCCTTTCAAAATTCGGGTAAATATACTTTACATTTGCTTTATCTTGCCAGGAAACCTAAGACTCGAGGGAATGTGATGGGACATAGCAGTCTATTAGAGTCTTTCTCAACCTCCGGGATGAGGCCCGGTTCTAGGCGCTGCCATCAGTTACACAGGGCCCCGAAATAATCTCTGAAATTTGTCAATTTTCTAATAATGTTTCACTGATAAATATTTTATAATAGAGAATAATTATCCTGATCATGTTGGAAAGCGAAAACCAAGTCGTCTCTAAATTCTAAGATCAAACTAAATAGCATCTGTGTTGCAAATGTCATTTATGAAGCTACTTATGTTTTAATGGTTGGGGAATTTTTAAACGTAGAAATCCTTCAGCACTCCGGAAAGAAATTACAGTGTTGATGACCAGTCATAGAAGTTTGCCTGCAATTCGGTTACAAACATGAGTGACTAATTTCTCAAAACTGAACGAAATAGCATCTGTGTTGCAAATGTCAGTGACGAATCAGTTCGAAAGTATAAAACTTTTTTTTTTCATTTATATCGAAGATTAAGTTCGTCTGTATCCTGTTCTCTATGTACAATACTCATAATGAATACTGTCTCTTTGCAAGTTCACATTGCATTGCGTAAGTACTTGTTTCAAAACACGAAAGTCGTAGTTTTTTAAGTAATAAGCGCGGAGGAAAAACAGGGAACTAGGTTTAATTTTGTAAACAATAATAATAATAATAATCATAATAACAACAACAACAACGGCGTGTGACCTCCGTAGAGGCCTGATGCAGGTCTTTCGAGTAGACGCCTTATAGACTATCTCCATGCATGTGAGAATGGGGCGCTACCTGAGATAATTATAATGAAAAAGACGGCACAAATACCCAAACCCCGACCAGGAAGAATTAATTAATGAAAGTTAAAATCTCCTACGTGGTCGGGGATAG
Source organism: Anabrus simplex (assembly GCF_040414725.1). Classification (NCBI taxonomy): domain Eukaryota; kingdom Metazoa; phylum Arthropoda; class Insecta; order Orthoptera; family Tettigoniidae; genus Anabrus; species Anabrus simplex. The sequence continues at coordinate 72,097,360 of NC_090269.1, forward strand.
AACTCGGAACCCCTTGAACCAAAGGCCGGCATGCTAACCATTTAGATATAGAACCGGACATTTTGGTAATAAGAAATGTCATACCAATAGTATCTGTACCTCAAGTCCGAAGAGCGATCTCTAGGATAAGCATAATATGTGAAACAACGCAGCACACAGAATACTATGACATACTTAATTCATAAAACTTACGTTAGTGAATTTATTTCATGAAATTAGAAAGAATAAAATGCATTTACGGGTAGATTTGTTGGGACCGGGTCATCATCTAATAGAAAAGGAATTTATCGGGCTGCAGTCTCTCAGAGTTTAAGAACCGCTGGTCAGTAATGAAGGTGTTTGTATAAATGTATGCAAGTATGAATATCCAAAAAAACGGGTGAGTTGGCCGTGGGATTAGGGGCACGAAGCTGTGAGCTTGCATCCGGCAGATAGTGGGTTCGAAACACACTGTCGGTACCCCTGAAGATGCTTTCCGTGGTTTCCCATTTTCACACCAGGCATATGCTACGTCTGTACCTCTATTAAGGCCATGCCCGTTTCCTTCCCACTCCTAGGCCTTTAATACCTCGTCTTCACCACAATACCTATCTGTGTTGCCACGACGTAAGGCAGATTGTAAAAAAGAATCCAAAAACTAACTTTAGTTTTGCGTTTCATTAAATCGGAAATATTACCAATGAAAAAATGTTAAATTTCCTTCAAAATCCTGTTTCTACAAGAGTTTTGAAATACATGATTCAAGTATTTACGGAAATGGATGTTTATTAAACCTGGGTTTCAAGAAAGGAATTGAAAAACATAGTTTCAAACCTTTTCACTATATCACATTGTGAGATACAACTTTACGTTAATTTAAACTACTATGGTATGACTTTCCACTTCGAGAATCCCACTGCCTAGAATTCTAACTCTGGCCATACTGGTGATTAGAAATGATGAAGCTGTCCCACTACTTTATAGTGACACAGCGCAGTACGACGCTGCGGGAGATCAAACCATGAATATCAGTTAATGGCGTCATGTGACCCTAGCACGTTAGGGCTTACCTATACACAACAGGGGATGAAGAAATAAATGGATGAAAGGCCTCTGAGCTGCCCGCTGAATTTTGGTGAAAGCGCACACAATATGGGGGGGGGGGTTCGTCGCTAAATAGTGTGGTAATGATCATTCCTATCTTTTTCGACCGCTCTGGAATTTATAGTATGTTTTGGAGCATTACTGGACTATCTAACCAAGGCAGTAAAGGCATGATAGGTTCACCTAAAATGCCATGAGTTCAATTCACCTTTAAAATATAAAACCATACAAAAATGAGGTTTTCAATTCTGTGGTGACATGTGAATCTGTAAGTTGTTTTCCTTTGACGCTATTTTCTTGTGGTGTCAACTCAGAGGGCTTTTCTGGACGACGATGTGATAGGAAAGGGCTAGGACTGGGAATGCAGCAACCGTGGCGTTAATTTAGGTACAGCCGCAGTATTTGCCTTGTGTGAGACCGGAAAACTACGGGAAACCATCTTCAGGGCTGCCGACAGTTCGAGTGTAAGCTATTACACGCCGCTCATTGCGTGGCCAATTGCCTGTGGTTCATACAACCTACACCAGAAATGAGCACCATGTTATTTACTGCGAGCATTGGTGGCTGAGCATAGAGCAAGCCACATTTTCCCACTTAGGTCGGAGTTTATGGTTATTGGAATCAATTTCTCCAAGGAAATTAATGGTCTATGGGGGGTTGTTTTCGAGTAATGGGTGTATGTCAACCTGGCAGAGATTTTTCTTCTTCTTTAGCGTATTGCTTTTAATGCCGGATTGTCCGAGGACATGTTTGGCTCACCATTTCTGAAGATGCTTTTCTCATCACTCCTCATGGGAGTGAGTTACACGTACCGCTATGTAACGGCGTTGTCCCCGAATATTACCTGGAATTGAAACGGGAATCCACGAAAAGCCATTTCGAGGATGGCCGACGGTAGATACGAAACCGAGTAGAGAATTGTATTGTATTGTATTGTATTGTATTGTATTGTATTGTATTGTATTGTATTGTATTGTATTCTATTTATTCTTGAACATAAATGGCGTTCAGCCCCAAATACATGTTCACAATAAAAAAACTTACAAAAGCAGGAAAAAGGAACAAAGAGAAACATCAACACGAGACTCTTAGAGCATGCCATGAGGTCCATCGGATACTCCGGAAACGTGACACTCCCCAGGGAGGATCACCACAGCAGTCGCCGTCAGTACGAGTAAAGAGTTGGCAACCATAACTCTCCGTGCTGTAATGCACTAAAGAGTATGTTCAATCTACTGTTTAGTCTATGAATGCAGATTTTTAACTCACATTCAGGCTGGTGAATTAACTATGTTCGCTTTATTAAATTCATAACATTATTTCCTCAGTGGGTTGATATGAAAAGTGTACACATATTTCCTAAGGGTTGCCGGATATTAGCGGTCAAGGAGATTTGCGGTCACCGGACATACTGAGATGTACTTGTGCCATCTCACAGAAATTTCTCAGCAGTCACAGGAAATGTGTGGTCACGCCAGCAGGGGGTGGGCCTCATTAGCTTAATCCCGGAGTATCCCCACTAACCTGCCTAGGCTCCTGATCGCTCGCTTCGAGAACAACATTCTTCTCTCGGGCGCATTTAGAGAAACAATATCTTAAAGTTGACGCGTCCTTAAAACACGTGTAAAAACGGGCAGTTTTTGTATTCCACCTGTAATAAAAATGGTAAAATATAAATTATACAAACCAAACGTACATAACCTAACGTGAAATGAACCGAGTAAAATCATGGTGTTATTGCATTTTCTGTAACCCTATTGGTTATTTCATTAAGAACTTTCAAACTCGAGTACACACAATATTTTGGCCGACTAGAGTGATGACCACACTTCTCCGGAGGCAGATACCTCTCGCAACTCGGCCGACACAACCCAGGTACAAACACAATCTCAGTGACCGAAAATGTCCATGATTTTGTGGTGACCGCAAATGTCTGGACACCTTCCAAAGCACAAATATCGTTCACGGAAACATTAGGAAAAGTCCTTTATAAATGAAGAACACAAATACTTTATCGTCGTTGAGGAAACCTAACCTCGTGTGTCACAGTGCTCATCCTACCCATGGGGCCGATGACCTTAGATGTTAGGCCCCTTTGAACAACAAGCATCATCATCCTACCCATTATTTTGCTTAAGATTGGTCACGGCTCCCAGACACATATTCTATGGATATGCAGTCCATCAGAACTATATTTTCGTTGTGTCCATTTTCCTATGCTTATGCGTAAAGGAAAATGAGCCTTACCGTACCCTACTATAGGAATGACTGTTTGCGCGACGGAGTTACTCACTCCTACTGTATTTAAGGTTCATGGCTGCCTCATTTCCGGTCCGAGTCCTTTTCCATGTCAATGAAACCTAAAATCTGTGCCTGTTAGTGTGATGTTAAACCACAAGCTAAAGAAATCAACTCAAAATTTGTCCACTGGGACTGCACTGTTTCCCCTAGAGGCAATTAAAACGCATTTCATAACAGTCTAACTGTCGCAATGTCACAAGTAAACGATACATGCCTTGTGTAATATAATAATAATAATAATAATAATAATAATAATAATAATAATAATAATAATAATAATAATAATCGTCATCATAATCGTCAATTTGAACGACGCGCCTTATAACAGGCGATCTGTGTTATCAATCTAAAACTATGTATTGGAGGAAGTTTGGACCTTTAATCTTCAGATGTCTCTAGCATCGACTTATGTGCCCCCTCTGGCGAGAGGACGGACAATTAATTTTCAAGGGAAAATCTTACTTTTGTTAACTTGAAGTGTTTGTAGATTTTTTTGTGCCGAAGTTGTCAGCACTACTTGGCTTCCTTCTTCCTTAAATTATTAGCCAATCAGAAGTTCTTGTATATATATTTGTGGCCAATTAAAATTGGGGGTGCGTACAGGCATTCTGTCCAGAGAGTTCTGGGACTTCCCCCTCTGCTATATAGACTGGGCGTCATTGGGTCATTATGTCTTCTTCACCGCTCCAGTCTGGAAGACATACGGTGTAAGTGGAGGCAGGGGCAGTCTTGCGCGTCGTCGGAAGGCTCACCAGCTCAAGGTAATGGCATACGTTTTTTAAAAATGTGATAGCTCCAGACAGTGAATTTGAGGGGAAGGTTTCAAAGTTCTTTCTTAGTGTAAAATTCTAAAGTTTAACATCAGCATTTAAAAGTAAATTTTCAGGGAAGTCTAAGGACACTCTTTAAATCCCTGCAGGGAAATATGTAACTTAGGGAATAAGGAGTGTTCACCTCCTATTCATTCTCATTCAACTTGGTATGGGGTCCACTATGATTTTCTAAAACTCTAAATTCTTCAAAGCCTTTTTTTTGGAACCTAATATTTTTGCCATCTAGTCACCCACTGTAGTATAAGCTTAGCCTCTGTGACTTCGGGCCATAAACCCATATAGGATTTTAAGTGTTTTTCAAGAGGAGAGCAAGTGCTTCGCCTCCAAGCATTTTGTTCATGGCCGAATTTCTTAAACCGATTCTTTCTGTACATTTAAGCCATTTAGAATGGGCATATTGCTCCTGTTTAAATTCTAGTTATGTATAGACAATATTTTCGGTCAGACTGTCGAGCAGAGATGGCAATAAACACTGTTTTCCAAGTGACCTAATGCAAAATTCTGATAAGGAACTTGTCTTTTGAGAGGCTGAAATGTTGTAAATTTTGGAGCCCGGTCCCCTAAAGTGTAATTGAGTGGAGCAATTATGCTCGTTGATAGAATGTACCTTTAGAGCAAGAACGTTCATTCTCTGTAAATTGTTGTACCTGATTTGGACTTACAGTCCAACCTTGTTACACGGGCTGACAAGCTCCTAAACTGTTACTATTGTTGCTTACTCAGATTATCAATCAAATTTTAAAATCAGAAGATAAAAAGGAAAGAAATAAAATTTCAATATTCAGTGTTTTAAACTATACTCCGATCTTTTCTCTGTCCACCCATTCACCATGGCACCTTCTTACACATCTGGAAACCACGATATTTCCGTAATAATAATAATAATAATAATAATAATAATAATAATAATAATAATAATAATAATAATAATAATATAAAGAAAATAATGTTGCTCCTCTCGAACATTGATATAGGAATTAGAAAAAGATGTCTTTGAAGACTTTCGTCTGAACCGTGGCACTGTATGGAAGTGAAACAAGGATGATAATTAGCTCAGAAAGAAAGATAATAGAAGCTTTTGAAATGTGGTGTTACGGAAGAATGCTGAAGGTGAGTTGCATAGATTGAATCACGAATGAAGAGATACTGAATCGAATTGTTGAGAGGAGAATGATTTGGCGAAATTTGACCAGAGGAAGAGACAGAATGATAGGACACATCTTAAGACACCCAGGATTTGTACAGTTGGGTTTTAAGGGAAGTGTATGCAGTAAGAGCAGTAGGGGCATACCAAGGTATGAATATGCCAAGCAGAGTAGAGCAGATTTAGGATGTAATAGTTACCTAGAAATGAAAATGTTAACACAGTATAGGGTGGCATAGAGGGCTGTATTAAACCAGCCTATGGACTGATGACTAATACAATAATAATAATAATAATAATAATAATAATAATAATATTATTAATAATAATAATAATTGCTTTGTTGCCTTACGTTCCCTCACCAACTTATATGGTTTTCGGAGTCGTCGAGGTGACGGATGTTTGTTCCGATGAGCTCTTTTACGTAGCAGTAAATCTATCGACACGAGGCTGGTGTATTTAAGCAACTTCAAATACCACTGAATTGACCAGCAATCCATCCCACTAACTTTGTGTGAGAAGTCTAGCGCTCTTCCATCTGAGCAATTCAGCTCGGTAGTGTAATTTGACTTCTTCATCAACAACACTTGAAAATATCCTACAAAGCAGCCTGGATTTCTGTAAGCAAGTGTCGTATTGTTGCACGATAATTCCAGGCTAAACTCAGCCATCCTCATACAATATCATTGGGGAGCACTGCACCGTCCTCTCATCGCATTGCCTCAATGACGCACATCTGTCAGGACAGCTGAAGAAACATTTTCTGCAGGTGAGAGAGAATCGGTGAAGTTCAGTTATCGGCCCTGTCCAGACTACAGAAACTTCTTTTCATTGGAAAGCGTGGAAGCTTTTAGTTGTACAGGATTTCGTGGTCAACTAACCGTACCTTACGTTTTAAAGAAATTCCGAAACGTATGGGCGTGAATTTACACTGCAAAAATTCCACATGCCAGGAATCAAACTCTGGTCATCTTGGTGTGAAATCAGCGAAGAAGTCACTCAGATATCACTCCTTTCTCGGTACTTAAGTATAATTTGTAAATATATACTGGGTCTATATGTAAATATATATTCGAAACCGGCTGTAACATCCGACTCTTTCGCTGAATAGTCAGCGTACTGGCCTACGGTTCAGAGGGTCTCGTGTTCTATTCCCGACCGGGTCGGGGATTTTAATCTTCATTGGTGAATTCCAATGTCTAGGGGGCTGGGTGCTTGTGCTGTCCCCAAGATATCTGCGACTCACACACCACACGTAACAATATCCTCCACCACAATAACACGCATTTACCTACACATGGCAGATGTCGCCCACCCGCATCGGAGGGTCTGCCTTACAAGGGCTGCACTCGGCTAGAAATAGCCACACGAAATTATCTAATTATTATAGCGGCTATAACGACTCCCAAGGGACCGCAAATTAACGGTCGTTATAGGCGATAGTCGCTCTAACCGGTCTTTTACTTTTTGTTGCTAAAAAGGTGATATCACCGGGCGAGTTGGTCGTGCGATTAGGGACGCGCAGCTGTAAGCTTGCATCCGGAAGATAGTGGGTTCCAATCCCACTGTCGGCAGCGCTGAAGATGGTTTTCCGTGGTTTCCCATTTTCACACCAGGCAAATGCTGGGGGTCTACCTCAATTAAGGCCAGGGCCGCTTCCTTCCCAGTCCTAGCTCTTTCCTATCCCATCGTCGGCATAAGACCTATCTGTTTCGGTGCGACATAAAACAAAAAACTCATATCTGTTTGATTTAGGCTGCACACTTACATGGTTAATTAACAGAATTTGCAATACGGTATTTGTGGAGTGGAACTGAGAAGAATTTGTCCTCTAATGTTTACACAGTAGTGCACCAATAATATGTCAGCGAGCGAGTTGGCCGTGCGGTTAGAGACACGCAGCTCTAGGCCTGCATTCGAGAGATAGTTCGAACATCACTGTTGGCAGCTCTGAAGATTGTCTTCCGAGGTTTCCCATTTTCACACCAGACAAATACTGCGACTGTATTAAATTAGGACCACGGCCAGTTCCTTTCCACTCCTAGCCCTTTCTTGTCCAATCGGAGCCGTAAGACCTACCTGAGTCGGTGCGTCATAAAGCAAATTTTAAAAGAAGTCAGCATAAAACAACATAATACGTGAAGAAAGAAGTAGTAACAATGTAAATTGATCAATAATGTTGTACATGATCTTGGATAATACTATAAATGAGGTGTTCTCTCTGTCCTGACATTGTAGAAATCGCTGAGTGTGATATACCCAATTCCTTCGCGATGCTGACGTTTTTATCCCTATTTTGTAATCGCCGTATTATATGTGACCTTTCTTCAATATGTAATGCTTTCCGTTTCTTTTCCGACACATTCACGGTGTTGCCTGCCTTGACTATTAAACATGCAGACTGATTTTTACTGTAGATTGTTGTCAGCAATCCCCACACACGTAACAAACAAAAATCGACACTGGACGTTATAGTCGATATTTTTTTTAAATTTTTTATTTGTTTGCTAGAGGCTTTACGTCGCACCGACACAGATAGGTCTTATGGCGACGATGGGATAGGAAAAGCCTATGAGTTGGAAGGAAGCGGCCGTGGCCTTAATTAAGGTACAGCCCCAGCATTTGCCTGATGTGAAAATGGGGAGCCACCGAAAACCATCTTCAGTGCTGCCGACAGTGGGGTTCGAACCCACTATCTCCTGGGTGCAAGCTCAGAGCCGCGCGCCTCTATACGCACGGCCAACTCACCCGGTAGTCGATATTTTTATCCAAAAACTTTAATAAAAATACTCCGTATTAAGACACTCCATATTATACATTATGCCGTTATGAGCTATGTCGTACTTAGCGATTTTTAAATGTTAAATTTGTTAGGTTCACGTTCCTTTTCCTCAGGATCTAATAAAGTTATGATAATGAAATTTGTTCCACATATTCTTCATAGCTAATTTAACATATTAACATAGCCATTATTGGATTGGGCTTCAGATGAGTCAGAAAATAAATTTTTTAATGTGACAAATTTGATTTACTTTTTCTTAAAATAAACAGCCAAATCTCAGAGAGTATTGCTTAAGTAACGAAATCCCTCCGTTAAAATGTAAATCAATAAAAGACAGTTTGATGGTGAAAATTACGCAGCTCTGTGATACATAGTCAGGTAGAAAAAGAACATATATTTAAAAAATAAGAAACTGAGAAATATGCAATCAAAACTTTTCTCACGTGTGTTCATATCTCGGTGCATCTCTGTCCCACACAAAGGAAAATCTGGATCTTCCTGTGATTCATGCAAGTCTTTTAGGTTTCGTTTAGTCTTGTCTCTGGATTCCCTAGGATAATTTTGTTCTTCCTGAGCCATTATTTCAGCTTGTCGTAGTCTCTCTCGGACCAACTCCTGGATGGCATTGAGACAGTTCCTTCCTACTTTTAGCCCTAACTTCTGTAATACTTGACATTTTGCAATGCTATTTTTATTAAAATTGGACACTGCATCCAGAAATCCAAATATTAATGTTTTATTCTTTACCTTACGAGTGGGATGTTCCGAAATGAGTAAGGTAAATTTTCCACTTTAGTGGCTGTCGCGTACAATACTTTGTTCCATAATATGGGAAATTTAATGTTTTAAAATTAAATATTTGTTTATCAAAAATTATAGCATGTCTACTCGCAGAAAGTAGCCGACCATAGAATCCTGTATAACGCTGTTAACGATTTATTTCGATCTCCTGAACCTCCATCTTTCTTTGACCTACTTGTCCCAACTCGCAAAACCAGGATAAATCCATCACTTCATAATCCGTATCCCGCCAATCTCTTGTTCAAAGAACTTCATTTATCAGCACTCCAACCCTCCTTAACACTTTATCTTCTGACAGGAACGTGGATTTTTTTCTTCGTATGACCGGGCGAGTTGGTCGTGCGCTTAAGGGCGCGCAGCTATGAGCTTGCATGGGAGATAGTGGGTTTGAATCCCACTGTCGGCAGCCCTGAAGATGGTTTTCCGTGGTTTCTCATTTTTACACCACGCAAATGCTGGGGCTGTACCCTAATTAAGGCCACGGTCGCTTCCTTCCAACTCCTAGACCTTCCCCATCCCATCGTCGTCATAAGACCTATCTGTGTCGGTGCGACGTAAAGCAACTAGCAAAAAAAGAATTTAAAAAAATTTCTTCGTATGCCTCCTTTAATTGAAACTTCCTTAATTTTACCTAGCTAATTTTCATCATATTCCTTTTTTCTCTTCTTATGGCTGTACAATGTAATGTACATAATGTTTACTTATTTATTTTTTTACTCTAATATACCATTACGTATGTGTTATATCTGTATTTATCACACTGTGCCTAGCTATAAGTTCTTCTCTTCGTTTTACTTTCAATCCTTAATTTTTCTCGTTCTTTCCTTTTTCCTTCATGTTTTATTGTTAATTGTTGTGTATCTACAGTTTTTTTTTGTTTTTAATTTTATTCCGCCACTTCTATCCTTAGATGATTTTTCCTCATTGTTCTCTCACTCACTTTTATGTTTGCACTGTACTACTCCATTGGTTTTTGTTTTGCAGAACTCTGTAATTCGGCTTTTCGCTGTTGTAGTTCCCAAACAAACAAACAAACAAACAAACAAACAAACAAATATATAAATAAATAAATAAATAAATAAATAAAGTCCTGCATGATCGAGGTGGCCGTGGCCAACCCAATCCATACAATAGTTCGTGAACAAATGACAAACAAGGAGTGGCCAAATGATAAACATGGAAGGAAGTTCAGGAAATTAATGCTAGAGATGAAATTTCAATGAATACTTTTTAAATAAAAATTTTCCAAAAGAAGCTACTGAAGCGTAAAAACTCATAATTAGTACACTTTTGAGAGTGGAAAGAAGTAAAATCGCCATTGTGCGGAATAAAATCATATGTATCACAGCCATGCAAGCGTTTAACGTATATTTTTATGCAATGAGAAGACTTGTTATCTTATAATTCTTATTCATTCAATCATTCTAGTATTTTCCTTTGTTACAGGCACTTGCGCGAAACGAAGTTGCGCTTCTCAATAGACGAAGAGAGGAGATTGAAGAGGAGGTCAAAATAACTACAGCGAAAGTAAATTACTTGCAAGGACTTTATCAGCAACAAGATGCTTTACTTGGTGAGTCAATCATACTGGATTAATTTACCGTAGCTAAGGACAGTATCCAGTTAAACGAATGGCAATAGAAATGACGGGCATACGCAATAAACTGCATTATTATTATTATTATTATTATTATTATTATTATTATTATTATTATTATTACTGTATTATTATTGTCCGGATCCATGGCTAGTTAGCATGCTTGCTCGGGGCATGAGTGTGTGTGACGTTTTGAGCATTAGATTTTATCTCAGATACCGTATTCTCACATACACGCAGGTCGCCTATACGGCGTCAAATCGAAAGACCTGCACAAGGATTCTCCGGAGGCCACACGCTATTATTATTATTATTATTATTATTGCTATTTGCTTTACGTCGCACCGACACAGATAGGTCTTATGGCGACGATGGTACAGGAAGGGCTTAGGAAGTGGAAGAAAGCGGCCATGGCCTTAATTAAGGTACAGCCCCGGCATTTGCCTGGTGTGAAAATGGGAAACCACGGAAAACCATCTTCAGGGCTGCCGACAGTGGGGCTCGAACCCGCTATCTCCCGATTACTGGATACTGGCAGTACTTAAGCGACTGCAGCTATCGATCTCGGTTTATTATTATTATTATTGTTATTATTATTATTACTAAGGGTAGGAGATGGACAGAAACGGCAGGGCCTAGAATACTGAGCAAATAATAACCACAAAAGAAAAGAAAACTTAAATTTTTGAATCGTTTTCTTTCTCTTTTGTTACTCTTTCCAATAATCAACAATAATAAATGATAATAGATGAATAAATAACCTAAACAAGAGCTCACTCAGCTTTGAAGATATTCAGGGCAGAATATACCCCAATGATCAATGCTCAGTAGCCTTTGCAAGTAAATACAATTATTTGGTATAATTTTACAACCGGAAAGATTGAGCTCCCAACTTGATAGACACAGAGTTCAATTAATGCACTACCGGGGGAAACGAACTCCCAAACTTCAAGATCTCGATCATGTAAAATATAAGGCACCTTCTTACATAATTCCCAGAGTAGGAAGAGTAAACGTTAAAAGCTTTTAGACAGTTGACGCTCGCTGCCCTTGTTCCACACGAAAGCAACTCGGCGCGAAAAGGCACGTAAAGCACATCGGACATTTCGACTGTCATTTTCTCGGAAACGGTCGAGTGTCTACGGATAACCTGAAACATGTGTGCGCTTATTTCGACCTTTCATTGAGAGAAATTTCTGGGAAATCGGCTTGTTACATTTGGGCGGGTTCCTCTCGTGAGTATCCTCTGAGGATAGATTACAATATAGAGTGAAAGGAGATAACCAAATGGGCACTTACCGATTTCTTCTATATTACTTTACCGGCACTGGAAAGATGTAACAGACTACGAATTTCGCAGTTTTGAAAATCACACCGACATTTATTAGAATGAAATTTCATCGGGCGAGTTGGCCGTGCGGTTAGGAGCGGGCAGCTGTGAGCTCGCATCCGAGAGATTGTGAGTTCGAACCCCACTGTCGGCATCCCTGAAGATGATTTTCCGTGGTTTCCCTTTTTCACACCATGCTGTACCTTAATTAAGGCCACGGCCGCTTCCTGCCCATTCCTAGGTTGTTCCTGTCCCATCGTCGCCATAAGACCTATCTGTGTCGATGCGACGTAAAACAAAAAACAATAAGAATGAAATATCTGATCTGACATATTATAATAACGTAGTTTAGAAATAGTCGGCCTTCAAGCTGAAATTAGAAGAGGAATGTTTGATTTTTAGTAATTCCTAATGATGATGCTTGTTGTTTAAAGGGGCTAACATCTATGGTCATCAGCCCTAGTAATTACTCTGGATATTTAGTACGCAATTTTGAGACTGCGCAGTCAACTATAAATAACGGCAACAAGGTCTCTGAAATAAGTTACGGAAAATGTATGGGCATGATGAACCCAACAATATAAGAGGGGATACGTCATCCATGTTTCCTTAACGTTTTGGTTAATCTCCAGGTTCATATCTCTTATGCCCTGCCACGTAGTACACTGAACAGATCGTTAGGAGTGAAGAGTGTTAATACTAGCATTTAAAACTCCCAAGCGAAATCCATGGGGTACACATAGGGAATTCCATCCGGGCCCTTATTTCTAATCCCGGGATTTCAGAATTACACTTGGTCAGTCCCGGGATTGAAGGTTACAAATAAAAAATAAGAAAATCTTACAGAAATCAGCTGTTCAATCAGCAAATCAAAATTTAGAAAAAAATTCAACATAGGTTACGGTATACACCTAGCTAATCTAATCATTCTAACTAACCAGACTTAGAGTCAGACTAACCAGATTTAAAATCATTCAGTCTCTGTGTCAAAATTATTATTTTCCAAGAATCAATGAGATCTCTTTAAACTCATATAAATTTCAAAAATCTTATTTAACAAACTATGCAAATAAACATTGGAAATTAACAAAAATCTCTCTGAACATAGACTAAATAGACGACTTTCATGTAACAACATAATGGAAAGGTAGGAAGTTTGTTAGCAAAAATTATTTAAAAATAACATTAATCAGACACATTTCATATTTCTGGTAAATATAAAGAAAACTAATTTAATAGGATATTCTAATTTGAATTGCGAAAATATGATCTGAGAAATAACAACGCCTCCAATGTCTCATCACCAAGCCTGCTTCTCAATTTGTTGCACATAACGTATATTCAGCTGCTGAGAAAGCGCGGTCAGGTTCGATGGAAGTTGGAGGAATCGTTAGTAAATACTTATAAGCCTGTTCTAAGTTATAACTCCGAGTAGAATATGAAGTATAAGTTCATTTCCTTCTTAACAATTTTTGAAAATTAATTGTCATTTTACGCTTCAGGAGACAAAATTTTCATGCTGTTTTCTATTTCCAGCTGAAGCTTTTCTTTGAGCGTCAAATCACTTTTTCTGTATTTGTAGACTCGGAAGGCATATTTTGTTCTTCTTCTTTGTCACCTTTTTTAACAATTAACCTCTCAAATAAAGAGACAATCTGGTTTCATATCGGGACTTTGCTCGGCTTGAAAATGTACGCTTTATTTTATCATCGAACGCCAACGCCACATTGTCACTATGAGGATTTTGTAGGTAGCATAATACGCCACTCACCTCATTTCTTCGGCGATATTTCATGCGCTTGTGTAAATGTATCTTGAATTTAGAAGCCAACTCGGAGCTATTGTCATTTAACTGCTTTAAAAAAACATAGGGCAGCATCAGACGTGCATAAATTCACGTCAGTGCGACAGAGTGCTTCTACAGTTAATTTGACTGGAGCCAAGACTTTAATGATTGCATCGATGAGCTCGAAATCGGACTCTTCCAACTGCACTGGATTATTAAAATCTATAAGCAACTTTTGACTCTACATTTCAAGAATACAAAACGCTAGAGCATAGTGTAGAGGCTGTTCCATCTGGTTTTGCAGTCAAGTAGTAAACTTTCCTCCTTTCCATGATCTATCTTCACATTATTTTTGAGGAATGGTATCATTATTCAAGGACGCACTTTTGAAAATAAGAACCAATTTGCGAACTTTTCTATTCCACCCTTGATGTTCTGGTCATTCGTCAAATCCGGGCTATTTTCTGTTTCTTCAAGGTCTAATCCTGTTTCAAAATCTTCGCTGTCATCATTATCATCAACATCATCATCTTCATCATCATCTGAGTCTACATCGTGTAACTCAGTGGACTCATTTTCTGAAGCCGATATACAGGGTATACTTTCGTTATAAAGTAAGTCGCAAACGGTTAAGTGAATGTCATAAGCAAAATAAACTTGGTACTCTGCATTGACAAGTTTTCCGACTTTGAGCATGACATTTGTACCGTCGGTTACGATTTAATATGGCCGGGCGGTATTTACACTGCGCTGTTTTGCTATCTTTAGCGATCAAAAAAATGGCTCCACACCGACGTTGCATCTCCGTCTTTTTTATGTTTGACGTAAATTATTTCTTCAGATAGAAACATAATCACTATAGTCGGTCCATAAATACATTAAAAGAGAAAAATGCATCTTCTTCTATATAAATAAAATCGTAACAACCGTTTGTCTGTACATTGAACATTTTGGCGAAATTTCCGTATAGTTATGCGTTTCAGTTGTAATAATGACCATCTGCATAAATTTTATCTTTGGTGTCTGTTTGTCTGTTTGTCACATAAGTATGTGAAATATAATATAAAATGTAAAAATTGTACCCAAATTTCACCCCATTCAAATATCGTAACTCAATCGAACCCATAAATATGGAAGCTACGAGAAAATGTTTTAAGACCAAGCATGTAGAGCGATAAAAGAAACGTCCGAGAGTGCAACCCGTTTGTTAATATGATCTATCGTTTAGGAGCAGTAAATCTCGAAAGAAGGTTTGCACTTACAAACGTGCCCCTGCTTATCTGCCATCTAGATAAATATAGACTAATCGTAACGACCGTGTGTCTGTACATTGACTATTTTGGCGGAATTTCCGTACAGTTATCCGTTTCAGGTGTAATAATGACCATCTGCGCATATTACTTAACTTTGGTGTCTGTTTGTTTGATTGTATGAGTTCTTATAACTTGAAAACTACTGAATGTATGTCAACCAAACTTGATATTCAGAATCCATCTGTCCTTGAGTAGGTCTTAGGACCAACATTATTTCTGAATACCTAAATTTACTGGGGGCTTATCCGTAGGCGGAACCATGATTTTGCACTCCCTCAAAATATGCACATCCGAAATTAATGGAAATCTACAATCCTTAATGGAAATCCATTCCTAAAACTTTTTTCTCATGTGAATTTTTAGACAGGAGGATTAATAAGTGAGATATCATGAACGGTCGGTTTTGCAGGTTAAGTGCAGGGTACCTAGCCCAAAAGGTGTTGTGCGTGGAGCAGATTCCTATATAAATAAAATCGTAACGACTGTGTGTGCCTGTACATTGTCTATTTTGGTGATATTTTCGTACAGCTACCCGTTTAAGGGGTAATAATGACCATCTGCATATTTTGGTGTACTTTCCTGAAAGTCCTAATTTTTACTCCCCTTACCAAAATCAAGACTGCGGCATAATCTGCCAGACGATCAAGAAAATTGAAATTTTGCAAAATTATACGTTTTAGCCTGTAACGGACGTAAAACTTCCAAGATCGTTAATTTTTTCATTTTTTATCCCCGAAAAACATCGAAATATGGAATCCATTTTAATGATGGCGCAGAAGTACATTTCGAAGTATTTCGTGGGATAAGCGGGAAGTCCTATCACATAACGGATGGCACAATCTCCGTTGAATTTGGGGTGATCTTCAACCTTGTTCTTACGACTTTTTGTGGTATCTGCATCCCTTATACGTCAGATTCGTCCCTATTTCACGATTTTAAGTAAATTTGGACTTTTTACCTGCATAACTCATACATAAAATCACTTTCAGGAAAGATAGAATCAACAAACTCTACACGAATATTATCCTACCCATTAACCATATGTGAGCTAAATGTTATGTCACATAATTATCCGAAAAGTAATGCAATGTAAGATAATCTTACATAAATTTCAAACTGTTCAAAGTGTTTAACTCAATCTGACCCATGAATAGAAGAGATGGGAATAAGTATCATAGGACCAGCCATACAGGCCGCTAAATACTGCGTCTTATGATACAATCCTTTGTCGATATGACGTACCGTTTAGCAGCAGTTAATCTGTAAATGAAGGTCTGCAATATTGGAAACATGCATATACTTTCGTATGTTGATCTATATATGTTCACTGACGTCGATTTGTAGCGATCAAGAAAGGGTGTGTCTGCTATTGTAATCAGTACTCCCCACACCGACTTTGACTGGCAGTAGGAATGGGGTCCTTCTCCAACTGCTGTATAACTGGCATTAGTAAGGAGGGCTTACCATCGTAATGAATAATTCACTTCTTGATTTGACTTGCAGAAGGCAAGGGAGCATGCAATTTTGTTCAAAACTTCATTAACCGATTGTGTTTGTCTGTAGGTAAGGGTGCCCGCCATTATTAACAAATGTACCCATCTAAAATGTGAAAAGCATTAGGCATACTGGCCTGCTATTTTAATGGAAACTCACCAACTCTGCGTTACTGGCAGTAAGCTGGCTAGCAGAAGGAAAAAAGGGCCTGTCATTATACTGATAACTGCAGAACTCTATTTCGACTGGTAGTATGGAAGTTGCCTGCCATTATAATAAAAACTCCTCAACTGTTATCTGTCTGTAAGTAGGAAAGGAGGCCTGCCGCTTAACGAAAACTCCTCAAATCGATTGTGACCGCGCAGTAGGTGATGGGGCCTGCAAGTATAATGTAAACTTCCCAACTCGATTGTGAATGGTAGTAGGCAAGTGAGCCTGCCGTTATCATCACAACTCCGCAACCCACACTTTACATTGGAAACAACGTATGGGGACCTACCATGCTATTTCTCGGATAGCGCTAAGATACATGCAATTTTAAAACAATCTTATTTACTGCACGCACAGTATTTACTTCGATATCCGTATACAATATAGAATACCGTAGCGAACCACGGGTGCATTTGCTAGTTAGTGAAATACAAACATAACTTCTCAGAACTGCATGATTTATATTCGTTCGTTATTAGACTGTGCTGGTAGTGGTACAGTATATACACTGACTGACAGAGCAAATGCAACACCAAGAAGGAGTGGTTCGAAAGGGATGAAAGTTGGGGAAAAAACAGAGACGGCACGGACGAATAATTGAAGTTTATTTCAAACCGATATGCAGGTTACACAATGCGCACGGCATCAACTCAGTAGGATGTAGGACCACCGCGAGCGGCGATGCACGCAGAAACACGTCGAGGTACAGAGTCAATAAGAGTGCGGATGGTGTCCTGAGGGATGGTTCTCCATTCTCTGTCAACCATTTGCCACAGTTGGTCGTCCGTACGAGGCTGGGGCAGAGTTTGCAAACGGCGTCCAATGAGATCCCACACGTGTTCGATTGGTGAGAGATCCGGAGAGTACGCTGGCCACGGAAGCATCTGTACACCTCGTAGAGCCTGTTGGGAGATGCGAGCAGTGTGTGGGCGGCCATTATCCTGCCGAAACAGAGCATTGGGCAGCCCCTGAAGGTACGGGAGTGCCACCGGCCGCATCACATGCTGCACGTAGCGGTGGGCATTTAACGTGCCTTGAATACGCACTAGAGGTGACGTGGAATCATACGCAATAGCGCCCCAAACCATGATGCCGCGTTGTCTAGCGGTAGGGCGCTCCACAGTTACTGCCGGATTTGACCTTTCTCCACGCCGACGCCACACTCGTCTGCGGTGACTATCACTGACAGAACAGAAGCGTGACTCATCGGAGAACACGACGCTCCGCCATTCCCTCATCCAAGTCGCTCTAGCCCGGCACCATGCCAGGCGTGCACGTCTATGCTGTGGAGTCAATGGTAGTCTTCTGAGCGGACGCCGGGAGTGCAGGCCTCCTTCAACCAATCGACGGGAAATTGTTCTGGTCGATATTGGAACAGCCAGGGTGTCTTGCACATGCTGAAGAATGGCGGTTGACGTGGCGTGCGGGGCTGCCACCGCTTGGCGGCGGATGCGCCGATCCTCGCGTGCTGACGTCACTCGGGCTGCGCGTGGACCCCTCGCACGTGCCACATGTCCCTGCGCCAACCATCTTCGCCACAGGCGCTGCACCGTGGACACATCCCTATGGGTACCGGCTGCGATTTGACGAAGCGACCAACCTGCCCTTCTCAGCCCGATCACCATACCCCTCGTAAAGTCGTCTGTCTGCTGGAAATGCCTCCGTTGACGGGACGGCGGCCTGGCATTCTTAGCTATACACGTGTCCTGTGGCACACGACAACACGTTCTATAATGACTGTCGGCTGAGAAATCACGGTACTAAGTGGGCCATTCGCCAACGCCGTGTCCCATTTATCGTTCGCTACGTGCGCAGCACAGCGGCGCATTTCACATCATGAGCATACCTCAGTGACGTCAGTCTACCCTGCAATTGGCATGAAGTTCTGACCACTCCTTCTTGGTGTTGCATTTGCTCTGTCAGTCAGTGTATATTAGACTGTGCTACCAGCGCAACCAGCAGGAAGTTGCACATAGAGGAGAGACCCATCCCTTATGCATCAAGTGCGGTAAGGCATTCAATCATCTCACTCACACAGGAGAGGAAATTTACTAATAGACGCATTGTGGTCAGACCTTCACGCACAAAGGTGATGAACAATACAGTCATGCGCTAAACGAGAACAGGCATTTACACACCGAAAGACGCACAAATAACGCACTGAGAGTTTCGCTTCACGGAGTCTATTTTGCAAATTTTTAAAAATGATGTCAATCCCGGAAATCCCGGAATGCGGAAAACTTAATACCGAAAATTACGGGATTGAAAAGCGGTCGGGATCCCGGGAGTGAATCGTCTAGGAACACAGAAATGATCAGAATCTCTACTAGCGAACGGAGTACAGACATGAACGCGTGACTGAGGATCGTACGGTACCGGCTGTTTACATGTGCTGTGCAGTTGGCAAGCAATACAGTAGTGTGTATTGCGTGACTCAACACATGTAGGGGAGGATAGTTGACAAGCGGGATAACGGGAAAGAGAAAATGAAAGCACTATTTCCTGTAAGTTCTCGCGTTTGTGCCCAGCGCCGCGTGAAACACGCTACAAAAATGAAATAAAAATTTTAATATTCACAGTATATTCGAAACATAAACAATTAACAGAAATCAATTATATGTAAACATATCTCCTCAATGGCCTAAGGACCGAGCGAGTTGGCCGTGCGCGTAGAGGCGTGCGGCTGTGAGCTTGCATCCGGGAGATAGTAGATTCGAATCCCACTATCGGCAGCCCTGAAAATGGTTTTCCGTGGTTTCCCATTTTCACACCAGGCAAATGCTGGGGATGTACCTTAATTAAGGCCACGACCACTTCCTTCCAACTCCTAGGCCTTTCCCATCCCATCGTCGCCATAAGACCTACCTGTGTCGGTGCGACGTAAAGTCCCTAGCTAAAAAATGGCCTAAGGACTGTAAAGTCGAGCTACGTAAGGAAATCTAAATAATGTAAAGAAGATGTTTGGCATTAATAGCGGTGTGCATTTCCCTTTAACACCTATCAAAGTCCGGCTCCATGGCAAAATGGTTAGCGTGCTGGCCTTTGGTCACAGGAGTCCCGGGTTCGATTCCCGGCAGGGTCAGGAATATTAACCATAATTGGTTAATTTCACTGGAACGGGGCTGGGTGTGTGTTGTCTCCATCATCATTTCATCCTTATCATGACGCGCAGGTCGCCTACGGGAGTCAAATCAAAAGACCTGCATGTGGTGAGCCGAACTTGTTCTCTGGCACTCCCGGCACTAAAAGCCATACGCCATTTCATTTCATTACATATCAATACTCAATAATAACGTACGGAACTACTTTGAAGTTAGTTCATTAGCCTATATCAGGGCCTCTCAAACGCCCAAAATCTCACGCGTGCAACTCGAGGCGCAAGAGCTCCGTGCACTGTGCATCGGTCCCGCTCGGCTCGGCTCGGCTCGGCTCGGACCAACGCCTCGTCTCTGGGTTACTCGGCTAAGTTCGGCTCAACTCAGCTCGGATTTGGAGCGCTACGGAGCAAGTGTGGAAGAGGGAGACATGGGGAGCGAGCGAGACAAGCGTGAGGAAAGAGAGAGTAAGCGCTATTGGTCCAAATTGAGGAGTGGGGGGGTCTGCACCAAGCGCATGCACCCTGGGAGGCCCTGGCCTATATCCTAGGATATTGCCCTATAAACGCAGCCTTTAATACCATAGGACGTGCCTGCAATGTTTAATTTTATTACATACCTAATGTTACGTGAATATGTCATTTCAATAATTGCTGTGTAATATGGCGCACTTTTACATGCACAAAATGTACTGTGTTTACCGACATGCTTCATAAAACAAATTCACTGTGCTCACCCGAAAATGGCAGAAGTTTTCATACTAGGATTTCAGTTTTGTACGCCAGTCGGTTTAAAGGTAGCTTAGCGTAAGATAATCACAATCAAGACGCGACATTAGCCGGGCATGATGATCAGACGCTGCTCTGTGATACGCCGTCATTACTAGCAAGGATGCATGTGAGCGAGCGACACGTCAGTATACTACGATAGAGCACCACCCAAGGTTATCAACCAAGAGAACTTGAACGACTACATGCTACATAGGCTGACATATAATTTGTTGACGTTTGAACTTATATTTCTTTGTCGATTTTCCGGTGAGCTTTCACTACACTAGAAGGAAATAAAATACGCTAAAGATTGACTTTTGTTTCAGAACACTATGCTTCTTCTTTTACAATTGGCTCTACGTCGTACCGACACAGATAGGTCTTATGGTGACGATGGGATAGAAAAGGACTAGGAGTAGGAAGGACTCGGCTTTAATTAAGGTACCTGGTGTGAAAATGGGGAAACACGGAAAAACCTTCTTCATGAGTGCCGACAGTGGGGTTCGAACCCACTGTCTGCCGAATGCAAGCTCACAGCTGCGCGCCCCTAACCGCACTGTCATCTCGCTCGGTAGAACACTGTCTTCTTACAATTTCCGTAACTTGTTTTCGAATATTCTTTATAACAGGCCCATCTTCTAAAACGTTTCTCCTGCAATCTATACATCTGTCCCATTCTAATCTTCTTCTTCGCTTTCATGAATTGATGTACCCAAAGCTGTATCTACAGATAAATTAACAACCTACCAACGCAGTATTAGAATATTTGGAGATACAAGGAATAATTAAAACATTGGACTTAGACAAGAACTACAACGAAGGTAGTTCAAAATGTCTATATCTCTCTCTGTTTATTCTATAGAACTTCGAAATTATTTCTTCAAATATCTCCTAAATACTTAATTTCAGGATTATTTTCTTTCGGTATTCAGGGGATAATATACAAAGTTGACTTTGAAAAACTTACGGATAAATCGAAGAATATCAGGAATGATGGATGGTTCAGGTCGGTAGTTGTAACACTAGAAAGATTGCAACAATATAAAAATATTATTCATGATAACTACAGTAGTTCTCTCAATTTCCTCGAGCGACGACTTAAATGTTAAGCAATAACCCCCTACCATAATAACCAGATTTATGACTGCCTGCAGTCGCCTTTGTTGTGACCAATAGCAGATGGCTCGTGACCAATACCACACTTGCCCTGTCAGTGACAATCGAGGTGGAGGACTTCACAAGCCTGCCGGCCCTTGAACTGGCTCTCTTGCACGCAGTTCTGTCTAGTCTCATTGCTCACTCTCAATAGTTAAAAAGGTTAATTGACAACGCCGTGTCTTAGGTTTGGGAAATCCTGGCACCCTGCGAACAAGGAATGTAAACACAGCCGGCCTGCTAGGCTTCAAAAGCGTGCCTGTCGTTAACGAGGAAATTTCAAGTTTATTTAATTTCAAAATTTAAACAAAAAATAAATAATCAATGGGTCGAAGAAAATGAGCAGTAAATTGATGTATCAAGCAATGTACAGTGGTATAGGGTTTCCTCTTCTAGGGCTGTACCGTATTTTGAAATAAGGTAGGCCTGTTACTGTATTGTGAATATTTTGTAAACTCCGTCAATATTTTATCCTTGTATTTCACCGTCAAGAGCCTTGGCTCAGGTGCCTTTTCTTGAGTAAAATATAAAAAGTACTTAAAGACTGAAACTAAAACAAGTTCGCCACAGACGCAATTCCATGTATTAGAGTATATTGATAGATAAATATTGTAGATATACTTTTATACAACTTGGCTACTTTGTGAGGGTTGTGTCACTGGAAGCTTGCATTTAGGAAATCGCTAGATTAAACATCACCACCATGTGCTCTGAGAGCATATTTCCGTGGTTACCCATTTTCACAACCAGGCTAACGCCGATGTTGTATTTAAGGGCAGTGCTAAACTGTTCCTGTCTCTTCGACGCGAAGTCAAGGCGACGTTAAACATACAGTAAAGGAAGTCAAAGTTAAAAATAGTTCATGAAGCCTCGGTAGGTAATAGAGTCATGTGGAAAGAATCTAGTGGTGTGGATAACCTAGGCGTCTAATGGACACAGTCATGGAGGAGAAGAAAAGCGAGTTGGCCGTGTGTTTATGATCGTGCAGCTGTGAGCTTGCATTCGGGTGATAGTGGGTTTGAATCACACCGTCGGCAGCCCTGAAGATGGTGATTCGTGGTTTCCCATTTTCACACCAGGAAAATACTGGAGCTGTTTCTTAATTAAGAACACGGCATCTAACTTCCCACTCCCAGCTCTTTCCCGTCCTTCCTTCGCCGAAAACCTTCGATGTGTCAGTGCGACGTTAAACTAGTAGCAAAAAAAGAGAGAGAAGAGAGATCAAAGGTACAATGGTCATGTATGGTATTAAGTTAATCCAAATAATGAAATACAGAAGCTGACCAACAGCCTGCTTCCAGTCATGAGATTGGGTCAGGAATCGAATTAATCAAGCCCCATCTAGCGGCGAGGATAGGAATTGTTCCGGCTACCGAAGCCTGTCGCACTCCACTTGACCAATGATTAATAACTGACAGATGAAATGAAATGATATTGGAGACCGTTTCTGGAGTAAAATATGGCAGGGAAAACCGGAATACCCGGAGAAAAACCTGTCTCGTCTCCCCTTTGTCCAGCACAAATCTCACATAGAGTGACCGGGATTTGAACCACGGAACCCAGCGGTCAGAGACCGGCGCGCTGCCACTTGAGCCACAGAGGCTCAGCAAGCGTTAATGCCAGCAGTAAATATAGCACTTTGGAGTTTCTTCATTCGACTCATCAACAAAATATTTGCAATTGCTTTCGCATACATTGATCAAGATGTTGTGATATTTCGCGAATTTTTGTATTCGACATTTTTGTTTACTTTAATCGATGTGGCTGATCTACCTGAGTTGTGTAACACCAAGAACAGTAGCCTAGCGCAATGAGAGCCGAAGCTGAAGTAATTTACCGCACTCGGCGCACGCCCATTTTGATATGTTCATCCATTACGCGCTATCAAGACCAGATGACGTCACAGGAGAGTGGGAGTGGTCTCAAATGGAAGAGCATGTCGTGACGAAAGAAGTGATATAAAGAAATGAAATTATTAACATTAAATTATTTCATGAAATCGTGAAATGCATGGGACCGCCAGGGCAGATGTATTGTACGTGAAAATGCCGAAAAGGTACAAAAAAAATTAAACAACGATTAACAATGCGGAAAACATTTGCAAGAAAACCACCGAATAGCCAAATTATTTGATTGCACGTTTTGGAACGCGTTGCTGTCAGTTTCCGTTCGGGAATTTGAACCCCACTGTCGGCTGGCCTGGTTATAATTGTCCATGATCCTCCACTTTCACACCAAACAAGTTCTGGGACTGTGCCTTAATGAAGGCCACTTTGTTCTTTTTTCCATTCCTCTCCCTGTCCTATCCCATCGTCGCCGTAAGACCTGAGTCGGTGCGATCTAAAACGAATAGCTTGAAAGGCTGGAAGTTAGAAAACCAATTGGACAACGACATACAATCCCGGAAATTGTTTTTATTGTATGCTAGCAATTGTACCCGTTCTTCGCATGGAAATTTACAGAGGATTACGTGTTTCCTTCAGAAATTTATGTGAAGTAACACGGCTCTATTCACACGTTTAATGCGACATGTTACTGTGTGTGGCAGTAACTTGAAATATGGTGAAACTTAACAAAGACGAAAGAAAGAATAAGGTCGATTTCCGAATGTATTTTAAGGTACAGTTCCTGGTCCGAAGCTGTGCGAATTTCTCTATGGTTCTCAGGTTGCATGTTTCATCTCTGAGCACTGGCGTGACACTGACATTAATGATACCTCCCTTAACATCTGCCTTATCGAAAAGAAGAAAATGACTGTTTAGTTTTTCCGTTACACATCTTGAAGTGACAAGCATGAC
The DNA here is from genome assembly GCF_040414725.1 of Anabrus simplex. NCBI lineage: Eukaryota > Metazoa > Arthropoda > Insecta > Orthoptera > Tettigoniidae > Anabrus > Anabrus simplex. Next base: position 72,121,852 of record NC_090269.1, read on the forward strand.
AGTCCAATGGGCCTTGGACTAAAAATCAAATTTTTCGTAATTATATGCATTAATATCCGTCTTAAGATCAATACGCACATGGCATAAAGGAACGGAGATAACATATTCTTAAACTTTTGTTATATACAATCTTTTTATAGACCTAGTATTAACGAAAATATTTGAGAATTATCTATATATATAAAAGAACATGGACTGACTGACTGACTGACTGACTGACTGACTGACTGACTGATACATCATTACAGCATCTATTAGAAGGGGAGTGAGACAAGGTTGTGCACAATCTCCATTTTTGTTCAACATGTTCATTGAGGAGGCCATATCAAAACTTAAACAAAAAACCAAAGGAATCAAAATTAACGGAGAACAAATCCACTGTATAAGGTTTGCCGATGACACTGCATTAATTGTAGATTCAGAGAGGGAAATAAGTATAATGCTACGAGTTTTAACATCAACACTACAAGAATCAAAATTGAAACTGAACACCTCGAAAACAAAAGTATTAGTCGTCAAGAAATCAAGTGAGGAAATACCAATAAACATTAAGGTAGGCGATATAACTGTACAACAAGTAAGTCAATTTTACTACTTGGGAAGCATTATCACTCAGGACAACAGGTGCACCACAGAAATCAGGAGGAGGATTGCTCTAGCTACACAAGTCTTCAGTAACAAGAAATAGCTTTTGAAAAGCAGGAACATTAACATTAAAATTAGAAAAGAATTTGTCAAAATGTTTGTGTGGAGTGTTTTGTTGTATGGTTGCGAAACATGGGCCTTAGCAAAACAGGATATAAAACGCCTGGAAGCAATAGAAATGTGGATATGGAGGAGGATGCTGAAAATTAGTTGGACAGACAAAAAGTCAAATAATAGGGTCCTTAAGGAAATAAAAGAAACGTGGAAATTGATCAACACTGTAGAAAATAGGAAAACCAAATTCCTTGGCCACACACTTCGACATAACACATTCCTAACGACTATGCTGAAAGGAAAAGTTCTGGCTAAGAAGGGAAGAGGAAGGCTAAGGAAGAAGTATCTGGATTCCGTGTTGGACAGGCTGAAATTGAAAAAATATGTTGACCTGAAACGCTCAGCAGAGGAGAGACAAATGAGATTGCAGCGACAAGGCCTTGCCTTTAGGATATGAATGAAATGAATCAGTATAACCACAACTCTAACGCTCATATACGCGGTTCACCTTTTTTCCGACCAGCCTGTGTATGTACAATGTGGTTTACGTTGCGAAAACTTGTCAATGATTGAAGGTTTGGTGATAATACGAACAAGTATTACCAAATACTGATTGTATTAGTATTGAACGTACCAGGCGAGTTGGCCGTGCGGTTAGGAGCGCACAGCTGTGAGCTTGCATCCGGGAGATAGTGGGTTCGAATTCCACTGTCGGCTGCCCTGAAGATGGTTTTCCGTGGTTTCCCATTGTCACACCAGGCAAATGCTGGGGATGTACTTTAATTAAGGCCACGGCTGCTTCCTTCCAACTCCCAGTACGTTCCTATCCCAACGTCGCCATAAGACCTATCTGTGTCGGTGTGACGTAAAGCCATTAGCAAAGAAAAAAGTATTCAACGTTAACATGTTAACTTTTTGAAATGTTTCTGTGCTTATCTACGCTGGTGAAGTGTATTCCGGGCCGGGCTGAGTCGCTCAGACGGTTAAGGCGCTGGCCTTCTAACCCCAACTTGGCAGGTTCGATCCTGGCTCAGTCCGGTGGTATTTGAAGGTGCTCAAATACGACAGCCTCGTGTCGGTAGATTTACTGGCACGTAAAAGAACTCCTGCGGGACTAAATTCCGGCACCTCGGCGTCCCCGAAGACCGTAAAAGTAGTTAGTGGGACGTAAAGCAAATAGCATTATTATTATTATTATTATTTTAGTGTATTCCGGTGCCTTCAGTCACTGTTTCCGGACTTCGGAGGATGTTCTTGTAGGACGAAACATGTCATTCCTTGTTTAACAGTGTTTATATTTTAGAGATAAGTAGAGGAACCTGTCTTTCGTGAAGCGAGAAATCGCGAAATGTTTTGCGAAATTTTACAAATTTGGCTCAGAATGCTAAACTGTTTACCTTTAAGTAAAATCGTCAAATAACTAGCTGCCTCTGTGGATCAGTGGTAGAGTGTCGGCCTCCGGATCCCAGGATAGCGCGTACAAACCCGGCAGAGGTAGTCGGATTTTTGAAGGGTGGAAAAAAGTCCATTTGACAATCAATGCCGTACGATGTAGGCATGTAAAAGATCTCTGGTGACACATTTGGCGTTAACTCGACAAAATTCATTAAATCTCAGCCATAGACGCCCAAGAGAGTTTCGGTGTATTCGGTCTGCCATCTAGTAGGTCTAGAATAAAACGGAACGTCGAAATTGACGAGCAGATAGCCAGATGGCGTCAAATTGAAATGTATGCACACGGTAGCTGAAGCCATACGATTATTATTATTATTATTATTATTATTATTATTATTATTATTATTATTATTATTATTATTATTATTATTATTACGAAATAACTGACGAAATTATGTGAAAGCGCCTTTGAATTCAAGAAGCATAATAAAATGTGATTTAAAAATCATGAAGTCTCTCATCCATCCTACGAGAAATTCCAACGTCAGAATATCAGTGTTTAGTGATCTAATTGGTATTTTATGTAGAGCAGGTAAAATATTTGACGTATCCGCCATTCTTCTTTCTTTGAATTAAGCATACGGGCTTCTTGCGGAAGCTGCAGTGAAAGTTTTATGGATCCCAATCAGTGATGCTGATAGTGAGAGAGACGTTTTGATCGTATTGTAATATAAAATTTAACAAGCTCTGACTGCCTGCAGTATGGAACTCACGGTATCTCTGCACTTTTAAGACCGATGTGTATATTAAGTACATAAGCTAGGTCCTACTTGTTCATGTAGCAGGATTTTTTTCCAAACATTCTTGTTTTGACATATGCAATATAGGCTATGTTTTCCACAAAATCGTAACTCCTATGTTTCTCGTACACATGTACACATGTAAAATCAAAATATATGATATTTTGCTGCAAATATGCTGTCAACTATGTTTGGTCTATCTTTATTGCTGAAAATGGAAAATGAAAATAACATTTTGCGAAAATAGTGACGAAATAAAATAAATACTAGCAGTTTCCTGCTGGCTCCGCCCGCAATGTTCAATGCATGGTGTTGTTCGTTACTATCCTCACGGATGTATTTGCAAAGTTCCGACTTAATGAAATAAAGCACATGCTCTGCTGCGGTTATAGAATGTAATATTGTGTCAAGAAAACACTTGAAAATACATTACACAAAGAAATTGAATTAAACGTTCCTTGGAACAACACTACGCGCCGAACTATTAAAAAAAGTCCTTCAAAGATCTTCGTCATGGAGAGAAATGTACTCATAACTATTCCCATAATCTACCAAAACAAAGCGTTTGATCCACTGAGCGTTTTTAGACCAAAACGAACTGCGTACCTCAATTAGAACGAAAGATATGATTGGTTCAATGAGAAAAAATGTTGAAGAAATGAGACGTCAAATTAATGTGCACTCATAACTTTGCTCACAATGAACCAATTTGAATAGTTAAGAGCTGAAATGAAAGAACCTGATCCACTGAGTGTTCTTAGGCCAAAACGAACTCTATACCTCAATTAGAACCAAAGATATGATTGTTTGAAAGATACAAAAAATTGAAAAAATGAAATAATTTGAGGAAGGTGGAAGTTAAGTGATTTATAGTACCTGATGAGAAATTTGTGCATGAATACCTTTAAGTTAAAACAAAAATGAAGGAAATCGACCGGATATAATGGTCGGACTGACTGACTTTAGTTTTCATTAAAAAATGTAATATATAGATGGCGAAAAATGTGCTGAAATGACATTTTTTAAATTACGAAATTAGGCAAATATTATCACCACAAACAGGTGCCTCGACAGATATGTACAGGCGGACTAAGTATCACGATATTCAATTGTTGAGTTTGGGGTGGGTTGTGGTGTTTGCCCAGTAATTGTGCATCCTCTGTCTGTGTTGTTCCTTTCACTCCTTTGTCCTGAGGGCACCTGTCTTCTTTCTTGGTAGTTTGTCCTGGAAATATGTCCAGTCCCTTAAGCCTCTTTCTGCTCCTCCCAGCTCCTGCATGATGCATCCTGTAGACGTGTCCATTAAACAGTGTTATACAGTATATGTTATTGAACTTGTGTGTTTGACAGAATGAAAAGATTTTAAATTACATTTAACTAGGTGGACACTGGGTAGTATGGCTTCCTTCTTAACAAGTTAAAATTTAGAATAAAGAAACAGGTTACTTCCACACATATTCCCCTAAAAGTAAAGAATAAGCATGTCCATGTAAAGCTCAAATTGCAGACTAACTTAAATTCCCATTCATTTTTGTTCTCTGAGATTTGGAATGTTCATTATAAGCATAAAGAATTGCTGAGTTTTCAGCACCTCCGTCCTAAATTCTCGGGGTGTCGATTTCAATTCTCGAGTGGACGGAGGCATTTTAATATTAAATGGCTAATTCTCGAGGCTCGAGCACTGGGTGTTTGTGATATTACCAGTATCCCAGGAACTCATACACGACACCAACAAGTAGTTTAGCTTACATGGTAGACGCCACCTACCCTCGGCATAGAGCCTACTTTACAAAAGCTGCCCCAGGTTAGAAATATCCACGCGAAATTTTTATACAGGGAAACCGAATACATCAGGAGTTCTTTTTACGAAGCAATCAAACTGTGGAGACGAGTAACCTTCATGTAATTGAAATTATTTGAAAATACAAAGGATGTCAAAAGTAGGGAAAGAAATTTCAAGCACAAATAGGTTAGAATGCGAACTTATTTAACCTTCATACGCTCGCGCAGACGAAGATTGGCCGCATTTTTGTATTATGTCACACATTTCTCGCCAGAGAGTTGAGAAAGGCCTGGGACGGGAAGGTGTTCCTTAGTTAGTCATCTCGTCGCTAGATGGAGTTCTATTTCAGCTCGTCCACCACTTCCTACTACCTCAGTACAGTCCGAACTTTGACGGTGACCGCAAACCTGCCGTCTTGCGAGCGTAAGCGACAATTATTTTTCCATCTCTCAACATAAGATGCAAGAAAATATTTTTTTCTATCATTTCGAAATTATATTCATCTTTCGGTAAATTAGTTTGTCATTAAGTTTTCCTGTTAATTTCTTCGTTGAAATTTACCTTCTTTTTTGACAGAAAACGCTAACGATGAGTTTACCGACATAGTTACCTACTCTTTTGTTCAGGATTCAACGACACGGCGATTCTGAAGATATTTTTCTAATTCTTGGGGAACTGGGGAAGAAAGAAGAGGAAGTAGCAGTTTTAGATTGGTGTTATTATCTTAAAAGAAAATTATAAATTATGTTAATACATATATACCAAATCCAGTTTTTGGGTGAAATAGCAAAGAAAAAAATAAAATTAAGGACTGAAAATATGATTTCAGTCTACTAACCAAAAGATAAGAAGAAATGAATTAGTTTTGAATATGTTTGTGTTGTACGTAATAAATATTTCTGTGAATTATTTAATACATGTTTTTAGTCAAATCTGTGCTTGTGAAGTTTTGTGAGAATTGCAGTCCTGATTATTTTGAAGGGGTGCGGGTGAAGTGGAGAAAATGTAATGGAAATGATCAAACACGATGGGCGGCCAGGTTGTCCGCGCGAGCATGAGCGACACGCCAGGTTGTCCGCGCGAGCATGAGCGTCACGCCAGGCCGCGTGAGCGTGAACGTGACGGCAGGCTGCGTGTGTGGATGAAGGGCAACCAAGGCGAAGTATCTTCTACCCGCACAACGGTCATGGCGTGAGATTTGTATAAATATTAGCGATCAGAAGTCCGACTCGTTGGCTGAACGGTCAGCGTACTGGCCTTCGGTTCAGAGGGTCCCGGGTTCGATTCCCGGCCGGGTCGGGGATTTTAACCTTAATTGGTTAATTCCAATGGCACAGGGGCTGGGTGTATGTGTTGTCTTCATCATCATTTCATCCTCATCACGACGCGCAGGTCACCTACGGGTGTCAAATAGAAAGACCTGCACCTGGCGAGCCGAACCCGTCCTGGGATATCCCGGCACTAAAAGCCATACGACATTTCATTTTCAGCGATCAGAAGTTCTTCCTCTACTTCTTCTGTTCGATTTCGCTCACTTCGGACCACGGAGTAACAACTACAGTATACTGGATCTTCTTTTCCTTCCCCTGGCTTCGACCTTCTGCCAAAATAACTTCATTCGTTGGCTTATCCGCTTCCTTCTTTCTTCTGAATAAATCACTTCTGAAGATTTCTCCTCCCCCTCGGAAGCCTCTGAAGTCTGAAACTAATTGTCAGAAGTGGTCCCTGTTTTGGATGTCTTCATGACTAATACCCATTCTCTCTATACCAGCATGTAACTCCACAAATCACCTGGGAACATTTCTTTTTCCATCCGAAATATGTAACGAGTTTTCGAGTCAGCTTTTCTTGATTCATACGTAGATGTCCATAAAATTGTATTCGCCTCTTGTTCATCGACTCTATAATTCCCTCAGTATCTTTGTATAATTCTTTGTTAGGTCCTAATCTTCGTTGTCCACCAACATAAATATAGGTCCCAGAATCTTCCTTAGAATATTCCTTTCTTTCTTCTCCTATTGTTCTAGCAATCCTCCGCTTGTTAAATTCAAGGTCTCAGCATCTTACAGTCCTTCGGGTTTGATCACAGTGTTAGAGTGCCTTAGTTTTGTTCTCAAAGTTAAGGATTTCTTGTTGTAAACATCATTCGTCAACTGGTATGCTAATTTCATCTTTCTGATTCTTGCCTTGTTCGCCCCCTGGATCATCTCACCAATATGTCCGGATCCATGGCTAAATGGTTAGTGTGCTGGCCTTTGGTACAGGGGTCCCGAGTTTGATTCCCGGCAGGGTCGGAAATTTTAACCATCATTGGTTAATTTCCCTGGCACGGGGGCTGGGTGTATGTGTTGTCTTCGTCATCATTTCATCCTCATCACGACGTGCAGGTCGCCTACGGCGTCAAATCAAAAGACCTGCACCTGGCGAGCCGAACCCGTCCCGAGATTTCCCGGCAATAAAAGCCATGCTCCATTTTTTCTATCTCACCAAGATATTTGAACTATCATAACCCCTAAAATGTATGCAACTCGCCGACATAACTGAAGAGCGGCTAGTTTTCCCTGCGCCTTGTTCAAATACCTTTTCATTGTAAGCTATTTACTGTATGCCTTGAGTTCCTTTCCCTAGTCATAAACATAGTATAAAATTTGGCACGTCATTGTAAACATCTGCCTAATTATAATCGACGCGGTAAAAGGTATGCATTTATCACTTGTAAAATGTGTTCATGTTAGTTTTCATATCGATATACGTATCGACTTGTTAATGGTTCTCTAAGGACAGTACGGCATCATAAAAGAAGCAGTTATCTGTTACGAGTGAATAAATACAAGGTTGATTAACGACTCGAGTTATTCTCTCTGTCTGCCATTATCATAATAGCACACCAAGAACGGAACGAAAATTAAGAGTTTCATTTATGAGAAGTGACAATATGATAGGTCATAAAAATTACTATCTGAAAATAAATGAGTAAGAATCTTACATGGAAAAATACACTTACATTTTATCACGGCAGTTATTCCATTGTAATATTAATGAATGTTGACAAAGAAATATAATTGTATGCTACTTTTCCTTCCTTCCTTCCTTCCTTCCTTCCTTCCTTCCTTCCTTCCTTCCTTCCTTCCTTCCTTCCTTCCTTCCTTCCTTCCTTCCTTCCTTTCTTTCTTTCTTTCTTTCTTTCCTTCTTTCTTTGCCAGCATAAAATGCCCTATCCATTTCATCTCCCTGTGGATCATTGACAGGGTGTCACTTTCCGCATCAAAATATCACGAGTTCAAACACGGGTGAAGGAGTCTGATTCTTGAAGGGCAGAAGAAATTCCTTTCAGTAGTCCACGTCGTAAGATGTCGGCACGTAAAAGTTCTATAGTAACACATTTGGTGTTTTCTCGACAAGATTAATAAAATGTCAGCCATATATCGCCTAACAGAAATCCTGTTTACTCTGCCATTTAGTAGAATAAAACAAAATTTAGAAATTGACGCGACCGTGGCCTTAATTAAGTTTCATCTCCAGCATTTCACTGAAATACTTCAATTAAATCCACGGTCGCTTCCTTCCCACTTTTAACACTTTCCTATGCGATCGTCGCCGTAAGATCCATCTGCGTCGGTACGACGTGAATCAAATTGTACATAAAAAGAAATTGACGTGCATGTACGTGTAAATTGGAGCCTAGATGTGACTATGAACATCAATGTTGCTATAAAAGGGGACTGAGGTGAAGCTAAAATCTATTTTGAGCCAAAATATGGGCTTCGCTAAATTACATAATAAACTAAAATTGCTTTCTTAGTTCAGGTTAATCTGTGTCCTCTTATACGTACATTGCGTGCAGGTTGTCGAATGTTGCTGCATTGTCTGAGTGAAATGGAAGAATTCCCGTTTCTAATTATATTTGCGCTCCAGGTGAGTATTTCACCGACAATATCAAGTAGTGCTTTTTGTGGCGCAACAACGATTATTTTGAGCATTGTTTCGTATGGAAAACACTTAAATTCAATATTTTCACCATCTATATGTCTCAATTCTTTGGTTAAGTAGAATAGAATACTCCCATCACATTATATTACATTCTCCTCTAACAATTATTTACTATTACTACACTAAATTTAATTTATTTTGTCCTAGATGTTAACAATGTTATATAGTCTAGGACACCCCCCCCCCTTCCTTAGCTTATTTATTGCTTACTTTTGTGTAACAAATATTATGGATTTATCCTACCATTACAACATACATTATGACTGAATTCAGTGAGTGAATGACTGCATAAATTGCTGATTTCATACTTGAATTGTGGTCGTGAATGAATGACACTCTTCTCACCCGAACACCGATAGCCACTAAGTAGGGCGAGACTATTCATTGATGAGTGAGTGATTGACTCGATGGACTGAATTAAACATTCCATTAAGAATTAAATACTGAGTAAATGAATGAATGAAAGGATGAATGACTGAGTGCGTGAAAGAATGGACTGGACATCAAGTCCTCTCACCAAGTCGCTGATAGCCACCAACTGTGAACAGAGTTTCATGAATTATGAATTGATGAATGGACGTTTCCAAGATTGATTTGTGTTCATACCTTGATTAAATAACTTTCTCTAGCATAGCAGCAAAATTTATGATTGAGGTGTGTCAATTTTAAAATTAAAGGTTTATCTTAGTTACTAATTCAGTTAGCAAATACAAGTTCCTTTTAAAGGTTTGTAAAGTGGATAATTCACTTTGTAAATAAATTATTTAATTGCATTCGAAACCTTCACCTGTCTGTCGAAATAAGTTATTGCGGCTGTGAATCTTACCGTGAGCAGTGGGATAAATATTCGGCACATGACCACATCCTTTCTTTGTCCAGGAGATCTCTTCGGAGAAGCGTACGGTAGCGAGGAGGAAAAGCGTCTTGAACTGGAGCTGGACAAACTGAGGAGCTACAGAGATACCCTCGCTGGAGGGGAACTTGAGTGGAAGGAAGCAGTCGCCTTCGTTACATCTGCCACGGAAATGCTGGAACGAGCTCTTCAATGCTGGAGTAACCTGGAAAAAGAGTAAGTGGCGATAATTACACACAGAACTTGTATTTAGATTAGATGTAATTTCATGTGGCTATTGCTAGCCTGGTGCATCCCTTGTAAGCAGACCCTCCGACAAGGAAGCTGATATCTGGTGTGTGTGAGAATTTACATGTTAATGTGGTGGATTGTTTTTACAATCTGCTTCACGTCACACCGACACAGATAGATCTTATGGCGAAAATATTAAATGGGTATGGCTTTTAGTGCCGGAAGTGTCCGAGAACATGTTCGACTCACCAGGTGCAAGTCTTTTGATTTGACGCCCGTAGGTGACTCTCGCGTCTTGATGAGGACGAAATGATGATGAAGGCGATACATACACCTAGCCTCCAAGCCAGCAAAATTAACCAACGATGGTTAAAATTCCCGACCCTGCCGGGAGTCGAACCCGGGACCCCTGTGACCAAAGGGCAGCACGTTAACCATTTAGCCATGAAGCCTTATGGCGACGATGAGATAGGAAAAGTCTAGGAGTGGGAAGGAAGTGACCGTGGCCTTAAATCAGGTACAGCCCTAACATTTTCCTGGTGTAAAAATGGAAAACCATGGAAAACTATCTTCAGGTCTGCCGATAGTGGGGTTCAAACCCACTATCTCCCGAAATCAAGCTGATAGCCACGTGATTCAAACGACGCGGCCACTTGCTCGGTCACGTGGTGGATTGCAGTGTCGTATGTAGTGTGTGTGCTTCAGGAATGTTTAGGTAGCATAAATACCCAGTCCTCAAATCAGGGGAATTAACTGTTTACGATTAAAATCCCCCGTTTCGGCCGTGATGGCCTAAATGCTGTCCACCCATTAATGGAAATTAACTGGATCTGAATAATGTGGCTAATATCAAGTGAACGATACATGACAGCCAGTGCAAAACGCACAGCGAAATTTATCGAAGGAAGGAGAGGGGTGGCAGGGTGATTTTCATGGAAGGTGATTCGTTCTTTCTTTCCTTCTTATGAAGGTGGAAGAATATCAGGATATTTTGATCAGCTGTGTGTTGTCTATTATCACTGTGTGTTTTAGCATGATAATAATCCCTACCATAGAGTGAGGTCTTTTTGTGTGCGGTTAGAAGGCAATAAAGTTCCGAAAATCGAAAAGCGTCAGTCCTACTGAACACCACTGGAATGAAATAGAACTGTGATTCCACTCCAAATCCCGCAGATCCGCATAACTAAATACACATGCTGCAATGTTGCAGAAAGAATAATGTGTCATTAGAGCGCTTGTTCACTGTGAAAAAGGGTGGCAAGAAGAACAAATAGTGAGACCCTTCGGAAATCCTAGCAAATTTTTTTTCCTGGACTCCACGCCAAATATCTTTGAGGGGTAGTGATGGTTGCCCCTTCCTTCGGAAAAGAGATATGGTTATCAATTATGCTCATTTACATATCTGGTTTACTTATTATGTAGCGGTCCATTCAGTGAGTCCAACGGCAATTGTTTGAGAGCACAATTGAATAGTTATTCTGGGACTAATCCAAAAGTTGCACCATTGATAGAGTGTTCACGTATGATTACAAGTTCGCGGATTCTGTGCCATCTGAGGAAACCGATTTTTGAAGGGCAGTCATATTTTGACACTCCATTTCACTGTTGTTGACGTGGTAAAAGTCTCTTGTGATGCACTCAGTGTCGCTCGAAAAGGCTAACGCAAATACATGAAACGTCCAGAATAATACCAATTTCGTTACTCGACAGCTGTACAATCCGAATGTCACCTTGATGACAACACTGCAGAAGATCTACATTTCGGTAGCTGAGATAATGATATGTTGATTGAGAGTGATGCTATTATTTGTAATAACATTCAGCTAATAAATGTCTACGATTTTTGAAAACGCCGAGGTGTTAGAGATTTGTCGCGGCAGGAATTATTTCATGTGTCTGTAAGAGGCTGACGTATGGAAATGAGTGAGCCGGAATTGAACCTGCGGACTTGGAGTCAGGAGGCCAGGTCTCTACTCTCTCAGCCACTCAGTAAATTTTCATCTAACAGCATACCCGCATGTCTTTGACGCTACAGTCACGTGACATGTGCATGGGGCCCTCAAGTTGTTTCTGAGATTCTAATCTAATAATAATCTAATGTTATTTGCTTTACGCCCCAGTAACTACTTTTACGGTTTTCGGAGACACCGAGATGCCGGCTTTTAGTCCAACAGGAGTCCTTTTACTTGCCAGCAAATCTACCGACACGAGGCTGAAGTATCTGAGCACCTTTAAATACCACCGGATCGAAACTGCCAAGTTAGGGTCAGAAGGCCAGCGCCTCAACGATCTGAGCCACTCATCCTGGCATTTCTGAGATTCAGGGGCACGTAGGTGAACATGCGGCTGTCAACGGTTTGACTTCCCTCTTCTTTTTTTATCTGGCCAACCAGGTCGTGGTTGTGCTGTGAATTTACACTCGCGTTTCCACATTTTTTAAATACATCACTGACAGTTGATCTGGGTACATTCGTAACGTCAGAAAAGTCCCTTACAGATGTTTTTGCTTAAATGGAATCCAATGATTACCCATGTTGAAAGTCACTAAGCTCACTTGAGCTACTCATGTTGCTGTTTCGTAGCCCCACTGTGCAACGCAAACCTCCCTGCTTTCTTTTATACCTCTACGATGCATCATTTGTTGTTGTTGTTGTTGTTGTTGTTATTTCTTTTGTCTTTTACTTTTTTTTTGCTAGGGTCTTTACGTCGCTCCGACACAGATAGGTCTTATGGCGACGATGCGATAGGAAAGGCCTAGGAGTTGGAAGGAAGCGGCCGTGGCCTTAATTAAGGTACAGCCCCAGCATTTGCCTGGTGTGAAAATGGGAAACCACGGAAAACCATTTTCAGGGCTGCCGATAGTGGGATTCGAACCGACTATCTCCCGGATGCAAGCTCACAGCCGCGCGCCTCAACGCGCACGGCCAACTCGCCCGGTTGTCTTTTACTAGTGGCTGGATACTTTTGATCAGATACAATTGCAAACGTAGGATGCAGTAGCTACATTGATATGAAAAAGGTTAGCATAGGAAGGGGGGAGGCGATGCATGGAATGCTTCATCATTACAATCTGGCACTGATGACCAAAACAATTATTTCTTCAATGCACTTTCAATTTTTTCATCAACTTAACCGTATCCTCCATTATTATGCTTATTATAAATGATAAGCGAATGTTTATGAAGTAATCGATAGCAATCTTATTTAAACTGAGTTACTTGGCTACGCGATTCGGGTCACGAAACTGTGAAATTGCATTGGGAAGGAGTGGGCTCGAATAGCACCGGTGGCAGTCATGAAAATAGATTTCTGTAGTTTTCATTTTCACACAAGGCAAATGCTGCGGCTACTACCTTCCCAGAACTAGACGATGTGGGACATTAGACCATTGGTGAAAAGTATTATTTACCGGGCGAGTTGGCTGTGCGGTTAGGGGCCCGCAGCTGTGAGCTTGCATCCGGGAGATAGTGGGTTCGAACCCCACTGTCGGCAGCCCTGAAGATAGTCTTCCGTGGTTTCCCATTTTCACACCAGACAAATGCTGTCCCTTAATTAAGGCTACAGCCACTTCCTTCCCATTCCTAGGCCTTTCTTATCCCATCGTCCCCGAAAGACCTATCAGTGTCGGAGCGACGTAAACCCAATTCAAAAAATAAAAAACTAGGAAGACGTGTCTTTCAGCCCACACTACTGTACGATAAAGGGATACTACCTTTCTGAATCTCTGCTATCTATGCAACTATTTCTGCATAATCGTAGTGCGCGATAAAAATAAAAAATACGAATTATTAACCACTGACCAAAATTCTAGCTCTGGTTGTGAGTACGCATTATCAGAGACAATTTTTTTATCAGAGATATTCCAGACAGACAGAGATATGGATACATAGATAGACCGCGACTAGTACACGACTGGACTACGTCTGGAACAACACAATCAGGTGGCGATCGAGCGTCACATCGATGTATGGAGCAGAAGCCTCAAGGACGTCACATCTGGTGCGGCCATGTCAGACGTACTGTACATGAAACTGTTTCCGGTGCCGTGCAATATTAAATTTAGAAGTCGACGATCGACGCCATCGAGAAAGACCTGAGTCATGATGGCTGGAGGCGATCGATTCCGACCTAAAATGCGTCAACACCACCCAGCTGGTGTGACTCATACTGTAGATCAAAATGGCTTCCTGCCATTCGAAAAACGAACCTTGCACTAGTGGGGCATCATTTGGAGGAAGAAAGAAGTTATACCAGATGCAAACATAGTATCCTCGATCGATGTTAATGTGAACAGACAACACAATAGCATTTAATGTACAATATTAACTGACATATGTACACACTGGGCTGGCATAATACCTACTACACAATGAAAATAATAGTCATTGAGTGGAAACAAAAACGTAGAAATGAACTCTAACAAAAAAAGGCGCTACTGAGTAGCATGTCAATTTGTTTTGACAAACATAAAATATTCAAAATAGAGTGCTGTGAAATGGTTATACTTGTTTTTAATTTATTGTATATCCACAATTAAAACTGTACAAAATAATATATAAATGTGTTTTGACAACAGATTAAAGTAATTTTGTATTCTCTAATGGCGTGTATTGTTAAATTTTGTCAATGAACATTATAGATAGTAGGATTTAAAATAGAACTTCGTAATAATTAGAGTCCGGATTATTAGGTACTGACAGGTTAGAATGCAAACTTACTTAAGCCAGTAACAAGTACAGTATATCCTACACTGTACAGCGGTATGCTATGAGATTTGCATAGATATTAGGGGTACAGCCTATAGAACTTCTAGAATTTATGCTACTCTTCCTACATCACGGTACAACGGGTTGCATAACACTTACTACAAACCAAATTACTTTGCATTCTAACCTATTATCACCTACAAATCCGAGGTATAGTAATAATGAACTTTTTCTTTTTCTTTTTTTTTTGCAATTTGCTTTACGTCGCATGACATAGATAGTTCTTATGGCGACGATGGGAGAGGAAAGGGCTAGGAGTGGGAAGGAAGCGTCCGTGGCCTTAATTAAGGTACAGCCTCAGCATTTGCATGGTGTGAAAATGGGGAAACCACGGAAAACCATATTCAGGTCTGCCGACAGTGGGGTTCGAACTCACTATCTCCTGAACACTGGATACTGGACGCACTTAAGCGACTGCGGCTATGGAACTCGGTAATAATAAACTAAAAGCAGTTATTTGAAGATCACCCTCAATACCACTTTTCTCAAAAATTAGGTCCTCAACATCCTGTTGTGTGGTGTGAAGGTATAGACACCAGCTGATCCTTTGTGCAAGTGACTGCAAACATATGAGGTGTGGGTTTACCAGCGGGTGCTGAAGATACAGTAGAAGGCTTACAACCTACACGTTCTGAATCTTGATAGAAAGGATTCTGAAGCTCTTAATGCCACTAATAACCCTATATAAGATAAATGGTAATAATCGCGTACGGCCTCCGGAGAGGCCTGCTGCAGGACTATCGATTTGACGCCCATGAGTTACCTACGCGTCTGTGAGAATTGAGCCCTGTCTGGGAAGAGATCTAATGCTGAACATCACACTAACACCTAGTCTCTGAGCCGGCGAAATTAAAATTAAAATCGTCCGCCTCTGTGGTGTAGTGGTTAGCGTGATTAGCTGCCAGCCACAGAGACCCGGGTTCGATTCCCGGCTCTGCCACGAAATTTGAAAAGTGGTACGAGGGCCGGAACGGGGTCCACTAAGCCTCGGGAGGTCAACTGAGTAGAGGTGGGTTCGATTCCCACCTCAGCCATCCTGGAAGTGGTATTTCGTGGTTTCCCATTTCTCCTCCAGGCAAATGCCAGGATGGTACCTAACATAAGGCTACGGCCGCTTCCTTCCCTCTTCCTTGTCTATCCCTTCCAGTCTTTCCATCCCCTCACAAGGGCCCTGTTCAGCATAGCAGGTGAGGCCGCCTGAGCGAGATACTGGTCATTTTCCCAAGTTGTATTCCCCGAACCAAAGTCTGAAGCTCCAGGATACTGCCCTCGAGGCGGTAGAGGTGGGATCTCTCGCTGTGCCCGAGGGAAAAACCGACCCTGGAGGGTAAACAGATTAAGCAAGAAAATTAAAATCACCGATCCGGACGGGAATCAAACCTAGGTTCCCGTGGATCAAAGGTCAGCATGCTAGTCAGTTAGATACGGAGGAAGACTGATAAGTTGTGAACAGAACAAGGCACTGTAATATTAAAGGGATCTTTCGATGAAATACTATTATTGAAGAACTGGATGTAGTGCTTGACCGGACACTCCCTGTTAAGCAGCACCTTTCAAACACTGCATCGAAAATGAAAAGCCGTAACGATATCTTACAGAGGTTTGTGAAAACCCTTGGGGTGCCTCTACCACAACCTTGAGGTGTTCCGCACGGAGCCTAGTCTTCTATGCAGCTGAATACTGTTGTCCAGTATGGCTCAACAGTAGTCATGTGAAGCTTGTCGACACCCAGCTGAACAACTCAATGACAATGATCTCAGGTTTAATAAGATCCAGACCGAGCTCGATAGCTGCAGTCGCTTAAGTGCGGCCAGTATCCAGTAATCGGGTGATAGTAGGTTCGAACCCCCCTGTCGGCAACCCTGAAGATGGTTTTCAGTGGTTTCCCATTTTCACACCAGGCATATGCTGGGGCTGTACCTTAATTAAGGCCACGGCCTCTTCCTTCCCATTCCGAGGCCTTTCCTATCCCATCGTCGCCATAAGACCTATCTGTGTCGGTGCGACGTAAAGCAAATAGAAAATAAGATCCATACCTTCCTACTGGCTCCCTGGGCTCAGTAATATCATGCCACCTCCCCTTCGAAGGACACAAGCGCTTACAAGGGAATACAATAAAATTCTAAGGCACTCCATGCTGCCTGTTCATGATGACATGAATCGGCTTAAATCAAGACCTCCACCGATCCGTTGCACCCAGATGCTATCTGCAAGCCGTTTCTGCCCCACTGCACAGTGGAAGGAAGATTGGACATCAAAAACTGACCCTCAGCACTGGCCACTATTCAGCACCATGAAAGATTTTTGTTCCTCGGGGGCTGAACTGTCAAGAAAAACGTGGAGTAGGCTACACTGAATAGGATCCGTTCTGGGCATGGAGTCTGTGTCTATTCCCTGTTCAAGTGGGGATAGTTTCCATCCTCCCAGTGTAATTATGGTGCCCCTGCTCAGACAATCCAACATACTGTATTGTGCGCAAGTGCAACATACGAGCCTATCGTGGGAACTGGACAGACGTGCTCAGTGCTTTGCCAGCTTCACTTGCATGGATAGGTGCTTCGGATATTGGGCTGTGAATTGTCATGGGTCTTATCCAGAGAAGATTGTAATTGTGAAGTTACTTTGAAAATAAATATATAGTGAATTTTTGCCTTTAACTCATAAGCAAGTTTTCCTCTCCGTACGCTGAGTAAATAATAATATTGATGACCTAAGTCATCTGAAACGTTTATACAAGGCAAATCCGGAAAGGTAATTTATCATGACTAGAGTCCGGATTTTTATGCATTAATAGGTTAGAATGCAAACTTACTGAAGAGAGTAGCAAGTATAGTCTATCTTCACAACGATTATGCCATGGGGTTTGCATAAACGTGAGGGGTACGGCCCATCAGAACCCCTATAATTTATGTTACTCTTGCTACATTATGGAAGAGCGGGTGGCCGAACACTTCCTACTAACCAAATTAGTTTGCAATCTAACCTGTTACTGCATAAAAATCCGGGCTTTAATCATGACTGTTATAACATGGTGCAGTCTTTCTAAGGCAGGTCCTCCGCTGAGGGTTGGCAAAGTCTGCCTTGTATGCGAAACTAAGTGTTAATTCGTGAACATTTCGTTTTCACGACTGCATTTTATTCGAAATAATATTTATCTTCGCCTCTGTTGTGTAGTGGTTAGCATAATTAGCTGCCACCTCCGGAGGCCCGGGTTCGATTACCGGCTCTGCTTTCAAATTTGAAAAGTTGTACGAGGGCTGCAACGGGGTCCACTCAGCCTCGGGAGGACAACGGAGTAGAGGGGAGTTCGATTCGCACCACAGTCATCCTCGAAGTGGTTTCTCGCGGTTTCCCCACTTCTCCTCCAGCCAAATAATGGGGTGGTACCTAACTTAAAGCCACGGCCGCTTCCTTCCCTCATCCTTGTCTATCCCTTCCAATCTTCCCTTCCCCTCACAAGGCCCTTGTTTAGCATAGCAGGTGAGGGCGCCTGAGTGAGTTACTAGTCCCCCTCCCCACATGTATCCCAGACCCAAGTTTCACGATCCCGAACACTGCCCTTGAAGCGGTAGAGGTTGAATTCCTCGGCCTTCCAATTAAGGCGCCCCGGAGAGGGGGGTGGGAAGGTGAGAAGTGGCAGAGCCAGTGCCACAGGTCGTCAAGTATGCATGCAGCTTGCATAAACAATCATTAATGACAATTTTGTAAAAATAAACACACCATTTATTCTCGACCTTTTTTTAATTTGTTTGCCTTCGTGTACATTCAGCATTTATGTTTATTGTTGATATCATTTTCCTGCAACTAATTTACCAATATTGAGCACAATCGATGTGGCAGTAGAAAATCTAAGTACGGCCTCTAGGGCAGCATCAGACAGAGAAGTCTGAGTTTTACGTTCTTTAAATTCGTAATTGAAGACATCTGATCGCATGCATAAGTTGTACAGAACATTGACATAAATGTTAAGGTAATTGATTAATGTTTGGAAAATTCCGGCGGACGAACATCTTTGTAAAATGAAAATAAATTACTGCTCTTGTGGTAGTACCTGTTCTTTAAAATTGCGTTGGAATGTAGTTTTATCAGCTCTATTTT
The DNA here is from genome assembly GCF_040414725.1 of Anabrus simplex. Classification (NCBI taxonomy): domain Eukaryota; kingdom Metazoa; phylum Arthropoda; class Insecta; order Orthoptera; family Tettigoniidae; genus Anabrus; species Anabrus simplex. Next base: position 72,140,467 of record NC_090269.1, read on the forward strand.
CAGGGCACGATGAAAATGGTATCATAAATTTTTAAATGTTCAGGTATCATATCGTTAATTTCTTTGAACTGGGCATTGAATTCTTCGTGTAAATTCTGTTACGGCGTCTGGTACTCTCCAAGGTGTTTGTTAGTGGACAAATTTACTGAGTTTAACTTCTTTTTCTTTCTTTCTTTCTTTCTTTCTTTCTTTCTTTCTTTCTTAATCCATTTACCACCAAATGTTGGTTTCTCCCGCGGACTCAGCGAGGTATCCCACCTCTACCACCTGAAGACCAGTGTCCTGGAGCGTGAGACTTTGGTTCGGGGATACAACTTGGAAGGAGGTCCGGTACCTCGCCCAGACAGCCTATCCTGCAATGATGAGCAGGCGCCTTGTAGAAAAATGGGAAGATTTGAAGGGATAGACAAGGAAGAAAAAAGAAGTGGCCGTGGCCTTAAGTTAGATACTATCCCGGCATTTGCCTGGAGAAGAAGTGGGAAACCACGGAAAACCATTTTCGAATACGGTTGAAATGGGAATCGAAACCCCCTCTACTGAGTTGACCTCCCGAGGCTGAGTGGACCCCGCTCCAGTCCTCGTACCTTTTTTCAAATTTCGTGACAGAGCCGGGAATCGAACCCTGTCCTCCGGGGGTGGCAACTATTCACACTAACCACTACACCACAGATGCGGGCATTTAATGATTTTAATGAAAGAAAATTGCTATTCCCCCTTTTAAGCTGATTATTAAATAACAAACTCTGCATTTTAAAAGCCTTAATTATCACACATGATGCTAATCAACTTCTCTCTCGCTTGCAACAATGTATATGCTACATTACTCTCTCTGACATACACATTCAGTCACACCGGCCGCTTCGTGGGGAAGGTGGGGAAGGAGGGGAACGATGCCGCCTAGTGCAGTGCAATAGCGCTCGAGTAAGAAAGGTCCTGTTCAGTACATATAGAAGTTATATAAAGTACAGAAAAAAAGCGCCTATGTGGTGTAGCGGTTAGTGTGATCAGCTGCCACCCCCGGAGGCCAGGGTTCGATTCCAGCCTCTGCCAAGAAATTTTAAAAGTGGTATGAGGACTGGAGCGGGGGTCCACTCAGCCTCGGGAGGTCAACTCAGAAGAGAGGGTTTCTATTCCCACTTCAGCCACCCTCGAAATGGTTTTCCGTGGCTTCCCACTTCTCCTCCAGGCAAATGGCGAGATGGTACGGTACCTAAATTAAGGTCACGGCCGCTTCCTTCCCTCTTCCTTGTCTATCCCTTCCAAGCTTCCCTTCTCCACGCAAGGCCCCTGTTCAACATAGCAGGTGAATCCGCCTGAGCGAGGTACCGGTCATCCTCCCCAGTTCTATCCCCGACCCACAGTCTGAAGCTCCAGGATACTGCCCTTGAGGCGGTAGAGGTGGGATCCCTCGCTGAGTCCGAGGGAAAAACCGACCCTGGAGGGTAAACAAATAAAGAAGGAGAAAGAAGAAGAAGACAGAACAAAAATGGTCAACGAGACACCAGTGGGATTCGAACCCACAATTTTCTGATTTCGCGTCGGATGCTCTTAGCAGTTGAGTTCCGGTGGCCTAGGTCAAATTTCTTCAGTTCGAGGGTTTCTAAGCTACAGTGAGTGTTATTATTATTATTATTATTATTATTATTATTATTATTATTATTATTAAACAAGTTGCTTTATGTCGCACCCAGACACACAGGTCGTATGGCGACGATGGGGTGGGAAAGGGCTAGGAGTGGGAAGAAACCAGCTGTGGCCTTAATTAAGGTACAGCCCCAGCATTTGCCTTGTATGAAAATGCTGCTTGATTATTGTTGTTTAAAGGAGCCTAACATCTAAGGACATCGGCCCAAGTGTGAAAATAAGAAACTACAGATATAGTTTGTCCTAGACTGTTAAAGTATAGGACAGAATATATTATATTTAGTACAGTAATATTATATAACACATACTGTGGTTTTTTTTAGTTTTCCGGATTATCCGGATTATCGATAATGTGGATCAGTTCCGGTCCCACTTAATCCGGATAAACGAGGTTCTTGTGTATAGGCCACGGTCGCCAACACACTCATCTTCTCTGAACATCTCCTTCACCGGATCACATCTTCCTGTCCTGAGAGACGGCGCGGCGTTACCACCTAGGTGGCCCACCGTCCCCTTCAAGGACAGAATAAAAACATTTTATCAGCAGTATTCCAAAGCGCATTTTCTACCAGATATTCAGTCGTCTCAGATATCTTCTCTGCCGGCATATAAAATTTAAATTTCTCACTAAATGGCAAGTCTTGTGATTATGAATTATGCTGGGTTTACATCGAACGGAGCGCAATTAGCTTGTTAATTTGTGTCTTGGAGCACTATATCCACAGTTAGTTACTATGTGTATCAATTAAGGTTTAGAGTGGTGATATTAGTAACACGTTACCTGGTTATTAACACCGTTCACAGGAAAATCATAGGTTCATTGATAATCACATAAAATGTCCCATTAATAGAGGATGCGCACTAATTGCATACTAATCTGCGGTCCTTTGGGCATACCTACACTTCTACGTATGTGTTTATTGTGTCGTGATAAAGCTTCATTACTTGAACTGAAAATTAAAGGGAGGGAGAAGAAAAGGTATATGGCATGGACTTAATGTCAGGTCACAAGAAAAGAAGAAATTCTGGCTCCTTGGCTCAGTGATATCATGATGTAAGGTTCGGTCGTCAGCTGGACAAGGTATTTTAGCTACGCCTCAGATTCGGGGAATGTGTGTTTTGGCGTAAAACATCTTTAAAATTTGGCCTGAAAGTTCTCAAGCGAAAAATCGATGAAGTGACTTTCATTCAACACTTCAATATACAGGGTGAAGCGAAATACGCGCACTCGGGCGTCGCAGCGCGACTTCTCACATGCCAGCAATAAAAAAAAAATGTCTCTCACAAAAGTTCGTCCTACGAGTATATCCGGGAGAAAAAGGTCGTTGAAGAGTGGCAATCTGGCAACACTGTAACCACATGTAGGGTAACTACCTCTGTCAGCACAAATTAGTCGTGCTGTACAGTTGGTGCAGTGGATAGAGTTTTGGGTTAACATGCAGGTGGTCAGGGGTTCGATCCTGGGTTGAGGCGCGTTTTTTATTTGCTAATTTCCATCGGACATTACATACTGTAACACAGTAAGATACCGTTTCTTAGGTCACATGTACCCTACATTTACAAAATTTAGTAACGCTGAACACGTTGTAACGCATCTAGTAGATGAAGTGGTGCGAAGAAATTCACGCCCACGACGTGGAATGGCGTCTTTCAAATTTGACCAATGAAAACGAATGTTCGTCCATTTCTAGGATCGTAGTATGTAAGTGCAAATGGTTTCTAGAGGACCCGCTGCAATCGCTGTTGACGATTAAGATGCCAGATACCATGCCAACTGGACTACATTTACGAAATATAAAACATACGCCTCAACCCAGGATCGACCCCTCGACCTCCTGCATATTTACTCAAAACTCTATCCACTTCTCCAACTGTACAGCACGACTAATAACTGCAGACAGAGATAGTTACCGTACATGTGGTTACAGTGTTGCCAGATTGCCACTTCTCAACGACCTTTTTCTCGCAGGACGAACTTCTGTGAGAGACATTTTTTTATTGCTGGCATGTGAGGAGACTCGCTGCGACGCCCGAGTGCGCGAAGTAAATATAAAGGATTGGTTTGCATATTATTTTAAAATATAAGCACGAATGAATGATCATGGAATGCGCATGACACCATCACTAGATGACCGCTGAATTAAGGTATATTTTTGGCAGTCCAAAGTCACTTATCGTGTATCTTGACGTGTAGATCTTGTGCGGAGGAGAGTGATGTTTCACTTGATATGATCTGACGAGATCTATGAAAAATTAAAATGTGACTGTAAATTAAGAAAATATTGTGACTGATGAATTTTGCCATGCTTCATAAAAAATGTCCAAATATAAGCCTAATGGGAGATAAAAGCTGTATAGAACACACGCTTGAGGAATATAGACACAATAAGGGATCGAATAAGTTCAAAAGTACGTCTATTGTAAGTTTAAAGCTTTTCAGTTTGTCTAAAGCACTAATCTGTAAAAAAAAAAAAAAAAAAAGATACACACCATTAAACAATGTTTCGTTCTACAAGAACATCCTCAGATTCTATCACTTTACACCAAGCGTGTATATGTACAATATTGTTTACGTTGCGTAAACTTGTCAGTGATTGGGAGTCGGTGTTATTATGAACAAGTATTAATAAATACTGAGCGGCTGTCTTGCCCAGTCGGTAAAGGTGTGCCCGGTTCACCCGGTAGGACAAGGGTTCGATTCCCCGTCAGGAAGTTGAAACATTTAAGAAACGAGATGTCCACTTCCGGAGGTGCACATGGCCCTGAGGTTCACACAGCCTACACCGAAAATGAGTTCCAAATTAATTCCTGGGGGCAAAGGCGGACGAGCGTAGAACTAACCACTCCCCAAGCGCCGAAGTTACGGTTAGTGGAAGCCTTTACCTTCCACCCCTTCAAGGGCTTTCATGGACTGTATACAGATAGCTTTGCTTTGCTATTAACAAATACTGATCGTACTGTTATTCAACACTCATCTTATCGACTTACAGAAATGTTTCTGAACGTATCTAAGCTTCACCTTCTACAACTGCTTCCGGACCTTGCTCGTAGCCTTGCCGAGTAGTTAAGAAGAAGGGGTGAGTGGAAAATTCTGTGGGCAATGTACTCTGTTCTGTGGAGAGGGAGAGGAAGTAGGGAGTGAGGGGAGTGTTTTAGGCCATAATTATATCCAATGGAAAGGGGAGGAGGATGTTGGTTTTTCAAATTAAAATGCATTTTTTGTATTAGTGAGTAAATAATTTTTGATTAAACGAAAAGGATGAAATTGAATTAAAGAGTACCGTGTAAGACATCAGTTCCAGTGATAAATAAAAACCTAAAAGACCGTCTCGAATGGCGAAAGACGCTGCGTTAATTCAGAGAACGTACTACAGGTAAGAATATTCTAACCCACATTCCAGACATTTAAACCTGAGTATCCTTCTGTGAAATTCAATAAGCGCTAATGCAAAAAAAAGTGTAAATGTTGTTCAGATGTTAAGTAGGGCGAAGGTGTACAGGCAATTTTTATGGCTGTATATGATAATTCAGGTTGGTTTGGTGAGCATTTTCGCAATCTAAATTTCGGTTGCTTCTTTAATATTCAAAGATTCGTTCTCATTTCCATCTCTGTTCTTTGGAGAGGAGAGGGTAAGTATGGGAGTGTTGTGGGCCATGATTCAAGTTCATTGAAGAGGGAAGGGGTATGTTATTTCACGTTATGATGGAGTTTTCTGTATTAGAGAGTAAATATAAGTTAATGATTTTGATTAAATAGAAGTATGGAATTGAATTCAAGTGCTTCTTGTAAGACATTACTTTTAGTGATTAAATAATAACACAAAAAACGTTTCGAGTGGCGAAGGGCGCTGCGTAAATTCAGAGAAATTACTACAGATAAGAATAACCTAACCCACATTCCAGACATTTAAATCAGAGAATCCTCCTGCGCGATTCATTAAGCACTAATGCTTAAAGTATGTTTAGATCTGTGTTGATTTATGTGAAATGGCGTGAACTGTCATATTATGTGTTCTCCGACGACTGAATGGCGATTCTGTCCGATCGAATTTTTGTGTTCTTTGTTTCTTGTATGGAAATTACGTATTGTTTTGCATATATTTTGTTTGTTTGTTTGTTTGTTTGTTTGTTTGTTTGTTTGTTTGTTTGTTTGTTTGTTTGTTTGTTTGTTTGTTTGTTTGTTTGTTTGTTTGTTTGTTTGTTTGTTTGTTTGTTTGTTTGTTTGTTTGTTTGTTTGTTTGTTTGTTTGTTTGTTTGTTTGTTTGTTTGTTTGTTTGTTTGTTTGTTTGTTTGTTTGTTTGTTTGTTTGTTTGTTTGTTTGTTTGTTTGTTTGTTTGTTTGTTTGTTTGTTTGTTTGTTTGTTTGTTTGTTTGTTTGTTTGTTTGTTTGTTTGTTTGTTTGTTTGTTTGTTTGTTTGTTTGTTTGTTTGTTTGTTTGTTTGTTTGTTTGTTTGTTTGTTTGTTTGTTTGTTTGTTTGTTTGTTTGTTTGTTTGTTTGTTTGTTTGTTTGTTTGTTTGTTTGTTTGTTTGTTTGTTTGTTTGTTTGTTTGTTTGTTTGTTTGTTTGTTTGTTTGTTTGTTTGTTTGTTTGTTTGTTTGTTTGTTTGTTTGTTTGTTTGTTTGTTTGTTTGTTTGTTTGTTTGTTTGTTTGTTTGTTTGTTTGTTTGTTTGTTTGTTTGTTTGTTTGTTTGTTTGTTTGTTTGTTTGTTTGTTTGTTTGTTTGTTTGTTTGTTTGTTTGTTTGTTTGTTTGTTTGTTTGTTTGTTTGTTTGTTTGTTTGTTTGTTTGTTTGTTTGTTTGTTTGTTTGTTTGTTTGTTTGTTTGTTTGTTTGTTTGTTTGTTTGTTTGTTTGTTTGTTTGTTTGTTTGTTTGTTTGTTTGTTTGTTTGTTTGTTTGTTTGTTTGTTTGTTTGTTTGTTTGTTTGTTTGTTTGTTTGTTTGTTTGTTTGTTTGTTTGTTTGTTTGTTTGTTTGTTTGTTTGTTTGTTTGTTTGTTTGTTTGTTTGTTTGTTTGTTTGTTTGTTTGTTTGTTTGTTTGTTTGTTTGTTTGTTTGTTTGTTTGTTTGTTTGTTTGTTTGTTTGTTTGTTTGTTTGTTTGTTTGTTTGTTTGTTTGTTTGTTTGTTTGTTTGTTTGTTTGTTTGTTTGTTTGTTTGTTTGTTTGTTTGTTTGTTTGTTTGTTTGTTTGTTTGTTTGTTTGTTTGTTTGTTTGTTTGTTTGTTTGTTTGTTTGTTTGTTTGTTTGTTTGTTTGTTTGTTTGTTTGTTTGTTTGTTTGTTTGTTTGTTTGTTTGTTTGGCAGTTAGGTTCTTGGCACTTGAGTTCATAAACTCCCGATTTGGAGCAGACTGTTTTTTTGTTTAACCTCCTGAGGCCCAGAACATTTCTCTTTTGGTCAAATGTCACAAAAGTGTATACTTCTTTAACGGTGTCTTGGTGGGAGACAGTGAAGTGAGAAGCATATCACACCAAGGTCAATGAATTCCCCCCCTCCCCACCAAAAAAAATGGAACACCAACAAAAGGTGAATTTTTATTTATTTTATTTTTAAAATATTTATTTTACGGGATATTCCATTTTTAAACAGTGTCCATTTAAAAGGCCGACCCCGTGGTGTAGGGGTAGCGTGATTGCCTTTTACCCGGTCATGTCAGCGATTTTCACCAGCACCTGAGGGCTGGTTCGAGGTCCACTCACCCTACGTGATTAGAATTGAGGAGCTATCTGACGGTGAGATAGCGGCCCCGGTCTAGGAAGCCAAGAATAACGGCCGAGAGGGTTCGTCGTGTTGACCACACGACACCTCGTAATCTGCAGGCCTTCGGGCTGAGTAGCGGTCGCTTGGTTGGCCATGGCCCTTCAAGGGCTGTAGTGCCATGGGGTTTGGTTTGGTCCTTTTAAAAGGACACCAGGCCTCAGGAGGTTAAGTTGTATTTGCTTAGGTACCTTTGTAGTGTGCTGTTCGTTCCGAAGGCTACTTTTAGACCTTGTTTTTTTTTTAATATTAGCTATTTTAGGCTATATGTCTTCTTGTTCACGTAGTTGAGGAGATTGTATTTTTCTCTTTAATGTGTTGTTTTTCTGGTGATTTTCCTTTGTTTATTTAATAGATTATCTACTATGTGTGCAGGGCGTTGTTTTCTTTCGCGATTTATTTTCTTGTTTGTATTTCTTCATCGGAATTAGTTGTCCTCATTGGTTTGGATATTGCTCTGTGTATCATTGTATTCAGCCCTGCTACTTCGTATGTGTATGAGTGGTTCGAATCGTTGTCAATAATGTGTGATGTCTGAGTGGGCTGTCTGTATATTTCGAATGACAGATTGTCATTATACCTACTGATTGTGTTGTCTAAAATGTTTATTTTCTTGTTAATTTCTAGTTCCATTTTGAATTTAATTGAGTTGTGTACGGAATTCTATGTGTTCAATAAATGTTGTGCCTTTGCGACTACACAGAACGCACGAGACCGTCATGGGAGTGTCAGAAACTTGAGCTTGCGGTGCTGGTCCCTTGTAAAATCAAATGACATTCTAAATTATACATCTCTTACCTCGCACACTCGATCATTGTTCCGTAAAATTTTAACAAGTGCTAAAAGTTAAGTAAAAGGAAATTTAAACGAATAAACAAAACGATGTGAGTATTTCAACCTGCATATCATTTTTAATTACAATACGCGATAGATGTTCTAGCGGCACTCTTCATGGATACATGGCTATCGTGATGGCCTTTAGTCACAGGGGTCCCGGGTTCGATTCTCAGCAGGGTCGGGAATTTTAACCATCATTGGTTAATTCCGCTGGCACGGAGGATGGGTATATGTGTTGTCTTCATCTTTCATCCTCATCAAGACGCGCAGGTCGCCTACGGGAGTCAAATCAAACGAACTGCACCTACCACGCCTGTTTTTATATTTATTTTTCTATCATAAATAATACTTTTCACAACGTTGAGCCCAACTAAGGAACGCGATTGAACTTACTTAGCAGATGAATTTGTTTTCTCTCTTCCCAGAATATCTTCATCATCTCCTTGTCTTTCTCCGTCCGTACTTACCTCCGTGCAGTGGCGGTTCTCATCTTTAGGTTTTTCAGCAAAATAATGTTCGTTTACCAACGTTCTAAAGCTAGGCCTGTCCAGTATAATTTCACCTCTTATGCTAATTTCTGGAAGATGTTTCTCAATTTCCATTATCCAATTATTCTTGACTTTTTGTTAGGAACCATAATTACATATCATTTTAGTAAATCTTTCGTTGCCCATTCTTTGAATATGGCCATAAAATTTCAATCTTACTTTTCTAATAGTGTCTGATATTTTCTCAAAATGCTGGTATAATTCAGGAGACTCCCTTTTCAACCACAATCCTTTTACGCATACTGGCCCCAAGATTTTCCTGAGGAATATTTTTCTTGTTTTTCTAAAATTTTGTTTAGTGATCTGCCTCCAATGATCAAGGGTTCGGTTGCGTATAATGCTTTAGTCTCAATTACAGTGTACCTGTGATTCTATAGGCCAGTGATGGCGAACCTATGACACGCGTGCCACACTAGCTGACACGCGATGACGACTTCCGTGCCACGATAAACAACATACCACATATTATAAGGTTTTTAACACGTAATGAATAGTTCGAAAAATTAACAATCTTCAGTATATAACAAATAAGACTTTAGTCTGTACATTGCTCAGAATTTAAACAGAATTGTATTTCTGTATCGGTCGTGTCCATAGTAACAAGGAAATACACTTTTTAATTTTGCATCATGTCTGTCTGTCTGTATGTCTGTCTGTCTGTACGTGCATCACGAGAAAAGGGCTGAAGAGAATTGAATGAAAATAGGTATGTTAAGTCGGGGAATAAGTAGCTTCAATCTAGCCTATAAATAATTTTATTCACGCTGAGTGAAATAGTAGTTTAGGAGAAGGCCTAAAATTTAATTCTCAAATATGTATGTTATTAGTGGTTCTATCTATAAATACTACATAACGCTTTTTTTCTTTGCTACTGGTTTTACGTCGCATCGACACAGATATGTCTTATGGCGGCGATGGGGGAGGAAAGGGCTAGGACTGGGAATGAGCGGCCGTGGCCTTAATTCAGGTACAGCCCCAGCATTTGCCTGGTGTGAAAATGGGAAACCACGGAAAACCATCTTCAGGGCTGCCGACAGTGGGGTTCGAACCCACTATCTCCCGAATACTGGATACTGGCCGCACTTAAGCGACTACAGCTATCGAGCTCGGTACTACTACATAACTAAAGTTATATAGTATTAAATTTCCGAACATTTGTCTTATACATTTTAATAATAATAATAATAATAATAATAATAATAATAATAATAATAATAATGTTATGTGCTTTACGTCCCTCTAACTACTTTTACTGTTTTCGGAGACGCCGAGGTGCCGGAATTTAGTTCCGCAGGAGTTCCTTTACGAGCCAGTTAATATCTACCGACACGAAGCTGATGTACTTGAGCACCTTCAAATAGGCCTACCACCGGACTGAGCCAGGATCGAACTTACCAAGTAGGGGTCAGAAAGCCAGCGCCTCAACCGTCTGAGCCACTCAGCCCGGTTCTTATACATTTTTACCGCACAGCGCCGAGTCACGAGAAAATGGGTAAAAAGGTTTTAATGAAAATCGGTATGTAAAGTCGGGGAATAAGGAACTACACTCTACCCTATAAATAATTTTATAAGATGCCCTAATATCACGGAGTCGGTAGAAAACTAAATGTGAAGGCCTACAACACAGAAAGCTCATAAAAATTGATCAACAGTAACATTACATTGACTATTGTTTGTTGTGATGTTGTTTGTGTCTTCCGCTGCCAGTCATCTCCGATAGATGGGATTACTGCTGCGTACCAAGTATAAGAGCCTGTCTGAATATTGGCGGGAAGTAGCTGGGGAGTTAGATCTCCCTCTTCTTTAGCATGACATTCCTCTGGTTCACTAATTTTCTGGTACTACTGGTACGTAACTCACTGGTTCATCGTAGCATTCCAGCTATTCAGTCCCTACTCTAAAGGCACTGATTAGAATGAGCAGTGTGTTCATTTAATGTATTAATGGCAGAGGAGTGTTCGCGGCTGTCTGCGGCCTAGTCATTCCAGCACTGTACTTCAGACTGTTAGACTAGCAGCGTAGTACTGTTCGTTAAAAGAGATAAAATGTGCGGTTTTTCATTTGATCGAGTATTTTGTATGATAACATTGATTTAATCGCTACATTTCTACTGACGTCATTGTAATATCCTACGTGAACTTCAGTTAGGAAAACCACAAAGACAGTCTTTCTGAGAATTCCGTAGGGAAGCAAGAGTACGTAAGCTAGTATAGCATATTTTAACATTACACTTTAATAAAGAAGTATACCTCAGTTAATCCTATGGTCATCTATTTTATTAGGTTAAAGCGAAAACATACCTATTCGTAAAATTTACCTGATTTTAAAATATAATTTTTAGTAAAGTTTGCAAAATAAAATCATGAAACATTCATTGGAATGGATTTATATTATGCAATCTAATACCTAACTGAAGTCGAATAAGAGGATTCACGACGATTTTTAAAGGAAAATAACCGATTGCACACTAGGCAGTAAAAGGTAATAGAAAAGACCTTAATTTTGACACGCTAGTCGGTAAAGGTTTGCCATCCCTGCTTACAGGCTGTCCGAAATTTAACAATTCTCTCTCTATTTGCTTCACGATTTAATCTTGAATTGTATTATTATTATTATTATTATTATTATTATTAGTATTATTAGTATTATTATTATTAACTTTTCACATCATCTCTGTTTACTGAATGCCACCCTTCTATACTATAAACGGTATGATATTCAACATTCTGGTTACCTCTGAACATTACAGATATCCTCCTCCGACGTCTATCCTCAATGTTTGTTTTTTCCTCTGTCTAGGGATTCCAATAGCCGGTTCCATCTGGCGACGGAGATCCGAAACTGTGTGCAAGAAGCTGTGCTAAACGTTCAAGCGGCCCAGGCTCTCTTACCAGGAGTGCAGTTCCCGTTCTGTTCAACAAGAGAGCTCACTGCCGTCCTTCAAGCCGTAGTGTACATCTTCACGGATATCCAGGAACAAGACAAAGCACAGCACTCCTTTAAGTGCTACAACAATTTCGCCGAGAGAGCGCGCGCGCTGGTTCGCTGGATGGACGAGGTGAGAGCGGCACTGGCATAGTCTACTTCTTTAGCGCACAGGTTTGCCTTCAATCACAATAGATGTCCATTACACTAGATTGATCGCTGCTATCCATCGATTCACTCCTTGCTTCCTCAGATCATTTGTTACTCTTCCAACCATTGCATTTTGTATCGTGCCTTCCTTTCTTGTACATCAGCTTCACCTTGAATGTTTTCGGGTTTTGATCATTTTTTGCCAGGCGTTCGGATAGGGCTAGGTTCCGTAGTTCAAATCCCGGTCACTCTATTTGAGATTTGTTCTGGACAAAGCGGAAGCGGGGCAGGTTTTTCTCCGGGTACTCTGGTTTACCCTGTCATATTTCATTCCATCAACACTCTCCAATGTCATTTCATTTCATCTGCCATTCATTAATCATTGCCCCAGAGGAGTGCGACAGGCTTCGGCAGCCGGCACAATTCCTATCCTCGCCGCTAGATGGGGGCGTCATTCATTCCATTCTTGACCCGGTCGAATGACTGGAAACAGGCTGTGGATTTTCATTCGAATAGGATTCCGCAACCATTCTAGTCACGGAACTTTAACCGTGGATGTGACATCAGATGTGTATGCTAAAAGATTATTTCTTTCTTTTCTTATTCATCATACATGAATGTTTCGAATTATCTGCACATTTTCCCCCAAATGTTCCTTAATCGTGTCCTCGTCATTTCCCCTATTTTCTCTACCATCGTCCGTATTTCTGCACGTAGTTCACCGGAATGAACTAATTCAATCTGAACTAATAATGTTACCGAACTAGTCTTGGTGTCCAGTTCAATTTTCAAGTCATGTCTAACTAAATTGGGAACATGCATCAATTTCAAAAATATTTTTTTTGAAAAGTACACCAATGAAATAGTACGTAAACGTATTACATTGTGGTATGTTGCCTTGTTTTCTACCATTAAAAAAATATTTAATAGTGCCTTTCCGCAAGGCGAGTGAAACGGCCTCTGACGTAAGCGGCGCGCTGTGACGTCACGATCCAGTACCGCATGGAGCTCTACCAGCCGTTGTGCATCAGCCGTTGCTAAAGGCCGATTGTTTATTATTCATGATCGCGAATAACTTCGAAATGAGAGAAGAAAGGTTCAAAACAGCACAGTCAGAAAATCTATCATGTGTAGATGTCATCATTCTTGAAAAGTAGTGACTTTTGTGGCCGCAGAAATTCGCGGATAACAAGCAAGTTTGTAAGTGGCGTCTTTTATATACGTGCAATAGTATTAGGATAACAACGAACCTGGATACATATCACATCACTTTCAACTTTTCAACATTTCCTTCTAGACTGATTCCCCTATTAAAGAATAACATTACATTTTCGGGCTTTCAGCATTAGTAAAGTAAGAAATCGGATTTCAGCACTAACATAAACATATAGGTAGCATTATAGTACTAGTCCGCTTCTGTGGTGTAGTGGTTAATGTGTGCCACTCCCGGAGGCCCGGTTTCGATTCCTGGCTCTGCCATGAAAGTTGAAAACAAATACTACGAGGACTGGAACGGGGTCTACTCAGCCTCGGGAGGTCAACTGAGTAGAAGGGTTTCGAATCCCACCTCAGCCATCCTCGAAGTGGTTTTTCGTATTTTCCTACTTCTCCTCCAGGCACCTAAGGCCACGGCCGTTTCCTTCCCTCTTCCTTGTCTATCCCTTCCGATCCTCCCATCCTCCAACAAGGCCCCTGTTGAGCATAACAGGTGAGGCCGCCTGGGCGAGGTAATGGCCCTCCTCACCAGTTTCATCACCATACTCAAAGTCTCACGTTCCAGGACACTGCCCTTGAAGTGGTAGAGGTGAAATCCCTCGCTGAGTCCGAGAGAAAACCAACCCTGAAGGATAAACTGATTAAGAAAGAAAGAAAGAAGGAAGGAAAGAAAGAAAGATCATAGTACTATAGGGCTATAATCTATCATTCCCCAAAAAATATATATTTATGGTTGGGACAACTGGCCTACCCACTTCCAGTGCCCATGAAAGAGAATTAAATATCTTTGTGGAGGGAAAAATGTTAAACATGATAAAGATAAATATGACTTCATCTAGTTTTCACAAGTCGGGCTGAGTGGTTCAGACTGTTGAGGTGCTGGCCTTCTGACCCCAACTTGGCAGGTTCGATCCTGGTTCAGTCCGGTGGTAGTTGAAGGTGATCAAATACGTCAGCCTCGTGTCGGTAGATTTACTGGCACGTAAAAGAACTCCTGCAGGACTAAACTCCTGCACATCGGCGTCTCCGAAAATCGTAGAAGTAGTTAGCGGGGGTGAAGCCAATAACATTAATTACATTTGGCTTTTAACAAGCTGAGCATACCAGGAAAGAAAAGTGTCCTGGTGACATTTTAGTCGCTCAATACAGGAATGTCTTTGGGTGCTGTGACTTTTACTTTTTTTTTTTTTTTTTTTTTTTGCTGTTTGCTTTACGTCACACCGTCACATATAGCTCTTATGGCGACGATGGGACAGGAAAGGGCTAGGAATGGGAACAAAGCGGCCATGGCCTTAGGTACAGCCTCAGCATTTGCCTGGTGTGAAAATGGGAAACCGCGGAAAACCATCTTCAGGGCTGCCGGCAGTGGGGTTCAAAACCCACTATCTCCCAGAGGCGAGCTCACAGCTGCGCGCTCCTAACCGCACGGCCAACTCGCGCGGTATTTTTACCCTTCGGTTTATTGACTTGGCTTGTATAACCTAAAACTTAGGCTAAGTTGGATAATATTTTAAACACCTACATCACTATTTTCACCTGTGTGCAATTATGTTATTTATTTCATTAATATTATGATAATTATTATAATTGAGCATTGTTAACTTATAAGACTCCAACAGACAAGCATTGGTTTTGTGTAGAGTTATACATTTGTTAAATTCACGTTGTTTCCTTTCATGATGTACACGCCTATTCTTTGTTACATTATAGAGTATTTAGATATAGCCTAAATTTCTTTCCCAATTAAGCTCTTCAATAAAGACATACATAACTGTCCCATGCCAAGACATATTGGTAGAATTAGAGCTGTCAAAATGGTTCATAACCCCTTTGATTTATTATCTTGACGTGGATCACCCAAAACATAGGTTAGGTTTGGAGAATACTTTAATAATCAGCATTATTTAATGCACTGTTTATTACTTTCATATTCCAAGATGTAATTTAAGCATTTAAATAAAGCATCATACATTAAAATTTAAAGTTTTACCACTAGAACAGCTGACATGGAAAAGTGATTTGAAAATTCAAACAAATTCATCTTGCGTTAAAATCTTCAAAAAAATACACTGTAGACTTTTCCGATATATCACCAGCATTTCTCTGGCTCGCCAAAATCCATTTCTCCCTAGTTTTAGCGTCTTTGGAACATTTATAAACAATTTGTTTGGTATGGTATGGTATGCGATGTGCTATTGCACATCGGAACTCTACACAATTTATAAGTTTTCTGCCTCACTGTCTGCGCAGGATTCATTTTAAGTCTAAAATATACCACTCAGATTATTATCCAATGTATAGACCTCGAATTTAACCGTACTAGACACTAACGTAAAGTAGAAATACGCGAAGTGTATCCTGCTTCTCACAGCACACTATGTGTTATTTCGTCTGCTAATTCAGTCAACCTGTACGATGACGTCAGACCAATGAGATCGCGTACTTGCGTGACGTGACATTTTCGTAGATTTTTATCACGTTTGGAGTTATTATTTGTACATTCTGATCACATTTTTGAACTCTGCATGAAATTTTGAATCAGATTAGCATATTTTTAATTAAAACCCCGGATCATGCATGTTCCCTATTGTCCGAATATCCATAGTTTGTAAATAAAATTCGAATATGTAAATACCGTATTCCGTCTGTCATTCACAGCGGTTATGACAAAACGAGACGCTTTCAACAGATGAAATTCGCACCAGACATTCGGTATATTGTTGTCTCTCCTTTACGAGAAAAATACAACAAAACTCTCACAAGCAGGATTTCGTACTTTCTAAAGAAAATTATGTGTAGCAACATCATAAAATAAGATACGATAGAGCACCTCACCAAAGTGCAGCCCAATTGAAGCCAACGTACACGCGTGATCGCCATACTTTTTGGCCTACAATATTATAGAACGGTTGCTATCTATTACTGATCAAGTTATTATAATTAAAGTAAATGGAAAGATTCAGTATTATTATTTGTATTTATTGACATGCTGATAGGAGTTGCAACAAAAATGAAGGTACGGACATGGAAAGAAATCAGAAACCTACATACAAATGGTGGGACGAGTTTGAATGTGACAGAGCTGGACAAAAAGTATTGTTCGTGCAGGAATTCTGATGGGCTCAGCTTCAGGAAGAACGTGTTTTATGCCAAGAATAGATTAGGAAATTTTGACATACCATTGATTCTTAAGTGAAAGCAATTTCCTCTAAATTTAGCCTTCTCTATCACAGGCAATAAGGCACAGGGAGAAACTTTACCAAACATAACTTAGATTTGCTATGAATCTCTCCACTGCAGTGTTTAGCCATGGATAAATCTAGGCCTATGTATTGTAGATTTTTCCGCAGTTCCCAGATCCATAAACGTCAAAAAAGAACTCGCATCTTAAACTACACTCAGTATGGCTCATGAGGAAATTTCGTAGTTCCTGTTAAGATTCTATAAAATTGGCGTGTATATTGGGAAGTGTAACGTTTGGTCGTAAGATATATTAACATATTTATTTCAAATTTCAAATGACATTTTGCATACTGATTTTTACTGTCAAAGACAGGCTTACGTACTGGTATAGAATAATCCATAATAATATCTTAGCCACAAGTCGTGTAGGCTATGTCATGGATAAGATGAAAGTCCGACCTCCCTTGGTCAACTCTTGTTCTTTTCCGACCCCGATGCTATTAGGTTTGCGAGGGCTAGGGAGTCTTTCATTTTCACGCCCTTCATGGCCCTTGTCTTCCTTTAACCGATATCTTCATTTTTCGAAGTGTCGGTTCTCTTCCTCTTTTTTCCTCGAATTAGTGTTATATAAAGGATTGTTGCCCAATTGTATTTCCTCTAATAACAATAACCACCACCATCACCACCCTCTAATAAACGTTCCCCACCCCCTTTCTCTATTTATCATTTCTTTATCAATTACTACGGCAAGTTCTTTCGAGTTGAACCTCGTATTTCTTTCATTATTTCTTCCTATTTTTTAATATATTTTTATTTGGCTTTATTCTTTTTTAACGTTTTAAATTATTTTAAAACCTATATATCCACTTTGATTTTGACGAAATTAAATCCTACACTGTTTTCCTAAGACTTCATTCACGTCACCTTTTACTCTTCGGCCGGAGAAACAAATGCCTACAAGACCTGCCTAGCAACGACTTTACATAAGTGCATACTTGATCTGCTTATGAACTTCAACTATATTTGTTTTCGGCGCAAGATAGTGATGTTCTGTTTACTCTCTTGACTGTGATTATTGTGTTTTTGAACATTAACTGAATTGCTACGATATGATACAATGTTAATTTTTTGCCTGTGTTCAATATATTAGTTGTTTTAAGATCTTCGCTAATTGGCTGATGATGACACTTGAAATGTGTTGAAACCGGTCCCAATAAACAGGTTGTAACTACTTTTTAGTTCAACTTACTACGGAGTATTGAAAGGTGGATCCTTCCCTATAATATTGTACATCTTCTTATGGATAAGATGGTTAAACGTAGGTTCTTCACTGTTGCATCTTTGGTTCAGATTTCTGCCACAACACGTTAAATTTGTGGTAACGGCGTGTATTGGCTCACACTAAAGGACGTAGGTCTCATTCCCCGCTAGGAAGTTGAAATGAGTAGGTATTAGGTTAATTCCTGGGGGAAATGTCGCTATCTCAATCAGTACAGACTTTACGAATAGCAGAAACACCCGATGGCTTTTTTTTACGTCGCACCGACACAGATAGGTCTTATGGCGACGATGGAACAGGAACGGGCAAGAAGTGGTAAGGAAGCGGCCGTGGCCGTGAGCATTTGCCTCGTTTGAAAATGGGGAAACCACGGAAAATCATCTTCAGAGCTGCCGACAGTGGGGTTCAAACCCACTATCTCCCGAATACTGTATACTGGCCGAACTTAAGCGACTGCAGCTATCGAGTTCGGTAATGGCTTTCTTTTAAATCTCGGATGTCCCAGTGTTCTGCATACCCATGATATTCCTAAAGACTGGCCACGCCTCCCAGACACACATTTATATGCAGTCCATTCGAATAATTTTCATTATTCATTTTCCTGTGCTAATGTGTAAAGTAAAATAGACCTTACAATACCGTATTGTAGGGATGTTGTTTGCATGGCAAATTTACGAACTCCTACAGTAGGTCTACAATGAATTTAAGTTCCGACTTCCTTTACACATTAGCATAGGAAAATCAACAACATAAAATTATTCTGATGTAATGCATATGAATATGTGACTTGGGACAGTGGTCAGTCTTAAGGAATATAATGGGTAAGAGGAGCATTGAGACATAGGAGGTTTTAAAAGAAAGCCACCGATTTATCCTCCAATCACTTAAGGTTCTTCATGCCCTGTACAGAGATGAGAGACCAAAGTGGAAGCGGGACAGGTTTTTCTCCATGCTCTGGTTTCTTTCACACAGTTTAATTCTGGTAGATGTAATCATTCACGTCTCAGAGCAACACAGCAACACCTCACTAATTCGAACCCCATTAGTCCGGACTTCGTTTAATCCGACAGCCGTTGAATAACAATACATAAATGCACTAACAGTATAAAGCTGACTTAGGAGCGCAGAAAGCTCTGAAACAGATTAATATGAACACGATTACTAAACCTAAGCCAAAACTTAGTTAAAGACCGTCTGAACCTTGTAATTAAATACGTTGAAGATAACAACGATGAAAACATATCTGCATATTACGAACATTTGAGGCATCTGCATGAGTTAATTAGTGACCAAATTAATGTGAAAGGAAGACAACAAGAGATCAACAATTTCTTCAAACCAGTAAGCGTGTCAAGTGTGGTCAATGAAGGCGTGCCTTGATTGCCGTGTGCTAATACTGCACCAGTTATTCTGTATTTTATAGGTTCTACTACTGTATTGCGTTAGATCTTGTGTCTAAATAAATAAAATCGTAACGACCGTGTGTCTATGCATTAACTATTTAGGCGAAATTTACGAACAATTATCCGTTTTAGGTTTAAAAATGACCATCTGCATATTTTTTAGCGTTAGTGTCTGATTGTCTGTTTGTTTGTTTGTCTGTTTGTCTATAACTTGAAAACTGCTGCATATATTTCTAGCAAACTTCATATTTAGAATCAACCTGTTCTTGGGTAGGTTTTAGGGGTAATATTGCTTCTAATTTCCTGAATTTACAGGGGGTTTATACGAAACTGAAACCGTGATTTTGCACTCCCTCAAAATATACACAACCGAACGTAATGGAAATTTACCTGCCTTAATAGAAATCAATTTCTAAACCGTTTTTTTTCTCATATTCATCATTTCAATACGAAGATTAATGGGCGAAATATCATTAACGGACCGTTCCTCGGTGCAAGTCCCACCGGACTATCATTGCAATGAATAATTCCCTTCTCGATTTGACTGCCAGAAGCCATAGGAGCATGCAATGTTCTTCAGAACTTCCCTAACTGATTGTGTCTGAAGTAGAAAAGGGGCCTTGCCATTGTAACGAAAACTCCCCAAATGGATTGTGATACCACAGTAGACAAGGGGGCCTTCTATTATAATGAAAACTTCCCAACTAGACTGAACTGCAGTAGGCAAGTGATCCTGCCTTTATTATCACAACTCTGCAACTCGCACTTTACATTGGAAACAACGTATGGGAACCTCCCCATGCTGTTTCTTGGATAATGCTAAGAGACATGCAATTAAAAAATTCTTACTCATTGCGTGTACAGTAATTTACTTCGATATCCATATACAATGTAGAATACCGTTGTGAAGCACGGGTACATTTGCTAGTAAATAAGTAAACAAATTAGTACAGATAATAACAGTAAAAGGTAGAGTGTGTGGAGTATTGCATCAAGAAGGTCCATATAAGAAAGAAAGAAAGAAAGAAAGAAAAAGAAAATCTGAAGCCTTTTTCCAGTCATTTGACGAGGTCAGGAATGAAATGAATGGAGTCCTCATCTAGCGCTGAGGATAGGAACTCTGCCCGCTGCCGAAGCCTGTCGCACTTCTATGGGGCAATGATTTATAACTGACAGATGAAAGGAAATGATATTTGAGAGTGTTGCTGGAATTAAATATGGCAGGGACAACCGGAGTACCTGGAGGATAACCTGTCCCACCTCCACTTTGTCCAGCTCAAATATCACATTGAGCGACCGGGATTTGAACCACGGAACCCAGCTGTGAGAGACCGACGAGCTGCCGCCTGAGCCACGGAGGCTTTAATCAGGTCCACATACTGGACACAAATGGTAATGAAATAATAATAATAATAATAATAATAATAATAATAATAATAATAATAATAATAATAATAATAATAATAATAATAATAATAATCAACATCATAAAAGGGAACAGTAACGATTCTATCACATGCTGGCCTTGTACATATGTGTGAATAAAGATAACGGAAATCAATCTCTATCTGTACTCGTAGTTTGTACAGAACATATAGTAGCATGCACACGATACTTGTGCATGTCTATGCAGGGGTCTTCGTTGAAGAAGATAGGCATCGATCGTAGGTTGCAGGGCAGTGTCATTATGTCCTCCTAATAGCGATGGTCATTAATGCATACAAATAAGAGGTCTAGCAATTGCTATGTAGTGACACTTTTTTACATAATCAACGGATTGTTATTACTTAGGATAATTGCATGGAAGGAAAGGAATTTATTGATATAATTGCAGCAGTCAGAAGAAAGGGATGTGAGGTATTGTATTTGGCCCATATACGTAGTGTGTTTGAAAAGGATCTCAAAGAGTCCTATTTACTTTACGTGGCACCAGCACAGGTAGGCCTTATAGCGACAATGGGATTCAAAAGGCCTCACAGTGAAAAAAAAGCGGCCGTGGACTGAATTAAGATGAAAACTTTAGATGTACGTCAGGGTCTTTATGTTGTTCTTGTTGTTTTTCTTGTTGTTTATAATCAATGTTTATGCTCAGAATATGTGTGGTAATGTTTTTGACAATTTTTCGCTCTAAAAAGGGAAGTGCCTCATCCATCATGCCAAAACCTCCTTTGAAACACTGGTGACATAACTAAAGTTCTACAGGAAGACTACGTGCAAAAGAGATCAGCTGGAAGGCTCCAGAATAAACTCCTGAATTACACATATAAGCAATATAAAAACGATTCAGGTAGGGTTGTACAGCCTTACAGTGGATAAGCCAGCATTGGAGAAATGCCTCAGAGTTCATGTATTTAGTTTTAGTCTGTGTATAAATCAATTTTTTTAGTAAATAACCACATGCCACAGATTTTTCTTTTCTTTTAATAAATAAATAAATAAATAAACAATGAGTCAAGGTCCACTCAGCTCTCCAGTGAAGCAGGGATGTGCAGTTGCGCCGCGTTACCGTCTGGCCACGTACGATTCCACTTCGACCCCGGACCTTTCTTGTGGAAACAGGTAGATAAGGTAGGTTTCGGCATTAGGCGTGTAACACTTCCCCTATAAGATATATATCTTGCAATTTGAAATAAACTTAGAATATCCGTAGTCAGCATCAGCATACGAATTTCTAACACAAAACCCTTGGAGCGTCCATATTCACTTGTCACGTCGAATAATCCGGTCAACTTTCTAGATGCGTACAAGACGCAACGGAGCAGTGACGATACTATCACAAGATGGTGTTGTAGGTATCTGTGAATAAAGAAAACGAAAACTAATCTCTTTCTATACTCGGAGTTATGAGCTACAGAAGAAATGCCTCAGAGTTCATGTATTTAGTCTGTGTATAAATCCATTTTTTTAGTAAATAACCACATGCCATAGATTTTTCTTTTCTTTTAATAAATAAATAAATAAATAAATAAATAAATAAATAAATAAATAAATAAAAATCAGCCAATTAATCAGTCAATAAAACAATCAACTTATGTATCCGCGAAGGTTTTCTTGCAATATGTCTTCCTTTTTCTTGCCCTTTTCCCCGGTTATCTGTGGTCAGTAGTAAGTCATCTGGATTTTGTCTGTTTTTACGGCCAGGTACACTTGGTAAATCCATTCATTGTGGAGGAATGATTTCACTATTGCGTATCTCTGTAGTGGTGGGTAGGGTGATGCTTTGTGCGTAAATGAAGAGATGCGAGTCACAGGAAATTACCAGATGTAGCTGAAATCCCAGACACGACTGAGAATTAAAGCACGAGACCCTCCGAACCGAAGGCCGTTACGCTGATCATTTAACCAGTAACCAGGACGAATATACATACACAAACTATTAACATGCTAAACCCGTAGCGTAACAGCCCATTTAGTGTTGTGGCCTCTCAAGATGACTGCTGTCTATCCAGGTGGCGTCACGATATTCTCAATCGTATTGCTTGGCGTTCCTGGTCGGGCCCACTACCTCTCATATGGAAGAGCTCCTCAATTAGTCTCACGAGGATACGTGAACCTCCTTTCCAACCATCAGTCCTTGGACTTGCCGGGATTCGAACTTAGGTCTTTTGAGTAATAAACAGGCACTCTACCCCTATATCACACGGCTGGTGCCATTATATAAATAAATAAATAAATAAATAAATAAATAAATAAATAAATAAATAAATAAATAAATAAATAAATAAATAAATAAATAAATAAATAAATAATCACCTCCCCAGCTGTATAATTTCCATTAGGCTGCAGTCGGTTTTATTAGGCGCCTTAGTTCTTCTCTGAAAATGTTGCTTTTTCGTGATAGTAAGTAAACAGACACAGGTCTGTCATATTCAAAAATCTTACGACACTAACCAACTAAGCACATTCCACATTGTTAACCCTAAAATTACCAAGACTTTTTTGATAACATCTTTTTACCAAGCATGGGTAAAAAATGCCCATACTGTAATTTCGTAATTATGGCTATATTTTTAAAGTCAGGTTATTCTATCATTTGAGACTAAATTAATTCTACCGAGCTCGATAGCTGCAGTCGCTTAAGTGCGGCCAGTATCCAGTATTCGGGAGATAGTAGGTTCGAACCCCACTGTCGGCAGCCCTGAAAAAGGATTTCCGTGGTTTCCCATTTTCACACCAGGAAAATGCTTGGGTTGTACCTTAATTAAGGCCACGGCCGCTTCCTTCCCACTCCTAGCCCTTTCCTGTCCCATCGTCGCCGTAAGACCTATCTGTGTCGGTGCGACGTAAAACAACTATCAAAAAAAGAAATAATAATAAATAAATTAATTCTCACATTATTAATGTGATAAGAATGAATTCAAAGTAATGCATAACAATTATATTATTGCCCACAAGGTTCATAGACTCAGTTGAACTTTATCCATTCTGGAGGTTCAAAGTTAATAGTAACAATGTTATTTGTTTTACGTCCCACTAACGACTCTTTTACGGTTTTGAGAGACGCCGAGGTGCCAGAATTTAGTCCCGCAGGAGTTCATTTACGTGCCAGTAAATCTACCGACACGAGGCTGACGTATTTGAGCACCTTCAAATACCACCGGACTGAGCCAGGTTCGAACCTGCCATGTTGGGGTCAGGAGGCCAGCGCCTTAACCGTCTGAGGGAGGTTCAAAGTTGGTAGGAAACTTTTCACATTGACATGGTACACACACAACTGAAAATATTGAATGTTTTCAATGTATGAAACTCCAGCTGGTACAAAATAATAATGCAACTACAATAACTTTCACTGATACAACAGTGAACATTTTAAATGACAGGTCTGACACATGAAATTTAAATCACCCTGCTCGATAGCTGCAGTCGCTTAAGTGCGGCCAGTATCCGGTATTCGGGAGATAGTAGGTTCGAACACCACTGTCAGCAGCCCTGAAGATGGTTTTATTTTCACACCAGGCAAATGCTGGGGCTGTACCTTAATTAAGGCCACGGCCGCTTCCTTCCCATTCCTAGCCCTTCCCTGTCCCATCGTCGTCGTAAGACCTATCTATGTCGGTGCGACGTAAAGAAAAAAAGAAAAAAAAGAAAAAAAAGAAATTCAAAGCCTTAAATTTTATCAGCAATGAAATAAAAGCGCCCATACGCAGATTATTTTAATTCATTTTATAATTTTTCAGTGATATACAGCGAATTAAGAAGAATTGAAGGTAACAGAAAAATGGAAGAAGAGACAAAAATATCTGAATGTCCTATATATTATTTTGCTTATGGAAAAATATATGGGCACTTACTACCCATGCTTGATAATATTATGGAGTTAAATATAGAAGGCGAGGACATGACCAAATGTACAACTCGACCAGTCTACTAGATTGGCTGACGACGCAAGTTCTACAGGCGGAGCTGATACTCCAGGGAACAGCCAACATTTTTAAGATTTACTTTGTTAGGAACAGACGCCATTGGACTTAGCAGTCCACTTGGAATGGGTGAGGAACGCTTCACCCAGGGTCGTCAGAACGTCGGTGATTTGAGGAATGCTTCTAGAATAATAAGTAGGAACGTCAGCCAGGAGATAGAGTCTCCGAGGGAAAGAATGATGGAGACAGGAAGAAAGAGAAGTTGGAAGGAAATGGAGAAATAAACAGGAAGGGTGGGGGGCGATAAACGAAGAAGCTCCATCAGAGGAAGTTAGGGAAGCAATGAAAGGACAGTACAACAGGACATCCTTAAAGCAGTAATGAGAATAACAAAAGGAGTGCGAAGGGGAGAATTACACTGTGACATCATCCGCACAGCACAGATTATTATTGTTATTATTTTGCTTGTGGTTTAACGTCGCACTAGCCCACTGGATGTTGAATGTTTTCGACGATGCAAGGATGCAAAAGGGCTAGAATTTTGAAGGTACCGACTGTGCCTTTAGTTAAGCATTCGACGGATGTGAAAATGAGAAACCATGCAAAACCATCCAAAACCATCATCAGGACTGTCGACGGTGAGATTCGAACCCACCATCTTCCGAACGCAAGCTCACAGCCACGCAGCCCTAACCGCACGACCAACTCAATCAGTAGTAGTAGTAGTAGTAGCAGCAGTAGCAGTATCAGCAGTAGTAGTAGTATTTGTTCATTATGCTTATTCAAAGAGCGTGTTTCAACTTCTTCGTTGGCCTGATGTATTTCGCCTTCTTATCCTCCCACAATCTCTACATGAATGCACTGTGTTGCATCTTGCGTTCTGTGGACCACTTCCAACCAGTTTTCTTTTTAGGTTTCTTCACAAATTTGTGTTTAGCCATTACTGTACTAAAGGCACCACGATCTTCTACGATGTCATACGTAATATTCATTTCTTGAAGGTCCGCCTTAGTTTCCTCTAGCCAGTTTATTTTTACCTTCTTTGAGTTGATTACTTTAAACAATCTTTTTTGGTGAGTCTATCGCTGTCCATTGTATAGACATGGCCATAGAATTTCAGGCGACTCTTGCGTACGGCATCCGTGAACCCGTAAGTTAATTAGCAGAGGGGCCTCAACCAAATCGAGCAGATCGAAGAGCAACCTGGCAAACTTCCCGCTCACGAGAGCACACACAGGAGTAGAAACTGGATGGACACACAACCCCCAAATTACTTTGATATCCTAAGAAGGTAATTCGAGTTTCATTCACACAGTTGCGTTATATAAGGCCTACAACGTGTTGGTAAACCGTAATTCACTGTATGCATCCGAGAATACAACAGTTAATTGCTTGCTACTCAAGAAAAGACAAAGATATATTTAGAAGAGGCTGAAAATAACGAGAAGCAAGGAATCCAAAAATTGTATGAAATTTCATTAATAATAGTAATAATAATAATAATAATAATAATAATAATAATAATAATAATAATAATAATAATAATAATAATAATTTTACCGGGAGGTACACCTCTACGCCGCACATTTAAATCTGGCGCATTAAAGAACTCCTCTACAGGAGAAACCGTGAACTTGAAACTGGACTTATAAATTTTCTCTGAAGATGGCACCACTAAAATTTGTTATTGTGAACTGTGTGAATTTCTACTTGTTTTTGTTTTCCATTCATCAAGAAGTTTGACGTTTGCCTTGGTGATTCTGAATAACTTTGGGCTGATCGCACGGTCCTCGTACCGGCGACGCATCTTTCAAATGTCTGCCTTATCAACTGTCGATGGTAGGTTCTGCGCCTACCATGGTTGTAACGGGTAACGGGGAATCAGGGTTCGATTCCGGAGAGGGAGCCTGAGAAACGGCTACCACATCCAAGGAAGGCAGCAGGCGCGCATATTACCCACTCCCGGCACGGGGAGGTAGTGACGAAAAATAACGATACGGGACTCATCCGAGGCCCCGTAATCGGAATGAGTACACTTTAAATCCTTTAACGAGTATCCATTGGAGGGCAAGTCTGGTGCCAGCAGCCGCGGTAATTCCAGCTCCAATAGCGTATATTAAAGTTGTTGCGGTTAAAAAGCTCGTAGTTGGATTTGTGTTCCACGCTGTCGGTTCATCGCTCGTCGGTGTCTAACTGGCATGATTCGTGGGACGTCCTGCCGGTGGTGGCGAGTCGAAAGCGCGCGGCCGCCGTGGTTATCCGCGTGCGGTTCCTGCGCGCCGTAGGCGGACCCCGATGAAATCCTACCGCGGTGCTCTTCATTGAGTGTCGAGGTGGGCCGGCACGTTTACTTTGAACAAATTAGAGTGCTTAAAGCAGGCCGGCTGCGCCTGAATACTGTGTGCATGGAATAATGGAATAGGACCTCGGTTCTATTTTGTTGGTTTTCGGAACCCGAGGTAATGATTAATAGGGACAGGCGGGGGCATTCGTATTGCGACGTTAGAGGTGAAATTCTTGGATCGTCGCAAGACGGACCGAAGCGAAAGCATTTGCCAAGTATGTTTACATTCTCTCATAGATGTCACTGCTAAAAAACTATGATCATGCACCCTGGTGCGAAGTGAAAGAACTTTTTTGAAGAAATTTTGTATTCGAAAGTTTTCTTCTTACTAAATTTTGTTCATTAATCTTTACGTTTGCAATATTTATCTTTTATTTCCGCCAGTTTTGAATTTAATTATTTGAAAAATTCTTGATTGGCTAATTTTCAACCAATCCCCTGTTTCTTCTTCGATTTTGAGTGTAACCTTTTCATTCACCAATAAAATTCTGTGGGTGTGTCTTGATTATTCACGAAAGATCTCGAACCTTCCCCGAGGGTTTATAAACTGCGGGTTTTCACGGCTCTTGGCCATTTGATCAACATATAACTTAGTGTGTGTGTCAAGCAGGAGGCGGGAGGTGCCTCTTTCTTCAGGCAGCAGGTCTTCAGCAAGGTACGGGCCAGTTTACTTATTTCTTGCTAGCTCCGCAGTTTAACCTGTGGGAATGGTCCGAAACCTTAAAGATGTAACCTACTTCTCTACAAAGGTAATTCTCTACCGGCTTATGAAAAAAGTTCATAAAATCTTTAACTGTAAATTGGGGATAGAGAGTGATGCACCCTCTCGAGCTCCCCTTCATTTTGGTTTGAGGTGACTACGTTTTGTAACTGACTTTCTTCCTTTCCGTAATTTGTTAAATTTCTTTATTATACGAGTCACCTCCGGAAATAGCCCCTGTTTCATTGGCCTAGAGCCCTTTAGGTTTTAAAATTCACATCTAGGAGTGCAAGTATTCGACTCTTTTCACTTTGTGTTCGGGCCATTTATTTAACTGTTATTTCTTGTACACGAAGGCCCTATAGGTTGGGTACAAGATACCTCAGTTTCAATTTTGTAAGCTGGGCCATGGAAAGCCAAAAGATATAAGATATTTTGGGTGTTGCCTGGAATAGACTTGAAAACTGAGAGCCTGTTAGCTCTTTTTCAAAGTAAGATTACTGAATGCCTTTTGAAGGCTTAATATTGTGAGTTGGGAGCCATTGCTCCAGGGATTAGGGGATTTCTGCCCTTAAGTAATGTTATGATCCTTGTAAAGTTAAGTGTGTAGCTCAGGAATTGTTAAGTGAGGACTTGATTATACCGCCAATCTTGTGTTTGCTAGACTTGTTTATTGCTACTGGTACCTGTTACATTGTTACTTTTTTTTTTTTTTTTTAGAAAAAAGTATAACCTTTGTTACAGTTTTAGATTAACTTTGATTTTGTAGTTAGACCCATTCGCCCCGGCACCTTCTTTCACCTCTGCTGGTCCACGGGTAGCCCCGTAATGATAATAATAATAATAATAATAATAATAATAATAATCATAATAATATCGTGCGCGTAGAGGCGCGCGGCTGTGAGCTTGCATCCGGGAGATAGTAGGTTCGAATCCCACTATCGGCAGCCCTGAAGATGGTTTTCCGTGGTTTCCCATTTTCACACCAGGCAAATGCTGGGGCTGTACCTTAATTAAGGCCACGGCCGATTCCTTCCAACTCCTAGGCCTTTCCTATCCCATCGTCGCCATAAGACCTATCTGTGTCGGTGCGACGTAAAGCCGCTAGCAAAAAAAAAAAAATAATAATATCGAAGTGTAATTAGACCTGAAACATTACATGCAGCAGAATGCTTAACACTTAGAAGGCATAGTCTGCTTTAAAAACTGGCAATTAAGGGAAGGGGGATAATCCGAAATTTTTTGTCCCAGTCTCAAAGATAGTGTTTACAGACTTCGGAGCAACTTAGAAATATACACCCACTCCGAAAATATGTTAAGCGTAATCAGAAAAGGAGAATAACGTTTTATGCTCACCTCCTCAAATTGCCAGCTGAAAGAATCTGTAAACGTCTGTTATCCTACTTCAGAAGTCTCAAAACGATTGGTGGTTGGTGGATATTGATCAAGGTATTTTGAAGTATGGTATCTCAGAAACAGACATTCAACCACGAACATAACTCAAACACAAACTTAGACAGGTTCACGGAGAAGAAGTTCCAACACGACTGAAGCATGTTCATTCTGAAGCATGGAAGAAAACACACTCCGAAAAGAAGAAAAGCTGGTGGGCCTGTGGGAATACAAACAGTTGAGTTCTCGCGAATAATAATAATAATAATAATAATAATAATAATAATAATAATAATAATAATAATAATAATAATAATAATAATAATAATAGACTACGGCATTTGGGTCACGTAGTTGTCATCTTGCATTCGGAAGATAATGGATTCGAACCACACTGACGGCAGCCCTGAAGATGTTTTCCGAGCTTTCCCATTTTCACACCAGGCTCTACTTTAATTAAGGCCACGGCCGCTTCCTTCCCCACTCCTAGCCTTTTCTTATCCCGTCATCGCTATAAGACATATCCTTGTCGGTGCGACATAAAGCAACTTGTAATAAAGACAAAATAATCGCTATCTCCAGAGTTTTAAGGTTGGTACTCATCCTCAGAATATGGTCTTGCAGGTAAAAGTTATATTTATATTAGATATTTTCATACAACACTTGCAGGCTACCATAAAGACAAAGAGTACCTTAGCCAATAGATTATATTTCACTAAAGATTTTAACGTAGACTTACGTTCCTCGACAATGGGTGCACGGAAATAAATATTTTCAGACGCTTTTAGTGTTTGGTTAGAACTCGAACATCGCCGAGAGTATTGAACGTACGAATATTTTCAGACGCTATTGTTGTTTGGTTAGAATGCGATTATCGCCGAGAGTATTTACAAATATTTTCAGACGCTTTTAGTGTTTGGTTAGAACGTGAATATCGCCGAAAGTATCTAACTTACAAATATTTTCAGACGTTTTAGTGCTTGGTTAGAACGCGAATATCGCCGAGAGTATTTAACATGCGAAATTTTCGGACGCTTTTAGTGTTTGGTTAGAACGCGAATATCGCCGAGAGTATTTAACTTACGAATATTTTCAGACGCTTTTAGTGTTTGGTTAGAACGCGAATATCGCCGAGAGTATTTAACGAATATTTTCAGACGCTTTTAGTGTTTGGTTAGAACTCGAACATCGCCGAGAGTATTTAAGGTACGAATATTTTCAGACGCTATTGTTGTTTGGTTAGAATGCGATTATCGCGGAGAGTATTTAACTTACGAATATTTTCAGACGCTTTCAGTGTTTGGTTAGAACGCGAATATCGCCTAAAGTATTTAACTTACGAATATTTTCAGACGCTTTTATTGTTTGGTTAGAACGCGAATATCGCCGAGAGTATTTAACTTACTCAATATTTTCTGACGCTTTTAGTGTTTGGTTAGAACGCGAATATCACCGAAAGTATTTAACCTACGAATATTTTCTGACGCTTTTAGTGTTTGGTTAGAACGCGAATATCGCCGAGAATATTTAACTTACTCAATATTTTCTGACGCTTTTAGTGTTTGGTTAGAACGCGAATATCGCCCGAGAGTATTTAACTTACTCAATATTTTCAGACGCTTTTAGTGTTTGGTTAGAACGCGGATATCGCCGAGAGTATTTAACGAATATTTTCAGACGCTTTTAGTGTTTGGTTAGAACGCGAATATCGCCCGAGAGTATTTAACTTACGAATATTTTAATGGCTCAATTGACAGGTAAAGGAAGAGGTTACCTGTTGCAAAAGAACAATTGAAAATTTGAAACGTAGTTTTCATGAAATGGCGCTTCAAATTTAGTCAACATGTATGCTAAATATGTGAAGTCACACGTAAACTCTGTTACAAGATGGCGCTGTGTTAACTCGCGCGCTCAGTTGGAGCTTAGCTGTCGTTGTGAATACATCGTGGTCAGTTGTAGAGAATAACAAATTTCATAGAAAAAAAAAGATTTGATTGGATTTCGGAAAAAAACGTGCAAAATTAAGAGTTGAGACGAGAAAAGTGA
Source organism: Anabrus simplex (assembly GCF_040414725.1). Taxonomy (NCBI): domain Eukaryota; kingdom Metazoa; phylum Arthropoda; class Insecta; order Orthoptera; family Tettigoniidae; genus Anabrus; species Anabrus simplex. Next base: position 72,171,239 of record NC_090269.1, read on the forward strand.
ACGATGAAGAAATAATATAAATGAAACGAGGTGAGCGTAATAGGTGTGACTATAAGGAACTGAAACAGTGAAAAGAAGTTATTAAACAACTCTAAGAAAACCTCAACATCCTGTGTCCGTTACAATAGTGACAGCCTACCGCCATTTTTTAAATACCTAAATTAAAACAGGGTAGCTTCAAGGTGGTTGTTATGGTCTATACGTGTGGCTTCTGAAGATCGCTATCGACGCCATAATTGAGTGGAGAAGATCGGCAGTTAGTCCAAATCTTTTCAAGAATTCAACGAGTAGCCGGAGGGAATGGCCCCTCGAGCACCAACCATGAGGATTTGTCTTTTTCTTTTCAAGAACAACTTCTTCATGTTGGTCTTCATTTGCCTCATACCGGATAGTCCGTTCGCTTATGTAGCCTACTGATGTGTGAGGGCTAATGGCGATGATGTCTATTCGTCTGTTGCTCTCGTAAGGTGAGAGACCGTGCACTTCCTCATAGGTTGCATGGCGTTTTAGTTTTCATCAATCAGGGATCAGGTGGTACGATGGCGAGATTTACGCAGTTCACCATGTGTTATCTTCTGGTAAACGAACCTCGGTGATCTCATGGAAAAACCATCTTTGCTCTAACATGACCCCGAAGTCATAAGAAAAATGACCTTTTTGAAGAACTGAAGACTGACCCTTTGGTTAAAACAAAGAGTTACCTACTTCTATTACAAAATAAAATATCATACCGTACTACGCCGGCCCAGCGGTCTAGGGGTAACGTGCCTGCTTCTTACCCGAAGGATCTGGGTTCGATTACTGCCCAGGTCAGGGATACTTACCTGGATTTGAGGGTTGGTTCGAGGTCCACTCAGACTATGTGATTAAAGTGAGGAGCTATCTAAGGGTGAGATGGCGGCCCCGGTCTAGAAAGCCAAGAACAATGGCCGTAAGGATTCGTCGTGCTGACCAAATGATACCTCGTAATCTGCAGGCCTCCGGTCTGAGCAGCGGTCGCTTGGTAGACCAAACTCTTTCGTAGCTATTATGCCATGGGTTTATTTTTTGTTCATAATGTTATCAACAAGTATTGAATGAGCTGCAAGAGAAACGGAAGGAAATATGGGACGATTTCTATGCGATCGAAGCAATGATGTCGACTGACTGGATGGACTCGAACTACGAGCTGCGACATGTAGTTACCCGCCTTGCGGTTCATGGGTTTCACCACAGAGTGTGAAGCATGAAGGAGTTCTACGTCCCAGATATACAGTGTCTGTGTGAACTATGCGGACGGCCATGTGACAGATATCACGAACTGTAGTGTAACCGACGCGGCTCCTCTCTAAGAAAGTTCTGTGAAAATTAATTATTCCATGCACATTGTGCGAAATTCTATACTATTATTATTAATAATGTTATTTAAATTACTACTTTAAAGGTTTGCGGAGACACTGAGGTGCCGGAATTTAGTCCCGCAGGAGTCCAGACAGTAAATCTACCGGCACGAGGCTGACGTATTTGAGCACCTTCAAATACCACCGGACAGAGCGAGGATCGAACCTGCCAAGTTGGGATCAGAAGGCCAGCGCCACAACCGTCTGAGCCACTCAGCCTGGGGCTTTCTTGTTTTGCTTTGGTTTTTGGTATTATTTTCTTTAAACAATGAAACAGTCACATATTGTATACAGAATGTTTAAGTCAAATGTATGGCATGTTTTATCGGCAGTTATTACTTGTGATAATCAAAACTAGTTCATTGAACAAGTGTCAAAGAACAGATCCAATTCCAGCTGGCCTTGCATGTGATCAAGTTGTGAAATGACCATACAAGAATATCATATCTGTCATTTTCCTCCCACAATAATATTCCATTGGCCTATGCACTGTTTACATTGCACAGAATAATGCACATGCACTATACTCTTTGCTCAATGCTTGCACGAACGCTAACCATGATCTGATAACAACCGTAATAAACAACTAAGTGGTAACGATAACGTCCGCTTTACCATTCGTGCACTTTACCTATAAATAAAACTAATGTGTTAGTGCGACGTAAAAACTAGCAAAAAAGGAAATGTCCAGAGGAATCTAAAATCTCCGAATTGGCCGAGAATAGACCGCGGACCCTCTGAATCGAAGACTTATTTCCTTTAATTCCAGGTGGAACATACGGTCTCGACGAAATTTTTCCAGCTAGTTCTATCTGCCGCCAATGCTTTCACCTCCCCCCATGTATTGTTAACTCCTGTAATCTTATTGTCTATGGTTCTCTTCCAGGTAATCCTCGGTCTGCCTTTCTGCGCCTGCCTTGTGGATTCCAGCTCAATGCCTGCCTTGTGATATTTTCTTTCGGTCTTCTTAGGTGTGCCCAATCCATCTTCATTTTCTTCTCCATTATATGTTCCTGCATGGGACTTAGACTTGTGGCCACCCAAAGGTCTTTGTTTGAGATGATCTTCAGCCACCTTATGCACATAGTATACCTCAAACATCGATTTATAAAAGTCTGAATCGAAGAACTCAATGTATACAATTCAGCCAAGGCACCGGAACCACACTAGAGAACTGTGTATATGTAAATCTTCTCCAGTTTCTCTATCGCTTCGGGTGTGAAGTGAGATCAATTTTAGTAGGAAGTTCTTTACGAGGTTACGTCCCAGATGCGACCGTGCCGGATGCGACCCGGCCATTATCGTGCCAATAGCGACCGAGCGGATAAGCATCGTGCCGCATGCGACCCATCAATTACGTATAATGGATCTGCATTAAGGGCTGTCACCAAGTGGCAGATTGCTTATAAGTGGCTAAGTTGGTCTTTTCTAAAATAAAGGTCTGACAGCGTGGTTAGCAGGTTCGAGTGCCGTTGGCCGAAAGAAAAATATAATAATGTTGCTGGCTTTACATCCCAGTAACTACTTTTATGGTTTAAGGAGACGCCGCGGTGTCGGAATTTAGTCCCGCAGGACTTAGTTTACGTGCCAGTAAATCCACCGAGACAAAGCTGACGTATTTGATCACGTTCAAATACCACCGGACTGAGCCAGGATCGAACCTGCCAAGCTGGAGTCGGAAGACTAGCATCTCAACCGTCTGAGATGTCTGAGCCACTTAGTCTGGATGAAAAAAATTCACCATCAGAATGCTGGCCGGCAGGGCAGGAAAGTTGGTGGTAGACAGTTTCAAATCACTAGATTGCATGCCAAAAACCTGGATTCACATCCAAACCCTTTCGCAGTGTTCAAATGGAGTGAGGGGATATGATGCTGTTGATAGTGATTCGGGCGTCGGATGGCGACGTAAAGCATTGAGCAGACCCCTTGGTATTATTCGAGAGGAGTAGGCTACGAGCCGACACCGGGTTTCATCTCTCCCTAGTTCATTATCATAATCCCACATCCCGGCGCGCAGGCCGCCCAAGGGAGTCAGGTAGAAAGACCTCCACCAGGCAAGCCGAACACGTCCTCGGACACTCCTGGTACTAATAGGACATGATAAGTAAATAGGCCTACGCCTAATTCGTAAATAATTTCAGAGAATTAGGATCTTCTTTTATTGCTTGTGGCATTACGTCGCACCGACACAGACAGGTCTTAAGGTGACGATGGGATAGGAAAGGGCTAGGAATGGGAAGGAAGTGGCCCTGGTGTTAATTAAAGTACAGCCCCAGCATTTGCCTGGTGTAAAAATGGGAAACCATGTAAAACCATCTTCAGGGCTGCCGACAGTGGGATTCGAACCCACTATCTCGCGGATGCAAGCTCAGGGCCGCGCGCCTCTAACCGCATGGCCAACTCGCCCGGTGGGAACAGACGTAAACGCATCATCATGTTTCGTGTTGTAAAACGAGTTTCCCCCAGAAGCGTTATGTAATGTAGCTGCTTATAGGACTTATTGAAATGGCATTGCACTTCGTTTAGCTTACCTTATCTTGGGTGATGACACAACTTATCAAATGACAATTTGCTTGTCAACGCCAGTCGCATCCTGCACGGTTACAGATTATGCGGTCGCTAGTGGCACGGGTCGCATGCAGCACGGTCGCATCTGGCACGCCACCTTTTACGATCGGATGCTCTTCTTGACGTCAGCCTCATCACAGGAGTTAATGAGATGAAATGAATGAAGTGATATATGATAGTAGGGAGGGAGAGGATGAAACGCGGTAGCTGCACATAGCATACACCAAGGGGTCTGCTCAAGGATTAACCTCTCCACCCGACTGATGGTTTACCATAAACAACGTAATTTGCCCTCACTCCACATTAACCCTACAGAGAGGTTTGGATTTGAATCCAATCTTTTGGTACACAATCTAGTGATTAGAAATTGTATACCACCACCTGAGCTACCCTGACGACCAATATTCTGATGCAAAAATGCTTTCGACCAATAGGACTCGAGCTATAATTTGAAATTTGGAGTAAATCACCTAAGTAACGTAACATACAACATGTGACAAAGTTCGGTGAATGAAGTCAGAACGGTCTATCCGGCAAAAATGGCGACACACAACGCTGCACCTGCGTAGCAGCATGTTTTGACCACCTGCTCCCAAAGTTGTTCAGTTGTGCATCGTCTGTGTATGCCGTGTAAGATCTGTTTGACATAGTGCGTGTTTATTTCGTTGGTTCTGAACTGCAAACGGTAACAGGAACATGAACGACCAAAAGATCAATGTACAGTTTTGTTTTAAGCTTGGCAAGACACCGAAAGAAACGCATGCGATGCTGGTACGTGTTTATGAAAATCAAGCACTGTCCTTGAAGTGTGTGTACGAGTGGTTTGCCCGTTTTCGAGGAGGCCGGGAAAGTGTTTCTGACAACCCCCGTAGCGAAAGACCGGCGACCGCCGTCAGTGACGAAAACATTGAGAAGGTGAGGACATTAATCACAAACGATCGGCGATTAACTGTACGGATGATAGCGGATGAACTGCAGATTAACCGTGAATCCGTGCGACAAATCGTTACCCATAAGTTAGGGAAGGGTAAAACGTGTTCTCGTCTTGTGCCACATCACTTGACTGACGATCTGAAGCAGGCACGTTTACAGGCTTTACAGGATTTTGTCGAAACGGCGGATGCGACACCAAATTTCTTGAACTGTATTGTCACTGAGGATGAAACCTGGTGTCTCAGGTACGACCTTGAAATGAAACGGCAAAACATGGAATGGCGATTTCCGGGATCTCCTCGTCGGAAAAAGGTCAGAGCCGAAAAGTCACCCATCAAACTCGCTTTGAAAGGAAAGATATTTGACGATATTCCTGACAACCAACGAAACGTGACGAGGTTTTTGAACACCATCCCAAAGGATGTTTCCAGAACATATATCGCCGATCTCAGCAGTGCATAGTTATGGGAGGGGACTAAGTTATTCCGAAGGACAGTGAGGTCACTGCCATGCATTGTTCATCTATGTTGATAGTACAGGAATATTCACCGAACTTTATTGTCACACGGTGTACATATATCTTCACTAGAAACTGTTACGCCTTTCAGCGTTCCGTTTATGATATTCCGTGAATGAACTACCGCCTTCCCAACCCCCTGTTAACAACCAGCTCCATGGCGTCATGTACAGTAGTTTCACACCTCCTTCATTGAAATATTAAAAGCTGGCTCTAAACACCGTCGCAATCGCTTCCTCCTGCTTCTCTCACCACCCCATGACTGAATCCATTATTCTGCTATGTAACCATCTCCTTCTCTATTCATCTCGCAGTACCCTACAGGTTAAGTCCATTCAAACATACAGCTTCAAGCAACTATAGTAGTTAATTCTTTCCTTAGTCTTTCTCTTCCCATTCCAAGTATCCTGCGGCACCTCTTATTACCGGTATACTACATTAAACGTCTGTTATTTCAAGTTATGATTAATTTATCCTAATTCCACCCAGTTTTCACCCCCGTACATGAAATTACGCCTGAAAGGAAAGACAATTTCATCCAATATCTCAGTTCTTTCTCAAAGAATACTAATGATTGCAACCGCGAGGTCACTATATTACTTTGCTACACTTCGATACGTGTTCACTTACCCGCCTGGGAAAATGAATATCCTAAGTAATTGAAATGATACTCCTGTTTCAGTTTCCTATTACCTATCTGTCAATGAATCATCTTATAAATGCTAATTTTCTTATCACACTCGCTGCATTTTCTTAACATACCACATTGCAAGATTTCAGCACATTCTGGTATTTAAACAACTTCGTGAAAATTGTTAAACAATTATTTTTTCGACCCACTGAACGCCCGACCACTCCATTGTATACCTCTCAGTAAACTGCCCGTGTAAACTAAATAAGGTGTGCAGAAATTATATCGTAAATAACTTTTCGACAGCACTATTGAACACACATTTGTCTAGTGAAGAATAGTTGAAATTTCCTACTTAGCTGAATGGGGATATCTGCAGAGTATCGTTAGTTTTCGATCTTACTGTAGCGGTTCTCTTGGGGTGGCAGAATTTCCTCACTTCATCCTTCCCCTCTCGTTTATGTCTTTCATTTCAGTTTCCTGTCAATTACTTAAACAATGGTTGTTGTTTGTTATTTTTGTTAATGAAACACCGGCATAACTATAAGAGGGCGAAAGCTTGGTATTGAAATATACATTAGATAGACTTGAAATGTCAGAAAGAAAAATCATTAGGTAAATCCTAGGGCCCAATGAAAAAAGTACAGAATTTTGGGAATTAAGGAACAATAAGGCCAGTGACATTTTTTGAAAGGGTGTTTACCTTAAAAAGGCAGTGGGCAGGCCATGTTGCTCGGACAAAGCTTGTGCTTGAGGGGAGTCCGAAAGATCATCTGAGACCTAAGGGAAGAACACCAGACAGATGGATTAAAGACATCCGGAAGATTACTGGGATCAATTGGCAGAACATGGCTCAAGACCGTCCCAGATTGAGAGACCTCATGAAAACCTACCTTGCTTCGGACTTAAAGAGGCCACATCATAAAAACGATTGAATATGTCTGATAGTGATAGTGAAGGAAATGTATCATAAGATAGAGAGTCTCTGTGGCTCAGGCGGCAGCGCGCCGGCCTATCACCGCTGGGTTCCGTGGTTCAAATCCCGGTCATTCCATGTGAGATTTGTGCTGGACAAAGTGGAGGTGGGATAGGTTTTTCTCCAGTTACTGCGGTTTTCCCTGTCATAATTCATTCCAGCAACACTCTCCAATATCATTTCATTTGTCATTCATTAATCATTGCCCCAGAGGCTTCGGCAGTCGGCACAATTCCTATCCTCCATTCCTGACCCGGTCGAATGACTGGAAACAGGTAATGGATTTTCATTTCATTTCATCATAACATAGAAACGTAAACAATAAGAAAAAGGAGACCGTTAATTTTTGCACATGTCTTCAGGAGAAACAAGACGTAATGCAGGAGAATCAGAATGCTTATACCAAGAACGCTTTTCTGGGCGAATACAATATTACCAGATTCGGACACGTTTCGAAAGAGTTTTAGAAGGTCTGCCTGAGACGATGTCACTTGGAAGGGGTCTGTTCTGGATGCGCCAGTGACATCTGATGATAACGAACAAACTGTGCAAAATGCAATTGATAATAATAATAATAATAATAATAATAATAATAATAATAATAATAATAATAATAATAATAATAATAATGTTATTTGTTTTACGTCCCACTAACAACTTTTTAAGGTCTTCGGAGACGCTGAGGTGCCGGAATTTAGTCCCTCAGGAGTTCTTTTACGTGCCAGTAAATCTACCGACACGAAGCTGTCGTATTTGAGCACCTTGAAATACCACCGAACTGAGCTGGGATCGAACCTGCCAAGTTGGGATTAGAAGGCCAGCGCCTTAACCGTCTGAGACACTCAGCCCGGCAAAATGCAAGTGAGAAAAAACCCGCACTCCAACTCATGAGTCATAACAAATAATCGGAATATCAGCAGGCACCTGTACAGTGCATATTGCATCTCAATAAATAGTGAGCAGTGAATGTGTTTAGTGATCATGATTACTGTTAATGTTATTGCTACAACTCATGTACATGTAGGATTGAAATAAATGCACAACATAAATTCGGCTATCACCGGGTTTGAACGCTGGCCCGTTACCGCCGTCGGCCACAGAGGAGTCCAGTGCAGCTGTTATTATACCATAATACTTCAATATCAAAGCCGTTTCTGATTAAACGCGGAGCGTAGCTTTCATGGCTCTACGCTTTCATGTATTATTATGCCCCTTATTAGTCCGGCCCCGCGGTGTAGGGGTCAACGCGTCCGCCTGTCACCCGGCGGCCCCGAGTTCCATTCCCGTCTGGGTGAGGGTTTATTAATTGTAATTATTAATATCCCTGGCCTGGAGACTGGGTGTTTGTGTCGTCCTTAACGTTACTTTCCTCACATTCAACACTCTATACTTCCGCAACTACACGTACACGCAGGTTCCTATCATATGGTGAATGTAGTGGCAAAAGATCTTCAGAGGTCGACACCACGAACAAATATCATTTAAAATCTCCTTTGTTGCTGGTGTGTTAGCAGCGAATACACATATTTCAAGACCCGTATCTGCAAAGACAAAGACACCTCCATACAGGCCATGAAGGCCCTTGGAGGAGTGGAAGGTAAAGGCTTCCACCATTGTTAACCGCGGCACCTGATGGGGTAGAGTGGTTAGCTATACGCCCGGCCGCCTTTGCCCCCAGGAATTAACCTGGTACTCATTTTTGGTGTAGGCTGAGTGAACCTCAGGGCCATATGCACCTCCGGAAGTGGAAATCTCGTTTCTTAAATTTTACGACTTCCTGACGGGGATTCGAACCTACGTCCTTCCGAGCGAACAGAGCACACCTCTACCACCTCGGCCAGGCAGCCCCTCCCGTATCTACACATGAAGTTATTGTTGCGAATAAAGCACTATATGCTTTATTGAACTAATGTAATCAATGATTCGATTAGTACACACACGTAATTATACTTGAATATGTATGAGCCTCCTACTGCCATTTCTTGATGGATGCAGTACATCTGCATCCGTTTCTTTTTTTGCTTTACGTCGCTCCGACACAGATATGTCTTATGGCGACGATGGGATAGGAAAGGTCTAGAAATTGGAAGGAATCGGCCGTGGCCTTATTAAGGTACATCCCCAGCATTTGCCTGGTGTGGAAATGGGAAACCACGGAAAACCATCTTCAGGGCTGCCGATAGTGGGGTCCGAACCCACTATCTCCCGATTACTGGATACTGATCGCACTTAAGCGACTGCAGCTATCCAGCTCGGTCATCCGTCTCTTGGCAGAGTCCAAAACTAGCTTCCAGTCTCAATCTCATCCATAACTGTGACAATATGGAAGCTGCTGGGGTAGAGGTGGTGCTGAGTAACGATATTCGGAGCACAACGAGTGTGTATGATTGTTATAAAAAGTGTTGTTCATAGGGTCAGACGTGCTGCAATAGCAACTTCTGGCCTAGTGAGGAAAACAACGGCGAACTACCTCACTTCTCACCTTGCCTAGTATAGCTCATTTCGGCGGTTTCCTTATAACCGCATAACCTATGGTGGTGCTTTTTGATAATCCAAACAGCTTCTGGGTTGATGCTCTAACAAACAAATAAACACACACATGTACGACAACACTTCACTAATTACTGCCTATTTACAAAGGACTCTTGTCCTTACAGCAGGTCTCTGGCTGACAGTCACTACCAGTCGTTTCACTCAACAGCTCCATGTAACTAGGTTCGAATGCACGTTCCTTGGCTATCACAAAGCACGATGATGGTACACTTCGCTCGAATCCAGACGGCACTGGTAATTCAAACAATCAACCATCAATTCACATGACCGCTCCACACTATGAACTACTCGATACATGTCATTCGACAAGATAACAATTCAGTACAACTCAACATCAACTCCTCTTCGAGGCCAACCGGCTGTTATATACCCCGTGATAAAGTTCTAGTGTTTTCGGTTTACGACCAGAATACGAGTGATGTAGTTGTGCCTTCCAAAAATGTACGGAAACAACAGACGAAGCAGACAATAGAAGTAAGATCGTCCCGTGCCCACAGACCGGCTAGTAGCGCCCAGTCTAACTCACTCGTCTCTTCCAGGAACCACCGAAAGGACTTTATCAGGTCTGACAGTCGCATAACTACTGTACATAACATTATTATCGGAGGACACGGAAGATGTTTTCATGTTAGGTTACAAACTGTGATTGCATAAATTCAAAGAAGTAGGGTGGGTCTTTTCACCTGAGTTATGATCACACTCTGTAAATACAATACGCATTTCTGACGAAGTAACTATAACATCGCACTGTTTTTCATAATCTTCCCGTCATTTTCTATAATCGCAATGAACATTTTCCTTCACGTGTTTCAGACCATGCAGAACACTCTCCAGAAGGATGTAAATGATGTCGATCAGAAAGTTGGAGAGGCGACTGCAGCTCTAAGAGCAGTTAGACTGGGACTCATACGCAGTAAGGTAAGATCCAGGCATTTAAGGAAACGGACAATCTAAATTGTATGTTAGTAGTGTGGTCTTATTTGTTCTATACTGTGAAAATGTCAAGAAATGTATGATGAACCAAGAAAGTTTCGTATTAGTGTTGCCAGCATAACTAGCTTCTTCGAAAACTTTGTGCCTTACCGAACGGGAATAAATGGTTTTAAAAAAAGCGGCGCCGGCGGTTATATATGTATTTCAGGAAGAACTTCATCGATCATTTGAGTTCATCCGTTCAAAGTTATTTTACTGTTACTACCTAATATTAATTTAATTTTACAATACTAGGAAATTAACTATATAGAGAGAATGTCTTCTAACAATAGCTGCCCTAAACCAAGGTCTACCACGAGGTACAGCCCAATAATAAGTTTGAAAGTGAAACAACCATTATTAAAGAATTCTTTTTACTGATAATGATAAATCTAAAGGCAGACACCCCGGAGAGGAAGTGCTGTATTTTATTTCTGAATAAAACTGTACAGGTGGTAGTGTAGAACGTTCAAAGAGTCCCTTAATACATTTAGGGCTATTTCTTGTATTATTTATTACTAAGCACAATGTGCATACATACTTAAATGCGTAAAACGTACGGTTGTTATTGTTTGAGTCATCAGTCCATAGACTGGTTTGATGCAGCTCTCCATGCCACCCTATCATGTGCTAACCTTTTCATTTCTACGTAACTATTGCATCCTACATCTGCTCTAATCTGCTTGTCATATTCATACCTTGGTCTACCCCTACCGTTCTTACCACCTACACTTCCTTCAAAAACCAACTGAACAAGTCCTGGGTGTCTTAAGATGTGTCCTATCATTCTATCTCTTCTTCTCGTCAAATTCAGCCAAATCGATCTCCTCTCACCAATTCGATTCAGTATCTCTTCATTCGTGATTCGATCTATCCATCTCACCTTCAGCATTCTTCTGTAACACCACATTTCAAAAGCTTCTATTCTGTTTCTTTCTGAACTAGTTATCGTCTATGTTTCACTTCCATACAATGCAACGTACGGTACATGAAAGATATAACTTCATCTCTCATTGGTAAATGTTGAGAAGTAGCGTTCTGAAACACAGTTTAATAGATGGTTTCGTAAACATGCCATGCCACAGAGTCAGCAGGTACAGTGTGGTTCCCGTGGAACTCGTGGACGCCGATGTACATGTTGCATAACTTGCAGTTTTACTACTTCCGTGTTGAGGAACTCTTCTGAAATCTACTGAACCTTTCGCCGTTTGTTTTTCCCCAGTAAAGAAATCGATGTGGTAGTATCAGGAAGTACAAAATTGAATGTGGTCTTTATGTACTCCAAGAAGAATGACTCTTTGGCTATTACACAGTATATCATCGTTGGGCCTAGAAAAACCGATATGTGATAATATTTCAGCTGAGAACTCTGACCAGAAAGGTTCTGTCATCTAAGGTTCAGTATTGCATATATTGCGGATTTTCGCTCGAAGAGATACATGTGCTCCAGGGCAGTATTTCACCCCTTAACATTCCCTCATGGCGGCATTTCGAGGCGCAACGACGGTGTCATTTGGTTCTCCGCATACTGTATTTTGAAAACTGGACTACTTTGTTTTAGTTAACTAGCCTTTTTGTTCTATAGCCTTCTTATGTTTGCTACGTTCACTTTATTTCTTGTACTCTAGATATGATTGAAACATTGACTAATAAATTTGTAACTCTTCCGCGAGCACCAAACAATAGACCTATAACTTACCAAACTCTTCACATTGTACACTGACTGAGCAAATGTCATGGGATAGCGGAGCACTTTTGCGCAGGTGTGTTGTCTGCGCACCACACGTCCAATGTGCCAGCGGCAGTTTGTATAGGAGACCTTGTGAGCAGTGGCTGTTCATGTGACAGGTGTAACATGGGACGTCGGCGTGAACTGACACCGTTCGAACGGGGTATGGTGGTCGGTGCCCGACGTATGGGAAGTGCAATTTCGGAAGTGGTGCGGGAATTCTGCTTCACACATTCAACCGTGCCCAGGGTGTATCGTCAATGGTTGAATGCGGGTGTCACCGCCCACAACAGACGAACGACCGGCCGTCCAGCCACCCTCGATGACCGTGACCGGCGACATCTGAGACGGATTGTCAATAGTGACAGACGGACAACCGTGCAACAAATCACGGCTCAGTTCAACACAGGCCGTGCTAGACACGTCTCCCAGTGGACGATCCTTAAGAACATGGGTTCTATGTGGTAGGGGACCCGGCACCGCACACAGATGCCACTGTTAACCCAACGTCATCAGGCACAACGACGCGCATTTGTCGCCAGTGACCAGGGATGGACACTGGAACAATGGCGTAACGTGATATGGTCGGACGAATCATGACTTCAACTGCACCATGCCGATGGGAGGCACCGTGTATGGCGCAGACCACATGAAGCGATGGATCTCGTCTGCCTCGAAGGTGTGGTCCAGGGCACTGGTGTCTCTGTTATGGTATGGGGTGCGTTTTCCTGGTATGGAATGGGCCCCCTAGTTGTTCTGGAAGAGACTTGGAATGGTACGCGGTATGCTGAGCTGCTCGGAGACTATCTCCACCCATTTTTGACCTTCCAGCGCCCAGACGGTTCTGCGGTGTTTCAAGATGATAACGCGCCGCCACATAGCTCCCACGTCGCCCGGGAATGGTTCCAGGAACATGCAGCGGAGTTCCAACGACTGTCATGGCCACCTAGGAGCCCCGATATGAACCCTATCGAGCATATCTGGGACGTCCTGGAACGCAGGCTCCGTGCCATGGATCCTGCACCCACGAACAAACCAGCATTGGCGGCTGCTCTGCAAACTATTTGGTATCAGCTGCGTCCAGAGGACTACCAGGGACTTGCCGACTCACTTCCACGGCGTCTCGCTGCAGTTCGCAGGGCCAGAGGAAGCCCCACACGCTATTAGGTGACTATCCCATGACATTTGCTAAGTCAGTGTATTTCTCTTCCAGATATCTGAAGCAAGGCTCATAGTGCTTTCTTCTTTTCTTCATCAACCACTTTGTCATGCGAGCTCTTTCAAATATTATTGGGTCGAGTGTCAAGCCATTGTCTACTTTCGATCGATAGCTATTTTATAAACACATCCAGTAGTCTTCAGGTGACCTAGAGAGTGGTTGCGCCGTTTGAGTTACCTAGCAGTCAGCTTACATTCGGGAGATCATGGGTTGGGACACCACTGTCGGCAGTCCTGATGTTCTTGACACCAGGCAAATGCTCCCATTATCACCAGAAGATCTATCTGTTTCGGCGCGACGTAAAGGATATGGTAAAAATAATAGTCTTCAATTGGTACATACGCTACTTCATGCACTCCAAATCCACATTTATTTAGACAATCAGCAAGTTATTGTTTTAAGATTGAGTGTTCATCCTACCTTAACATAAATCACAGGAAAACGTAGAAGAGATTCGGCCCTTCGAAAATAGGCTAAAGAAAGGGAAACGAAGGGTGTAGGCTTCCCTTGCACAAGTAAGTGTAAGCAATGCCACGGCTAAGCTAGGAGTCCCGTGATCATCAATTCATTCCCTGGGATTTCTCCTTTCTATCACCTCGTACGACAGGTAATCAATCAATCAATCAATCAATCAATCAATCAATCAATCAATCAATCAATCAATCAATCAATCAATCAATCAATCAATCAATCAATCAAATCTCATTTGATTTTCATTTAAGTCTGTCAACCTGATGGTAGATACCCTATCAATTCTTTACCTGGCCTTCTCTTAAATTATTTCAAACAACTTGAAAATTTATCTAGCTTCTAACTTGGTAAGTTATTCCAGTCCCTAATTCATTTTCTTGTGAAGGTATATTTTCCCCAATTTGTCCTGATGATGATGATAATGATGATGATGATGATGCTTGTTTTTTAAAGGGGCCTACCAATTTGTCCTTTTTTTTTGCTAGTTGCTTTACGTCGCACCGACACAGATAGGTCTTATGGCGACGATGCGACAGGAAAGGGCTAGGAGTGGGAAGGAAGCGGCCGTGGCCTTAATTGAGGTACAACCCCAGCATTTGCCTGGTGTTAAAATGGGGAAACCACAGAAAACCACCTTCAGGACTGCCGACAGTGGGGTTCGAACCCACTATCTCCCGAATACTGGCTACTGGCCTCAGTTAAGCGACTGTAGGTAGCTATCGAGCTCGGTGAAATACACTTTTACGGATATTTTAGAAAGAGCAGAAATGCAGTCGGTGTGCTGTTGAAGAATGTCGAACGTTTAAAAATTAAAAAGGACACTCTTTTTAGAGACCTGAAATTACACAGAAGGAAATGCAAATAATGTCAAGTTCTCAGAATGTCTATTTCAATAATATTATTACTATGATATTATAAAATTATGCAGTCCTCTATGATTATTGTCTATAATGTTAGTTAATTCGTTAAATTTTAATCAACATTCATACACAGTTTTTCTTAATCTGATAAGCAATAAAAAGTTATAATTACTTCCTTTCGCCTTCCATGTTCCCTCCCATTTCGTCCCTTACTATTTTCTCGAAGCCACAGTCCGTATATATTCCGATCAACTATTTTTTTTAATGTGCCTTCATTAATTCAACCAGTAGTTCGTCCTTCATTTCGGGAGGTAAGGATCAATTCAAACTTACGTAGATAACCAAAGCACTCCAAGAAAACTGAGAAGCGGGAAAGTGGGAAGAGAGAAATCACGTCTGTGAAAACTAGGAAATATTTTTGCTGAGCGAAAACGCTTAGCCGGCACGGATCACGGAAAAGCACTGAAGGTCACGGCGAATGCCGTCGACGGAAGTGTTGGAACTCATCACTTCGCGTACAAGGCGACGATATTTTGTTTTCATGGAAGATGCCGTCAAGTCACGGATGTCGCCGTCATGTCCCAGAGATGTATGAATCGACCTTTATCCTCCAGGTGCAAAGTAGTTATGTCTACAGCACACTTTCTTTCTTTCTTTTTTTTTCTTTTTTTGCGAGTTGCTTTACGTCGCACTGACGCAGATAGGTCTTATGGCGACGATGGGACAGAAAAGAGCTAGGAGTGGGAAGGAAGCGTCCGTGGCTATAATTAAAGTACAGCCCTAGCATTTGCTTGGTGTGAAAATGGGAAACCACGGAAAACCCTCTTCAGGGCTACCGACTGTGGGGTTCGAACCCACTATCTCCAGAATACTGGACACTAGCCGCACTTAAGCGACAGCAGCTATCGAGCACGGTACACAGCCCACTTAGTAGCGAGGTTACGGACAGGGCAATCCTTAAACGCCTACTTCTCAGGGGACTCGGTGACCTGTTCGGAGATAACAGCACTTTTCAGCGTGAAGAATAAAGCAACTACAGTATAAATACAGGGCGAGTCCTACAAGGGTTGCCGCCCTTCCTGCATGCCGCGTTCCGGTAAACGAGAACGCAGTCACTGTCATACCACTGCAGTCAGCCGGCGTCCGTAGAAAACCTGTCAACTTTGATTAATGGATAATCAGTTTGAAACACAAGTAGAAAACCAAACTTACCCCTATTATAGCAAGGGTTGAAAATTATCTCCCTGAGAGTGTAGACAAGTGTTGTAACGTCTGGTGATATTCCTGTTCACTCCCTGCAAATCATTCTCATTATTATTCAAATGTTCTAAGTGAACTGCATTTGAAAATCTACAACACATGAAACTACGTTGCTCAACACTTATCAGCCATAAAATACATGACAACGATCAGTTGCAGTACATTTGTATAAGAAGCAATTACGCTGTAAGTAAGCTTATCGCCGACTAACTGAGGCCATGACATCACTGGCGGCTATTGCGTCATCCACTCGCCAAGACACGGCACAGGAAATAATATTTAACTTGGCCGAGGCTGTAAAACGCATCTCAAATAGCCTGTAACAGGTGGATCATTACATGTACTCAGAATGTATTCCAATTGGCTTATTCCAAGTGGCTTTACGTCACACGGACACAGATAGGTCTTATGGCGACGATGGGATAGGAAAGGGATAGGAGTGAGAAGGGAGTAGCCATTGTCTCAAGATACAACCCCGCATTTGCCTGGTGTGAAAGTGGGAAACCACGGAAAACCATTTTTAGGGCTGCCGACAGGGGGTTCAAACCTACTGTCTCCCGAATGGAAGCTCACAGCTGCGCCACCCTAACCGCACAGCCAATTCGCTCGGTAAAGTGTATTCCCCCAGGATGTTAGTATAGTAAGTGAGATTGAAAAATGGTGCAGCAACGCTAACACAGTGAACTCGCAATTACGATCAGCAGTATTCTGTAAGAATGAAGTTAGTTCTCGGACGAAACTGTCTCAACATAGGTTTATTTTCAGACTGACTTTGTTGTACGGGAGAGAAAATACGAAGTGAACTGCATTTTAAAATCTACAGCATATGAAAATACGCCACTGAACATTTAATTCATTCTTCGAATAATTCATAAGTTAACAGTAACACACATGAAAGTAGTGAGATTGACTGCCTGTACAAAGTGGTGGGAACAGTTGCACTTGAGTACCGTAAAAAATAGATAGAGGCTAAGATAGGAATAATTTCCATGTAAGAAGCTTTGCGTATAATCCGGCATCGGTGATGGAATCATACTAGGTGAATGGAATAAGATAGGTTACCTGAAACTTGGCCGTGGGAGAAGGTAAGATAATTAGAGAAGACCAAGCTGGCAATGGTTACACCAGATTTTTATGATAAGACGCCATGGAGCTAGTTGTAAATAGAGGATTGTGGAGGAATTCAGTTAATTTACAGAGGCCTGCAGACAGAAAATGGCGTAACAGTCAATAAATATGTTGTATGTCAAATAGCCAAATATATCCTAAATTAGGTCACTTGCTTCAAAACATCGACAATAATTTGGTTCACGAATTCATCTTCAGTCTGATAAACGTTCTTGCTGCTTTACTGCGTTTTTATCCGGCCCCGTGGCTAGCTGGTTAGCAGGTTGGCCTTTCATCCAACGGATCTCGTGTTTGATTCCCAGCCCGGGGCGATATTTTAATCTTCATTGGGCCGAGCGAGTTGGCCGTTGGGTTTGGGTTGCGCAGATTGAGCTTGCATTCGGGAGAAGGTGGGTCGTAATCCCACCATCGGCAGCCCAGATGATGGTTTTCCACGGTTTCCCATTTTCACACCAGGCAAATATTGAGTCTGCAACTTAAATAAGACCACGGCCACTACCTTCCCAATCCCAGCTCTTTCCCATTCTTCGTCGCCGAAATTCTTCGATGTGTCAGTGTGACGTTAAAACCAGTACCAAGAAAGAATTTGCATTAGTTAATTCCTCTTGTTCGGGGGCTGAGTGTTTTCGGCTCCATAACTAAAAGGTTAGCGTGCTGGGCTTTAGTCACAGGTGTCCCGGGTTCGATTCCTGGCAGGGTCGGGAATTTTAACCATACTGTAATAGGTTAATTGCGCTGGCATGGGGTCGGGGTGGATGTGTCGTATTCATCATCGTTTCATACTCATCACGACGCGTAGGTCGCCTACGGGCATCAAATCAAAAGACCTGGCAAGCCAAACTTGTCCTCGCACACTCCCGGCATTAAAAGCTATACGCCATTTCTTTTCAGCATTAGAATTCATCCTACGTAGTATCCCATCCCATGCAGGTCGCCCATGGCGTCAACTCAAGTGACCCTAGCCTTATTTTAATGTAACTTTTAAATCATTTTCAACACCATGTAATTTGCTTTACGTCCCACTAACTACTTTTACGGTTTTCGGAGACGCAGAGGTCCCGGAATTTTGTCCCGCAGGAGTTCTTTTACATGCCAGTAAATCTACCGACACGAGGCTGACGTATTTTAGCACCTTCAAATACCATCAGACTGATCCAGGTCAGAAGGCCAGCGTCTCAACGGTCTGACACTCAGCCCGGCAAATCATTTTCACTAATGATAGAATTTAGATTCCGAAAAGCGATAATAATTTTGAATTTGTGCTGATAGACACTATTGTATTTTGAATCATCGGCACTGCTTTAAATATATCATTGTCATTACGAATCATACAAATATATCACAATGTTTGTTGGTTCATCAGTATTTTCTTCAGGCATTGAAAGAACTTAAATTATTACTGTGAACTCAAAACCTCACTTTAAAACGACTACTGGCATATTCAGCACAAAATTTACAACTCTCTGCAAGCGATTATGCAGCAGATTCGTAAATGTAAAATATCCTAATAATTGACGTTCATAACCCCTTGAAATTCATAGGATTATGTCCCTTCGACATCACATTATAACCTTCATATGAAAACAAACCCAGCGGAACTTCCCGTTGGACCGATCTCGATAGCTGCAGTCGCTTAAATGCGGCCAGCATTCAGGTGATGGTGGGTCCGAACCCCAACTGTCAGCAGCCCTGAAGATGGTTTTTCGTGGTTTCCCATTTTCACACCAGACAAATGCTGGGGCCGTACCTTGTTTAAGGCCACGGCCGCTTTCTTCCCATTCCTAGCCCTTTCCTACCCCATCATCGGCATAAGACCTATCTGCGTCCGTGCGACGTAAAGTAACTTTTAAACTTTCCGTTGGGGCCTTGGTCTACCAAGGGTACTGCTAAGCAGCCAGGTAGTCTTCAGACACTGGAGTATCATATGGCCAGCGTAACGTCATCCTCAGCCGCGAGGCTTTCTTGATCGGACCCGCTACCTCTCGTAGCAGACAGCTCTTCAGTTGTTCTCAAGAGGCTGGGTGAACCTTATTCTAGTTCTCAGTCTATTACTGGATTCCCTGGAATGGCAGAGAATCGAACATGGGGCCTTTGGGAAAGATGCAGGCAGCTACCCCTACATCACTGGCTATCATGTTATTTATATGCCAATCCAAAACTTCTAACAACAGATACATAAACACGATACCGTCTCGTATTTAATGCACTGCCTGCAATATACACTACTCTAAATCAAGTTTGTTAGGGGCCTGTTCTGTTTGCTGGAGTCAGCAATTCTGCATCTGTCTCTTGGCATAGGCGAGAGCAAAATACAGCTTCCGCCAAAGTATAATCTCATTCATGGTGTGACAGTGTGGGAGGTGCTTAGGTATGTCTGGTGCTGAGTAATGACATTCGGAGTACTACTAGTGCTTCTGAATGTTATGGAAGGTGCTACTCATAGGATTGTTTGTGCTGCAATAGCACTTTCTTGTCCAGTAAAGAAAGCAATGGCAAACTAACTTGAACCTCATTCTGCCTAACATGCTGCATTTTTGCCACTACCGTGGTGTTTTTGGTTTCCCTAATACAGTACAACATAATCTTTGGTGGTGCTATTTGAGGATGCAACCAGCCTTCGGACTAATTTGTTTATAACATGTCAGAAGCAGAGTTACATATTTAGGATGAAAATAAAAATCCTCAGCCTGTTTCCAGACATTCGACAGGGTCAGATATGGAATGAATGAAGCCCCATCTAGCGGCGAGAATAGGAATTGTGCCGACTACCGAAGCCTGTCGTACTCTTCTGGGGCAATGATTAATGACTGACGGATGAAATGAAATCATATTGCAAAGTGTTGCTGGAATGAAAGATGACAGGGAAACCCGGAGTCCCCTGTCCCACCTCCGCTTTGTCCAGCACAAATCTCACATGGATTGACCGGGATTTGAACCACGGAACCCAGCGATGATAGGTCGGCGCGCTGCCGCCTGAGCCACGGAGGCTCCACATATATAGGATATAAAATTCAAAAATTTCTATAGAAAATAAATACAAATAAACTGTGCACCAAAGGTTCATATTGTGGTGCACCAGAAATTAGTAACGTTGAGTGCATTCCTTGTCGCCTCAAGCAGCTCATTCTCAGTACATGTGGCAGGACAAAGATGACATTTTAGCAGATGGGCCGTAGTCTGTAATTCACCACAGTGTCACGAAACAGAATCCACAGAATGTCCCCACTTGTGCAGATTGGTCTTGCACCTAGTAATACCGACCGCAGCCTATTTAGAGATCTCCAAGTCGTCCATTACTCCGTATGTCTAGTTAGTAATTCTTCACAAGGTTTTTTCCATCGTCCAAGATGCTCAACCCTAGCTCGCCACAAAGTTAGTCTTGTTTCAGACTAATGATCTAACGGACAGACAGAGTACTACTTAGTTATATTCGAAAGAGTTTCTTGTGCGCGAACGTCTTTGGATTTATTTCTGTCTCTCCCTCTAAAAACCATGACGTGTTTTGTTCTTGTTTTTCTTTTCTTAGACGATTAACATTTCGAGAGAATTCCATTTTCGGAAAGCCTCTTTTTCCAAATTTTAGTTATGCTCTTCTTTAGTGCCTGCATTACCCATCGAACATGTGTCTAAATACCTATAACTATACTGTATTAAACGTAGCTCAGTCAATGACTGGTTGTAGCTAGCCACATGATATTTCTTCCTGCAGTTTATACACCGATAGGACAGTTAACGCCGATGGATGTCTCCTTGTCCACAGATGGGTGATCTTCCGGTTCAGTTACCTCTCAACGGAAGTGTTCTTGGCCAGTTCGGGCAGCACGCGGCATATCCTTCAAGTAAGTACTACTTAAACCACACATCCAAATACTAATTTACATTACATTATTTAATACAATTGTAAACTAATACAGTCACTATCAGCATAGTGAGTTTCACTTCAGTATTTGGCTAACGCTGACAGATGACCGACCAGTCTTACCACTGTTAGATCAAAAGTTATTTCTATTCGACGGCATATTTTACGTGGATATTTTTTTTGTAGATTCACTTTAATGTCATTTTATTCATTGCTATTGATAACTGAATTTAGTTTCCGAAAATCTGTTTTAATACTTTTGAATTTGTTCTGATACATCTTATATGTGTATACTATTGTATTGTCAATCATTAGCGCTGTTTTATATGTAGATTTGTCATTTTATGACGACTACGCATCATATTACATTATTTGTTGGTTCGTCAGCATTTTATTGAATAGAAATTTGGCCTCCCTTCAATTATCTTTTAAAATTCAGTGTTAATCAACGGCAATCAAAATCTTTTCTAGGAAGAAACTGCAAATGTGTTATCGTGAAATAATCAGTGGCAACCTAGAGCGAGTTGAAGAAAATAGAAATCTAGGAGCAATAGTTGATCACAAAATTAAATTTTAGTCTTTTAAATCAGAAATACTAATAAATTTTAAAATACCAGTAGACAGCTGTATCGTTTATTATTACTATTATTAGTTATGGACAACTAAATAGCGGGTTTGAACTTATTAATGCAATGTTTTTTCTTTCCATATCATTCATTTCCTGAGATCATTTCCGAGTTCATATGTCCATCATCTACATATTCTTCTAGATTTCTTCGCAAATTTAAGTTTGCTTATTAAGCTTCTATTTTTTTCTGTCTTGTGTGGTTTCTTCCTCGATACCAATTTCTTCTACATCTTCGTTTATTTCCACTAACCAATTGTTGCATATTTTCAGGGATAGTGCTAGGTTTAGAAGTTCGATTGTCAGCCTGTTCTTTCCATTCTCAGCAGGTGTAGGCAGAATTTTAATCGCCGTTTTGTAGCCTATCTGTGACTTTCTTCCTATGAGTTAATCCATTTCCTCTGGTTTCTTTCCCATCGAAATTCTATTTTCGTACTTTGATCCTAAGATTTTTCTGGGAATTTTCCTGTCTTGTTAATCCATATGTTATTTTGATTTTTACCTGGTTCCAGTTATCATGGTTTCGGATGCATAAAGTGTGTCTGGTTGATGACTGTGCTTAAGTGTCGTAATTTTGCATATTCGTATTTAGATATTTGGTCCTACTTATTGTAGGTGATTTTGTAAACTCTCTTCTTTATTTGATTCCTGATTTCTCCCTGATGGTTCGTAATTCCACCTTGATAGTTGAAGTGATCTACTAGGAAGGTTTACAGAATTTGATTATTAATGATTGATTGTGGAATTTGGAATTAATTCCTTCCATATGCGTTCTTTAAATGAATTTTGGAAGTCTACTTTTAGCCGCTATTTCATAAGGATATTTCTATAGACTGGACTGGATATTGTCCGTTGCCGGGAAAGGGTACAAGGTGATCTGCAGGAGCTAAAATTACAAGGTGATTTTTTTTGTTTTCATGAAGTTTGTCAATATTTATCGTTTTCTAAATGTTTTCTCGAATCATTTTTTCAAAACTGGATTAAATATAAGGGCCGTTAAAAAGAGCCGGAACGTATAAAATGAAAACCTGCACTGTTACTTCAAAATGATTGCCCAGCACTGTTGAGGCACTTGTCTCACTGCGACACAAGGCGGTGAATTCCTGAGGCTGCGTTTTGAATCAGTTCCGAGCGTACTGCTTAAGGTCGGTGTCCGAGGTAAATCGTTTGCCTCTCAGAACCTTCTTGAGCTCATCTTGGACTCTTTGAGTCGCGGCGACCCTGCATGCTCTCTGTGGAGACTTTATCGTTTTGACTTGGGTTAGAAGTGATGGCACTATTTCTCATCTCCAGCGACCACTCCTGATAGGAACGCATTCCCTTCCTTGGCACAGCGCAGCAGATGTTCAAGAGAGAGGTACATTCGGCATGCTTCCTGTGCTGGTTGAATTCTGTGAGGCACCCATTGGGCGCACATTAAGCGATATTTCAGTCTCTCCTTAATGTTGGCGTGAACATTTCCGACGCTCACTCCGACCTCTGCGCCAGTGGCTGCTACCGTAATTCGCCGGTCTTGTATAATGAGGGAATCCACCTGCTGGACAATGACATCGGGCATGTGGTGTGGCATTTCAGACCGTGCATCATTGGTCAACGTTATGCGTCCTTGTGCCATGCCTTGATCCTCGAAACGAACATGCTGTAGTCTGCGTACACTTGTGTCATTTTTCGATGAATTTTCATTCCCTTCACTCTTGCTCTACACCCCTTTCCTCTCCTTTTGAAGCCTCCAATTCACTGTTGTCTTCACGACTGGGTGCAGTGGACGATCAACGCGTACGCATGTTCGCTCTATCGTCACGTGGTGTGCACCCATGTCCCTCCAGCGGTGAGTTTGGGATCTCCGCGCTCTTATAGGGACCGCACCTTCTTCAGCAGGAAATACTGCATTACGATCCATTTCAGCGGTTTCAACTGTATAGCTTCCGGCTCATTTATTTTTGAATGACCCTCATAGAATGGGGATAGTCCATTTCCTCGTCAGACAACGGTTCTGAGTTCGAATGGTTCAGAAATTTGTCCCAGAAGTTTAAATTGCGATGTTGCATTGGTTACAGTTTTGATTAATTTCCTTGTTTTCCTGTTGATTTGGCTAATGTGTTGAATAGTGTATCTATGGAGTCATACGCTATTTTGAAGGTATTAATATTCTTCAATGGTCTCATCCACCGAGTTGCAGACCTTCTGAAAATGTACCATCTACGTGATCTGCATACCAATTTCGACTATTATACTGTGAATCATATCCGTGGGTTAGCCGAGTGGGGAGAGGAAGAGGGTGTGTCAGAGTGGGTGTCCTAGGTCAGTGGTCAGCTGCCTGACTCAACGAGATAGGCGATGGGTCAGGTGGAGAGCAGTTGGTTATCAGTGGGAGGGAGTGGAAGAAGAGTGGGTGCCTGAGTCAGCACAAGATAGTCACGTACAGAAGAATGACTGTAAGGATGGAATAAGAGCAGATGCCCGAGGTTGTAGGTCATCTGCGATGGAGGTAGGAGGGAACACCCACGCTGACACACACCTAGAATGAGTATACATTTTAGTGAATCTCATATTGATATTTTGTCACATTGTTATTTTTATCTGTATTTTCTCCAATTAGATCCACTAGGTTATTTAACTGTACATATCTGGAGAAAATAAAGGTTTATGCACGTAGAATCGTATCCAGTCATGACTTCTGATCTACCCTGTACGAGGAAAAGAAATACAGTATTCTTTTATAATTCCTTGAAGTTCATGATATAATATCATATTTAATAGTCCTAATGTGGAATTTTCTTATTTTCAGCAGGTCTTCCGAATGGACCAAGAAGAGATGTACCACGACGGTTGACACATTCAGCTTTATTTGCCGCTCAAGACCCAACAAAAAGCCAGCTTTACGCTCCCAACGGTCGACAGAAAGAGAGATCAAAAGGTTTTGCTACATCTTCGACCGATAAAATGCAGAAAGAATTCCAACGGAAGTTAGAAACGCGAGGCAACGTGTGGTCCAGTCGCCAACTCGAACAGCAGGTCAACTATTGGCGTCCAGGAGATAGTCCTCAACAAGTACCACAGGCTATACAACCTGCTCCACCCCGATACTCCAACTATTAAATGACTATTACATAATTGTACATACTCAGACATACAATGGCATTTGTGTATTGTATCTCCTCAAAGACTGAGCTCATTAAAGCATTGTTCAGTGGATAAAATCACATATATTCTATGATAGATGTATGCTATGAATGCGTGGGTAGAATACCGTATAGAGGACATCCTGTAAATTGTAGAGCAAGCTGAAGGAGAATGAACCTTTTCTTAAAATACATGTAACATAGTTTCTCTTCTAATTCTGTGAGGTATAGTTTCAAAGATACAGCCCGTTGCAATTGTGGTGAAAGTGAGGAGTGGCTGGCAGGTGACACGGACGCAGCTTGGCACGTTTTCTTCAAGCAATGGCTCCGTAGCCTGGGTTGTCCGTTGTGTACATCAAAGGGAACCAGCAGGTGACTCGCACTTCACACACTACGTGTGCGTTTTCTATCTCAGGATTGTTGACAAGGCGACCACGTGTTGGTACGGTGCGATGCTACCAAGTCCATTATCTGTTCTCACACTGTTCTGAGTTTGGCTTGTTCTACTATTTAATGGACGACCCATATCATTATTTACTGAGCATACGTAATTGCAATCAGTAGCGGCGATAAAGGGGGAGTGAGTGGAGCAGTGCCCCCCCCCCTACTTTGTGAAGAAAAATTAAATATTTAATCCATTTAAGACACGTAAAACTAGGAAGTTCTAAAAAAGAACAATTTATACAAATCTTGTTATTTAATACCTAATTCTTCTCTTAAATTTCTTTAAATATTAAGGGAAAACGGAAATACTCACAAAATATCATTCGACGCAGCTAACTGATTTTTCAGCACCACAGCAAGTGGTCGAGACACGCACAGCAGCGTGTAGAAGCGCCATTAGTGTTTGATGGCACAAAATCTTAGTTGCGCACATGTGTGATTCAGGAGTATCTGTTCAAAAGATGCCATTTCCACTTTAAGGAAGTAGTGTGAGAAGCCCAAAAGACGTAAAATAAAGGGCACATGGAACGTTCCCATGATCGGGTATGGTGCTATTTTTAAGGATTTACATTTGCCTGGTCTGCATTGCTCATGGCATTCTATAGTATACGACTACTGTAATTAATGCAGAAGAAATACTGATTTACTTCTTGGAAGTGTAAATAGCAACTTTGGAACAGACACTCCTCAATTGTTCCTTTGGTGAAAGTTTTATCTTTTAGCATTGAATACAAACTCAAAAAACTATTACTGCCACAGTTAAGTTGGTAAACTGTCAACTTTTACTTCTCCGCCGAAAAACATACCATTTTGTAGCTACTTTGTTCTATTTAGTTTTCTACCCCCAGTCCCCCTGTACTTGTCTGTTTTCTATACATTTCTGTGCCCCCCCCCCCTCCTTTTCTAATTCCCAATCGTCGATACTGACCGTAATGAACTTCACATATGAATCACCAAAGTTCCAAATGCTTCATATCCAGCAGTACATTTTTTTTCTAGAGAATTAAACGAATATTGTCCTGAAATTTCTAGAAGTATTCTTAAATAATCCCATACTCCTAACGGTCAACAGAAGGAGAGATCAAAAGGTCTTGCTACGTCTTCGACTGATAAAATGCATAAAGAATTCCAATGGAAGTTAGAAACACAAGACAACCTGTGGTCCAGTAGCCAACACGAGCAGCAGGTCAACCACTGGTGACCAAATACTGTAACCAAATATAATTACATTCTTGTACTTGAGAAACCAGATACCAGTACACATTACCTAACGCATTGGGTACGCGGTTTGCGTCATGTAACTGTAGGTTACATTCCGGAGATGGTGGTCTCGAACCCCACTCTCAGCAAATGCTAGCTGGGATTGTACCTTAATTTAGACCATGTTCATTTCCGTCCCTGCCCTATTGCATCGTCCCTAAAGGAGCTAACTGAGTGGTTGTGGCGTTAGAACACTTGCGGTTATGTATTTAAGCTCACAATGTTTTGACATAAGTAAAGCCCGGAGTTTGATGCATTAACAGGTTGGATGGCAAACTACTGTAATTTGGCTAGTAGAAAGTGTCGGCGACCCACTCTTCCATAACGTAGCAAGAGTAACAGATTATAAGGGTTCTGATGGACCGAACCCCTTATGTTTATGCAATCCCCAGAGCACTATCGTTATGAAGGTAGACTTTATTTGCTGCTCGCTTCAGTAACTTTGCATTCTAACCTATTAATGCATGAAAGACCGGACTCTAGACATAAGCATGTCTTATAGCTGAGGGGTATGAGAAAATTTGCGTCACGAAATTAGCGATACAAAATGTGAGTGCCGTGATGTTACCTAGCAACCGTGCGGGCTATGATGGATAACCATGACTTGACTGAGAGACGTATATAGTATTGTTTTATCCCAGAGACCTCATCTCATCATACTCTAGAGCAGTGGTATTCAAACGTTTTTTTGTTTGCGTACCTCCAAAATCCAATTATTTCACCTACTTACTTTCGAAGTACAAGTATATTGTGTTTACACTAGAAATAACAAATGACTATTGCTGGATGCCAAATAATATTAACTATAATAAATCTGTCATCATCTTCCGCAAATTATCCCGCTTGCTCAGGGTCCCTGTAGGCTCGGAGGCATGAAAGAGTTACGGCCGGGTATTTAAGGTTGCATGTCCTTCCCGACACCCACCCCACAAATACCAGGAATCGAACCACGATCGAACCGAGATGACAGACAAACATCTAAACCGCTGTACATCGTGATCCCCAATAACAATAGTGTAGTGTATTTTACATAACATATAACATAACATCACATCATGTCATATATCATATCATGTCATGTATCATGTCATGTCATACGTCATATCATGTCATGTCATATCATATCATATTCCGTAACTCTTTCTGAGTACAGTTTACAGAAGAAACCCAAAACGGAGCGGCAGTAATGGCCGGAGAACTGTTCCTGGAATTTTCATCGCTTAAGGACAGTGGGACAAAGAAAAATGCCAAAATAAGACGAGGAGTTAGGCAAGGATGTCCACTGTCTCCTTATCTCTTCAATATGTTCATCGAAGAAGCCATCGCAGTCATGAAGGAGAAAACAACTGGGATCAAAATTAATGGCAAACAAGTACACTTTATAAGATTTGCTGATTATATTGCCATACTAGCAGAAACAGGTAAAAGTATGCAGAGAATGATCAACATATTAGCAGAAACTTTAGGCAAATGGAACCTCAAAATTAATACAAGGAAAACAAAAACCATGACAATATCTAAAGACAAGAAAACACCTGTAACACACTTAAAAATTGACCCTGATAAAATAGAACAAGTGAAACAGTTTTGCTACCTAGGAACCCTGATCACGAATGATAATCGGAGCATATCAGAAGTCACGAAGAGGATAGCCATGGCATAGAGAGCATTCCAAGATAAAAAGCTTCTGCTGGCCAACAAACATATAGATATTCAAACTCGGAAGGCCTTTGCAAAAACCTTTGTATGGAGAAGAATGCAGAGGATAAGTTGGACTGAAATGAAGAGATACCGAAATCCTTAGAGAGAAGAACGGAATCTGATAACTGAAATTGAAAAATGAAAAAAAAAAGTTATTGGTCACATTCTGCGGCATGAGGAGTTTTTTTTAGAATTGCTGGAAAAAGAGGAAGAGGACGACTCAGAGTGTCTTACTTCAAGAACCTGCTTCTGAGGATGAAGTGTAAGACCTACGCTGTGTTGAAGAGTCTGGCTTAAGTTAGACAACTCTGGCTGCAGCGACAAGGCTTAGCCTTTATAATGTGATGATGATGATGAAGGATAGCCCAATTATTTGACCATTTTAGTCATCTATTTCCTTCTCTGGCAACAGTGCGTGCCAGGGACATCATCACAATCACGCAAAAAAAATTATATTCCTTCATCATCTGGAATTATAAGTCACTTCTACATTGCTATCCTTATACCATTCCATTCCCACACCCTTCTAAGATCGTGAGTGGGAACTCTGCCGTACATATATGGACTAGGCCTTGTTTTACGTCCGATGCCCCTCTTGATGATAACCGTATTTGTGGAACGTATCTCACTATTTGCGTATTCCTATGTTCGTTAGTAGTGTGGTGAGATGTGTGAATTAACAAATACAAATATCCATACTTGGTTAAAATTCTCAACACAAACGGGAATCGAACTCAAGACCCTCTCAACCGAAGGCCGCGATGCTGACTCTCCCACAAATGCCGTTAATTATTCACTCCAATAGAGTTATCGTGTACTAATTGTTCATATTTATAAAATGTTATATCTCTTTCTTATTTTAATAAGGACTGTAGACTTCGATCATTTCAATATCGTAGGAGACTATAATATAACCATGAGTGGGGACAGTTTTGGAGGTTTCCTGAACAGTACAATGCATTCGATTTCCAACCTCTTCGTCCATCACATTCCGACCAAACAGGGGACGTGAAGGGTTTCTAACTTCAGTGATTCAAATGTGGTCACGACATGATCGCGTGCAATGTTGTAATGGAACACAAATCGATAGGGGAATAAATTCAGAAAGGAGATGTTTAATGCCAAGAATTATCAATAACTAGGTAAATTGGAGCAACGTGCATGAAAATTCTTTGATTTCCTAAATTATCTGTAACTTGGACACTGTTTGAGTTAGAATCATGAAACTTCGAACACTGATTTAAAATACATTGTTAAAGATAAACATTAATCAGTTCATTTAGATAAAATGTTTTTGAATATTTTCAAATTTTTATTTTAATCATATTGATGTAATTTTTTTCTCGGCAACGCTGAGGTTCTGGACCTTGTAATGTTTTAATGCTGAAAAAATTTCTCAGCAGACAAAATATGGGTCCCCATACTACGAAAAACATAAACTTAAGCAATGTCCTTAATTGTATCGAAAGCTGAAGGGCTAAAGGGCACGGAAAGTTTTCAAATAGTCAGTCTTGGATAGCTCTATCGAACTAAAATTAAAAATTTCGAAAATAACTTCCGGCCTAAATCCAGTTCCAGAAAAAAACATAAAAGAGCTTGTTTCTTTATTCGTTTTCTTTTTGATAAAAATCCTAGCCAAAATAATTTCTTGACATAATTCTTTCTGAATCCGTTCCTTGGTTCAATACTCTCAGGCGTTTTTTTATATTTTTAAATGTCCACACCGAATTTATTTATAAGGGCTTAAGTGAAACTCGGCATTGACCCACTTAGCGCTCGTAGTAGCAGAAAAAAAGCAAACTGCTAATCTAATCGATCGGATAACTATGATTAAGAAAATAATTGTAATATTTAGGAAAAAAAGAAGAATTTATTCTCATGTTTTGTTTACTTAAAATTCGTAGCTCATATCCCCAGGAAGTTTTCAACATTGAGTTGCTGACATTTTAAATTATTTCTAAGAACTTGATGATGTAATATCTGCAGGCGATTTTAATTTCACGCCTATTTTAAAATAATTGAACATTTCTATTTGAGAAGATCACAATAAAAATACATATTTTGTCATACTCTTGCAGTCAAATGTGTAATAGTGTTAATATTGTTTGTCCAACAAGTTTTAGATTGATAACTTTAGTAGTTCATGAAAATAAAGGTACATTTTTCATGGAAAAATGAAGTCCAGTAAATGACAATTTAATTTCCCAATTCGCTACCTCGAACTGTATTTCTCTATTCAAAACAAACTTTCCACGGTAATTGTCATACTTGACCAACCGGATATGCCACTTCACAGCCGTTTTCAATACTCCTAAGTGTGATACCGTCAACTGCCTGACTAAACAGACGTAAGGGGTTTAGGGAATATGAGAAAAGCAATGAAAAAGGGGGAGTGGCACCT
Organism: Anabrus simplex; assembly: GCF_040414725.1. Lineage (NCBI taxonomy): Eukaryota > Metazoa > Arthropoda > Insecta > Orthoptera > Tettigoniidae > Anabrus > Anabrus simplex. Next base: position 72,201,847 of record NC_090269.1, read on the forward strand.
GACGCGAATGTGTTAGGAATTTAGTGCACTTAGGTATTAATTCAACTAAATCATTATGGGACTGGATTCCCAATATAATAAGCTAGCAATTTCAGCAAATATAATTCGTAGATTTTAAGGGTTTGGTGCACGTCTTCCCTTTGCGCCAAGTGTTACCAATAACTAGGTAACTCATAACCAACTGACATACTAAATGTCTGAGATTTGATTACTTCTGTAAAGAGTAAACGAATACCTATTATCTCCTTCCTTCCTTCCTTCCTTCCTTCCTTCCTTCCTTCCTTTATTTACTTTATGCTGATATTTCTATGACTTCACACAACAGCTGTGCCAGTCTTTAGAGGATAGAATATCCAAGTTATAGTCTCCAACTCAGGACATTTTACTGAGCTAACACACAATACCTCTGATCAAGTGGTTTGAAAGCCATCCTGAGTGTGAGTTTTACCTTCTGGATGTGTCTCGCTTTCGTTCCGAACATTTTTTCTTTCTTTTTTTGCAAGTTGCTTTACGTCGCACCGACGCAAACAGGTCTTATGGCGACGATGGGACAGGAAATGGCCGTGGCCTTAATTAAGGTACATCCCCAGCATTTGCCTGGTGTAAAATGGGAAACCACGGAAAACCATCTTCAGGGCTGCCGACAGCGGGGTTCGAACCCACTATCTCCCCGAATACTGGATACTGGCCGCACATAAGCGAGTGCAGTTATCGAGCTCGGTTTCCAAACAATTACTAAGGTAATAATATTAATAATGATGACCCGAAATTTTACATAGTTTTCTACGACAAAAACAAAGCTTGGGAGATACTTTTCATAGATTCAGTGAGTACGAAATTGATATCGTGGTTCCATTTATTCTTAGACTGAAGTACTTCAACCGTTCTTCCCAATGTGTGAATATATACCTAGTACAAGTAGACAGTAAATCTTTCAGAATTGACCGAGGAATTTGCTAAGAAATGCACTCTTATTGTGCCAAACCAACCCCTTATTAGGTCTACTGCGGGAGAAGAAACATGAGACACCTTATCACATTTTCCAATACCATTAAAATAATAATAATAGATTTTGAAGTGCCAGATAATTTCGTTGGTAGATGTTAAATGATACTCAAAATAAAAATAACACAGCAATTCACACATTCATCGAGTTTATTCGTAACTTTACCTCCTCATTGAGCACGCTCTCCTACAATATTATTCTCCACGTATACTACTAGCCATTAAAATTGCAACACTGAGAAGTGCGTAAAGTTCCATATCCAGATTTATAGGACAGAATATGTATCACACACAGGTGACACGATTACCTTTTCAGTTCAGTACGACGTACAGAACTTGAGGAAATTATTACTGTAGATGGTGAGGAACAGTGAATACATACAGAGATTGGTGTGCTACATGCCTGAAATCCTGAACGAAGGTGTTTGATATTACTGTTCGGTAAGTAATAACCATCCCTTTCGAATGTCTCTCCTCACTCTCGTCGGTGCAACGGAATAGTTGCCTTCCTGTACATCACTCAGCGTGTCCCAACTCGACCCACTCGTCCAATAACTGCTCCACTGTAGTTGCATGTCTGTCAACGCGAGTAGCAATTTCGCGCTACGAGAATCCACAACCAAAATAGACCATGATTCTCCCACGGCCAAAAGTGGAAATCTAACCGGTTTATTGTCATATTCTTCGATGCGGTATATTAACTCTATCTGTGCCCACGTACGGCCGGGAAATACAAGGCCCTACCTTTTAGAGGTTCTCCGTCCGCCACCAATACACTTCTCATCAATATCGTCATTGGCGTACTTGTTACGCATCTTGCCCGAATAACTAATAACGTCATTTTCCTACACTGCTCTATACTTACCCTAATATGAGGTATCAATCAGGTAGGCCCTTCTTGGGTTTGCAATGTTAACAGCCACCATTGTATTTGTACACTCTCGCTACCTTTGTACCTGTTTCTCCTAGCTTTCCGTCCGTTGCTATTTCTCCACGGATGTGTTATTATACCTCTGTCACTTGACACAGACCAGAATAAAATATCGCTTCCAGTATCACACTTTAATGTGCTGTTATAAATGCCAGATCATTGCTGAGCTCTTCATGGTCCAACAAATTTTTTACCTCGCGAACTGAAGCAACTTTGTCTACTGATACGACATGAAGTAACTCACGTATGTTGTCCAAATTGTTGCTGTAATATATGACTGCTGAGATCCAGGTTCCCCATCTGGTGTCTCATTCTCAGTCTCATTCACGGTAGTGGTACATTAGTACATTGGAAGCTGCTGAGGTAAGAATGATGATAAGTAGAGCCCGGAAGTCGGGCATTTATTTTTGGTTAAAATAGGAAAAAAGGCACCTGAATTACTGCAAATTGTCAGTACTCTAATTAAAATAGGCATTTATTAGGAGTGAAAGCAAAGAGGAATCTCACTCATTATTAATGAAAATATGTATTTTAAATACCCATTCATTTCTTTATTATCAATTTATCACATAATTAACGTACTTACTCTTACTTCCCTTGGTTACAAGCAACAACAAGGTGCTTTTTCAAAGTATCAACTGTCATAGACAGACGCTTGTCAGAAAGAATGTTTTTCATCATGGAAAAGGAACGTTCTACTTCTACGGAAGTGATTGGCGCAAATTTGAAACAAGCTATTTCGGAAGGATACATGCCAGTTTAAACAGAATTTTCACCTTTCAGAATGTCACGCATGTTCTTCTTTTTTTCAATGTCCACATTAGCACTCAGAACACGTTTACACTTTTCACTAACACTGCTTCCTTCTTCTCCTGGTGCTTGCAGCAGTTGATTTACTGCATCTTCGAAGATCGCCATAGATGATACCAGCGAATCATCTCTTTTCTCCAACTTCAAGATTGCTTCCGGTATCACACTATAATGTGCTGTTATAAATGTCAGATAACTGCCGATCTCTTCATGGTCCAACAACTTTTTTACCTCGCGAACTGAAGCAACTTCGTCTACTAATATGGCATGAAGTACCTCACGTGATCTCGTCCAAATTTTTGCTGTAATATATGACGGCTGAGATCCGGGTTCCCCATCTCGTGAAACTGGCTGTGGAGGTAAAGGGAGCTCTGGTACCACGTCCTAGAAAACCCGGATTCGGGAGGGTGATTTTAGGAAGATTTTCTTGGTATTCAAAACTAACTTATCCACGTGAGGATACAAACTTCTTATCTCTTCAGCAATTATGTGCAGTCCATGGGCTATACATGCGAGGTGGAGCATTTTAGGAAAGAGAACTTTCAAGGCTGTACCTGCTTTTTTCATGTAAGGTGCCGCATCTGTGACAGAAAGTAGGACATTATCATGCCGTATTCCATCCGCCCAGAGTAACATTAATGAATTTGTGAACAACTGTGCCACTGTGGAACCATTTGCTCTCTGCATCACTTCTGTTGTCAAAAGAAATACTGATGATAGGTCAGTTTGCTTTGCTTCCATAGTTCCAATGATGACGTTGGCCATGTAACGTCCCGTTGCATCCGTAGTTTCATCAATGGAGATCCAGATCTTCTTTCCTGCAACTCTGCTTTGAATTCTCTGCAGGGTATCTTCAAAGGAGATATTCAAATACGTTTTTCTTAATGTGGATTTCGATGGAACTTCTTCTTTAGTGTACTTCTGCAGAAACGTCCTGAGGGATTGATTTTATTGTTTCCAGAACGGAATTCCAGAGTCCAAGAAAGCTTTACATAGATCCAGGGAAAACAGATTGCCTGCTGGACGTTGTAACTGCTGTTGATATTAAATTGATCTTAGGGCCAACAATATTTAATCTAGACTTACTGTATGTTGCGTTGTTGCGAAATGTTGAGTTATAAAGTAATTTCTTCGTGATTAATAAATGTTTACATATTTTGCAGAACAGTATAGCTTCATTAATTGAAAGTGTGTCCGAAGCGAATTCGCAAATATAGCCATGTAATTTACCATGCAACGATGAAAATTTCGGCATGATAAATAAGTCAGCTTGAACACCCGAGTTGCCTTTAACAAGTTCAACAGTAGACTAACAGCTTCTTTTATGTTTGACCTGTTATACAGAAGTGATTTCCCCCCTTCCTCTGCATTATCTTTTCATTTCGAAATCGGGAATACCAGGTAGTTACGCATTGTCACAGCAGAAAGGGTGTGAAGAAGGAGAAGAGACGTACTACCCTCATCCTCTCTCTTTCCTGGCATTCATTATGCTTGTGAATTCCTTTCACTAATGAAGGTTATGCTATTTATAGAGGTTAAATGAATGGGTTGATAGATAAAATAAGCTTTCGAATGCCTGAAAACAAATAAACGATTTACAGGGAACAATATTCTAAATAGATATTTGTGACGGCAATATGTAATTTAATTTGTGCAACCTTTTTTGTCTTCGATGTACGGAAATTCCTCATGTGTTTTTTAAAATGTGTAAATTGCAGAAAAAATTGCATAACGATAAAAAAGGCAAAATAAAGGCTTTAAATCTTAAAATAGGCAACGAGAGCCAAAATAGGCAAAAAAAGGCAAAATAAGAACTGTCTCCACACTTCCTAAATGCACGGAAACATATTTATCTCTATCTGATTCTTCAATATATCCAGTCAGATAAAAAAGGCATTTTGCCTAACTTCCGGCCTCTAATGATAAGCAATGATATTCCGAGCACGACTAGTTTGTCTGGATGCGATGTGACTCATAGGATACTTTCTGGCTCAGTGAGGAAAGTAATTATTGCAAACTAACTCCTCAACTTGCCTAGTAGTAGCATTGTGGCATCGTCGACGGTTTTGCGGGGTTACCTTATAACCACATAGCTATCGATTATGCCGTTTGAGGATCCAACCATTCGCTGGGCCGATTACTTACGGGCAGACTTCCAGCTTATAAATATCTTAAGTCTACTCAACTTTCTCTTCCGCATAAAGAAGATGGCCAGAAAACAGAGCGATGTAAAGATAATTTCACTTGAGAGTTCAGTTCTTTCTTACAGAATGCTACTGATTTCAGCACATTATATTACGAATAGTTTTGCTACACATTGATACTTTTTATTTTACTGCTAGGTTGAGTTAAAATAGTTACCACTGAAATGGTAGGACTTTAATTCATTATTTACATGTTGACCTCAACTGTTAATTACCATACTCAATACATTAAAACCAGCGATTCAAAGTACCATTTCAAACCCGCACACGTATTTCCCCTGGAAGGGGGAGGGGTGATATTACATCCCGTGTTCGGTCCTTTAGGTAATTGTTTCCTGCTATACACACGCTTCTTTACCATACCCCATAACCAGAAATCATCGGGTGTCAAGTCTGGCGAGTTTGGAGGCCAGTACTATGGTCCACCGCGACCAATGCATCAATCAAGGAATGTGTGGTCGAGATAGGAACGAAGAGCGCAGGGTGTAATGTTGTGGTACACCATCTTGTAGAAATACCCTGCAAGTCTGATTTGTAGTGGCAGTATATCAATGGCGCACTGCTGCAACATCGTTAAGTACACTTCTGTATTCATTGTTGGGATATCGACGAAGTATCATCCAATTACGCCAGCGACGGCCACAGCGCACCAAACATTCTCCTTAGGAGAGTCACGTTCATACTTCCGAATGATTCGAGGATTTTTACTGCCCCAGAAATTTGTGGCATGTTTGTTGACAAGTGTGATATGAAGTGTGGCTTCGCCGCTGAACGCCATGGCATTGGTAATGTCTTCCTGAGTATTCGTCATTTCACATAAAATCTTACAGCATTCTACTCAAGCATGCCTTGCGCCATAGTTAAAGTTTAGGGACATGCCATGTGGTGTTATCGCATTCCAAGGTTATGTTTCAAGACGCATCACACAATTTTCTGGGAAATTCCTGTTTAAGAACTGCACCACCAAGTTCAAAGGACTTCAAAGGACTCTCCAATACGTCTTGCTCCACAACTACAAAGTTGGTTTCACATCTTTCTGATCTTGGGCGGCCTGCATTACATCCATAATTTTTCGCTACCGATACAGTTTTCACAAACGTTTAGTAAATGCGGCCAAGTGCAAAACGGCTTTGCGGGGTACGGGCAAATCGCTGCACTGACTGAAGTCGGCGAACCATAAACTTCAATAAAGCTTGGTACAACTTATTTGCTCCAATGTTAATCGGTCAGCCATTGTGTGACCTATAACCTGCAGGGTGTATGTATACAAACCGGGTGGTTTTCAAAACAACCCTATTTCTTTCTGGTAGCAAATACAAAGATGCAACTACGTTCCACATATGAAGGAACTATGTGAGGTAACAGTACAATAATGGTGAGACTAATTGAAGAGATGAACAACAGGAACACTAAAAACAGTAATAACCTGGAGAACAATAAAAAATAAGAGCTAATCAACAACAACAACAACAATAATAATAATAATAATAATAATAATAATAATAATAATAATAATAATAATAATAATAATAATAATAATAATAGTAATAGTAATACATGCTTAAACTTCGATCCGATGTTTGTATTACAGTTGAAAGCTGACCTGCTAAGCCTAAAGTATCTGAGGATTTCCTTTCGGGGTTTAATCCCTTAGCCTTTGAAGGTCCCTCTTCTCCGCACGGCAGTGGTTTCCTCTTCTAATTTTCCCCACAGAGGAGGGGTTGCCTCATCCACCATCTTCCCCATTCCGAAGGTCTCCTTCTCTGCCTAAGATGGATTCCACGTTAAACCCTGTGGGACTGTCTCCCTGCCTGAACTTACTGTAGCTCTCCTTCTCACCGGCCTACTGATGTGGAGGATACCCACCCACGCAACGTGGATGCGACAGACAAGAATTACTCAAGTGGAGGATAGGGACGGTGATCCTGTGTCCCTTGAGCCGGGTTAATGGTTGTGTATGATGCCAGAACCACTTATATGAAGTGTGGCTTCATCGCTGAACGCCATGACATTGGCAATCTCTTCCTGGGTATTCGTAATTTCACATATAATCATACACCATTCTACTAAAGCACGTCTTGCGCCTTAGTTAAGGATTGGGGGACTTGCCATGTGGTGTGGTCGAATTCCAACGTTGTATTTCAAGACGCGTTACACTATTTTCTGCGGAATTCCTGTTTAAAAACTGGAAACTGGATTATCAATACATGCTTGATGTCCTGTTCGTAACATAACACATTTATATAATTTGCGTGGTAACATCATTTTGACACACCACAAGATACGTAAAAATGAAAAGTTAGCACCGGAGAGGGTGGCATGGAAAGCTACATCAAACAGTCTATGGACTGATGACTCAAACAAAGGCAGCAACAACAACAACAACAACGACGGATATTACATTGCGTGTTACTGTGACCAAGACGTTGTTATATGGCAAATAGCTTGCTATAATATCACAATAATCCATGTAAACTATGAACAATAAGGGTGAAATAATACAGCCTTTCTTAACTCATGTAAGTAGCCTACATTGAACCACAAACTTTATCAACAGTTCTCACTGTAGCCTGATTAAGAACTTCTTTATTCATTAACAAGTCACTCTCTGAGTCAGGCTCCAACACACTGATGTAAGCTACAACGAAGTCAGGAGTACTTTCGAAGTCCAATGTCTTCCACTGATGTCAAGGACTTCGACAACCGCTGATGAATTATCTGCTCTCTCACAAGCTAAGATCCACTACAACTTAAGAAGCAATCGCTGTTAAAGCACACAATATTCAAAGTTTCTGTGCACACCAGTCTACAAACGAAGATGTAAAACGGTGTTACTGCACGAATCGAGTTCATGAGTCAGGTAAGGTAAGGATGTATTCTGCCCGAAGGCAGGTCCGAACCTCCACAGAGGTGCGCCTGAGCCGGATTTTACGTATGGTAGGGTGGTCAGTTCCTTTCAGCTCCTCCATTCCTTTACCCCCCACCAACAGCACGTGGCAACCCATCCACTTCTTTACCACGCCCAATCTTTCTTAACTTCGGAGATCTTACGGGATTCAGTGTTTCAACACGGCTACTGCTGTTGGCAGTTCATGAGTAAACCCCATTAATTACTTTCTGTTCTCTCTCTGCCATCAACGACGGTTATACAGTTCGTTATGTCAATATAATGCCATTTGTATCAGTATATTAAAATGCCAGAAGTCGGGATAACAGAATTTCCTCCTACATGAGGATATTTAGGCATTAAAAATCCTACTTTAGACAGCTTGAACAGGCATTAAAAAGGTTAAAAATAGGCACAATCCAAATTTCAACATTCTTCTTTGTCTTCTTCCACAACCTGGTGGGATCGTGGGTGCAAATCGTGATTCATATGTGAACTTGGACAAATATTACGGCCGGATGCCCTTCCTGACGCCAACCCTAAGTGGAGATATACACAGTACTCAGTGCTTCTAGCGTGGTGCGATGTGTGTGTATGAAGGAGAATGATTTGGGACAAACGCAGACACCGAGTCAGAGGAATCAGACGGGGTTAAAATTCCCAGCCCTTCCAGGAATCGAATCCGGGACACTCTGAATATAAAATCTCGACGCTGACCATTCATCCAAGGACTATTTATGAAACTATAACATAAGAGTAAATACCGCATTAGCCTGGTTCAGTACGTAATATGGTGTTTTGAGCGGAGTCGAGACGTATTTTTAATACTGTACTATCCGTGTATTAATTATGTGTAATGCAGTAACCTTTAATTGTATGAAGTGGCTCAGCAGTTATGCCTCTAAAAATAAATGATATATTTCAAAAATACATTGTAGAATGGTTCATGGAGTACCGACATCAGGGAGAGAAAAGCATGGAAGTGAAGTGCGGAAAGGTTAGAAGAGTAGAAAAGTTTAAGTATTTGGGAGAACTTATCCAACCCAATGGACTAGACAAGGAGGCAAACAAGGAAAGTGCTAGAAAATTGGAACTGGCCTACATACTGACACAGAACAGGTACAGTAAACGGGCAATATCTTACAAAGCCAAAATTAAACACTACAACGCTGTTGTAAAGGCAGAGGGGCTGTACGGTTCAGAATGCCTTATATTCAATTAAAAAAAAGAGGAACTTAAAAAAATTGAGAAGAAGGAAGGAAAAATTCTGAGGAAAATTCTTGGACCTCAGGAAACGACGGATGGTACGCGGAGGAAAAGGAGAAATGAGGATATCTACAAGTATTCCGAAAAGATCACGGACACAATGCGAAAACGAAGACTGAAATTTTACGGAATCTCGTCAGAATGAATGACAACCGCCTGAGTAAAAAGATATTGAAATATATAATTGGATTGAGGAGAACAACGAAATGGGTGGAGGAGGTTAAGAAGGACGTAGGAGAAATTAAAATAACACCAGAATTGGTCGTCAACAGAAAGAAGTTCATAACTCGAGTAGATGACCACAAATTTTATGAAGAGCAGCGGAAGAACAGGCCCAAATTTGTAATATCTGAGGAGCAGAGAAAAATAAGGAGTGAACGAATGAAGAAGTTCTGGGAAGAGAAAAGAAGAAGACTGGCCATAAAGCATTAAGTTTCACGCGGTCCACTGTTGGCCAAATTCGGAAGCAAGAAGAAGGCATCTTTCACATTATTTTCGAATAATTCAGATTTTCGTTAGTCCAGTTCACCTCCGGTCTCGTTTAGTCTGGAGAATCGACTGTATTTGAATAATTCAGTGTATTATTGACCTCAAGTTTGTCAAGTGACAAAATGAAACTCTACAGAAACAACTTACTCTCCAACTATATTACAGTTAATAATAATAATAATAATAATAATAATAATAATAATAATAATAATAATAATAATAATAATAATAATAATAATAATAATTGTAACGGGCGGTACACCTCCACGCCGCTAATTTAAAATTTGCGCCAGTTGAAACTCCTCTGCTGGAGGAAGTCTGAACTTTATATACGCTATTAATTCGCTACCTTCTCAAAAGATGTCACCACATGGAAAATTTTGAGTTTTTGAACTGTGTCATTTTTGATGTGTTTTTGTTTTGCTTGAAGTAAGAAGTGTGAACTTTCTCTTCTAGAGGACACTACTGAAGATCAACAATAGTGCACCCTAGTGCGAAGTCAAAGAACTATTTTGTTGGAGAAATTTTTATTTCAAATGTTTGTCTTTGCTAAAAAAATTTCAGTTATTGTTTAAGTTGGCTGTATACCCCTCTCTTTCCCCTTGTTTTGCATTTAACCAATCCCGAATTTCTGTTATTAATTTCTGACCAATCGTAGGTATCTTCCCCCAACTTGAATATGTTGCTGTATCCTACCCAATAAAAAGTTTGTGGGAGGGTGTTTTCATTCCCCTGACACCTAGAACCTTCCGCGAGAGGATATAAACTGCTGATTTTAGGGTCTCCGGGCCACTTCTGTTCCATCTTTCAGTGTATTAAGTACATAGCAGGAGGCGGGTAGCGCCTCTTTCCTCGGCAGCGGTCAACAACAAGGTAATGGCCGATTAATAACTTCTTTCTTTGCTTGCTCAGCAGTTTAACTCTCGGGGCGGGTTCTAAGCGTTCCACCATGTAACCTTTTCCTAAATGTAACTACTCTTTTCATATATTCTCTTTTAAAGCTACATACTGGGATAGAGAGTGCTAACCCTCTCGAGCTCCCACTCATATTGTTTTGAGGTGAACTTATTTTTTTCAACCTATTCTCGTTAACGTTAAACAAATTGTTCTTTTCTTAAGTCACCTCTTTAGTATGGGATTAGCCCTGGTATTATCGGCCTAGTGCCAAGTAGGTCTTAATCAAAGTGTATTAGGAGTGCAAGTTCGCCTCCTCTCAAATTGTTCCCTTAGAGGTCATTTAATTAACCTTCTTTTCATTTTATAGACCTCAGTAGATTGGGTATTTTACCCCTGTGTTTATGTCCGTTGAGGACAACTTGAAGGTGGAGTTTGGTGTGGCCTGGGAGAGGCTTAAATTTGAGAGCGAGTGGCTCTTTTGAAAATTGAGTGTTGTATGCCTCGTGGAGGCTTTTCAGTGTAATTTGGAGCTAGGGCTCCTAGGCATGAATGGGGCTTTCTGCCCCTCTGTTGAAACTTGTGTTTGGAGGTAAAACTGAGCTGATTGCCCAGGCATTGTGTTTTCAGGGCTCGAAGCCCAAATCCTGTAAATATTGTAACTACCCTTTGACTTGCTACTTTGTACCTGCCATGCTTGTTATTTCTTTGTTTTTGAAAAGAAAATATAACCTGGTTAAATTTTAATTAATTTTACTTTAGTAGCTTGAGACCCGTTCACCACCCTGCACCTTCTTTCACGCATAACTACCACAAAAACACGGTAACAATAATAATAATAATAATAATAATAATAATAATAATAATAATAATAATAATAATAATAATAATAATAATAATAATAATAATCGAATGGCCTCAACTACCGTGTGCAGACATTTTAATTTGATGCCATCTGGCTGTCTGCTCGTCAATTTCGACGTTCCGTTTTACTCTAGGCCCACTAAATGGCGGATTGAGTAAACCGAAACTCTTGGGCGTCTAAGGATGAGATTTAATTAATTTTTTCGGGTAAACACCAAATGTGTCATAAGAGATCTTTAAATGACGACATCGTACGACATGCAGTGTCGAGTGGACATTTTGCCGCCCTTCAAAAATCCGACTGCCTCTGCGGGTTTGAACCCGCTGTCTTGTGATCCGGAGGCCGACACTCTACCACTGATCCACAGAGGCAGTTGCCTACCAATTTCTTTTCAAGATTTTCTACTATGAATGTTTGCCTGATTTCAGTCAGGGTTATTTTAAATTGTGAGACTTCACAGAATATGATCCGGGCAATGCTATCTGCCCACTAGCAAGTAAAATAAAATGTAAGAATTTAAATAATTATGCTTTAGGCGGTTAAATAGTCATTTATCATAAAATAAGCGCTAACGGTCAAAATATGTATAGTCATTAATAAATGCATTTTATTCATCATAATTTAACTCGAACGGATTTTTAATGCTACTCTGCATTAGCCACTTCATAAAACATCCTCACATTATGTATAGATTGTTTAAAATACTAGAACTGACTGATACGGAGTTGTCTCAACACAACAACCTCAAACGGCAGGAGCGAACGACTAAACGACGGCGACATTGGGGTTGGCACGAGATATTCTGATCAATAGCAGGAGGAACAGGGTAGTAAAAGCAGTCTATTAACATCACAGGACACACAACAGAACGACAGCTATACAAAACATACAAGTAACTTTCACAAACAGTTATCCTGTGATGACGTGCGGTATACGAACGAAACGGAAATCGATAAGGACAAAACAAAGCAAGGAACAGTAATTATTGTACGGCAAGTGTTACGGGAATTAGAATCTGTTTGGCATTCGCTGGCGATCGCTTCCCATACTTCGTAATATTCTCAGACACAGTCGTAGGAAGTAATTCCAATATAAAGAATAAAGAGTCATCATCATCATCATCATCTGTTTACCCTCCAGGTTCGGTTTTTCCCACGGACTTAGCGAGGGATCCCACCTCTACCGCCTCAAGGGCAGTGTCCTGGAGCTTCAGACTCTTGGTCGGGGGATACAACTGGGGAGTATGACCAGTACCTCGCCCAGGCGGCCTCACCTGCTATGCTAAACAGCGGCCTTGTGGAGGGATGGGAAGATTGGAAGGGATAGGCAAGGAAGAGGGAAGGAAGCGGCCGTGGCCTTAAGTTAGGTACCATCCCGGCATTCGCCTGGAGGAGAAGTGGGAAACCACGGAAAACCACTTCCAGGATGGCTGAGGTGGGAATCGAACCCACCTCTACTCAGTTGACCTCCCGAGGCTGAGTGGACCCCGTTCCAGCCCTCGTACCACTTTTCAAATTTCGTGGCAGAGCCGGGAATCGAACCCGGGCCTCCGGGGGTGGCAGCTAATCACACTAACCACTACACCACAGAGGCGGACCTTCAGAATATATATATCATTATTAATATTTTATAAGAGAAGCTTCCACGGTGTGTAGAATTATTTAGTTCTTTCTCCGGGTTGAATGGAGTTGTTATTTTTTTGTACACTCCGTACAGTTTGCCGACGTTCCGTGGTTCACAGAGGTACAAGAAGGTGCTAGTGAAAATGGGTGGACAGAGAAAAGATGAGATCCTAATTTAAAACACTAAATTTTGAAATTTTATTTCCTTTCCTTTTTCTGACTTTAAGGTGACCTGAATCAGCAACAACAAATAACAGAGCTCGTCAGCGCGGATAACAAGAGCGGAATATAAGTCCAAAAATCAGGTACAATAGAAAAAATTGTCGACACAGTAATGTTTAATCTAACACTGCGGGCTGTCCATTTTGTCTGAGATCACAGAATGTTTACTCAACATGTAGACTATATACCAGGTGAGCTGCAGCCCCGTACTTTCTACTTACAAGGGTCCCCCATACAATACTGATGAATGGGTTGCCTAGTCGCTTGTTTACATAGGAGCGCTACAACGAGCTATATTTCGGACGTGAAACAAATAACAGTCATTTTACTACACACGTTCTGTAACATGGTGCATTTGTAAAATTGCCAAAGACGTACAAACTAATGTTTAATAACCTACCGGTATTCATTTATACACGTACAGATATTCCACTCTACCAAAAATTTGTTTGTATGTGGTATGTGTTTTGAACGATCCATTTGGTTACATTCCGACCAGATTCTCCCTAGATCACCGAGCTCGATAGCTGCAGTCGCTTAAGTGCGGCCAGTATCCAGTAATCGGGAGATAGTGGGTTCGAGCCCCACTGTCGGTAGCTCTGAAGATGGTTTTCCGTGGTTTCCCATTTTCACACCAGGTAAATGCCGGAGTTGTACCTTAATTAATGACACGGCCGCTTCCTTCCAATTCCTAGGCCTTTCCTATCCCATCGTCACCGTAAGACATATCCGTGTCGGTGCGACGTAAAGCAAATAGCAAAAACAATACATTCTCCCTAGATTAATATTATGCCCCTGTATTCGTCGTTACCGAACACACCAGCCACAGTCGATATGTTTACAGCAACTGTAATGCTACTGTACCAAATACCACCCTACCACTACACGATCGGAAACGAGGTTTATTAACTTATGGGGGCGCATTAGACGGGTAGCGCTGAGGAACAAGCAGCGAGCGGCCCTCTGGTTCTTAGCTACTCGTATTCTGACGTAACCTACAAACAGGCAGTAATACCGCTGTGAAAATCAGTCATTTGATATTCCATTCATTATTAGTGCATGCGGGGCACTTCTACTTCTTCTTCTTCTTCTTTTCTTCATGGAGCCCCTAAATATTACTTCATAATTAGCGTCGATCTCCAAGATCTTTTGGAACCATGTTTTTCGTTCATTCCCACCTAGATACACCTGCTCCCTTCACAAAGCTTCAGGTTGTTCTTATTGGGTCTTCTTGGATTTTCTCTCTCTTTATTCACCCGGTAGTCGTCCGACTCATTGGCTGAACGGTCAGCATACTGGCATTCGGTTCAGAGCGTCCCGGGTTCGATTCCCGGCCGGATCGGTGATTTTAACCTTAATTGGTTAATTCCTATTGTCTTCATCATAATCTCATCCTCATCACGACGCACAGGTCGCCTACGGGAGTCAAATAGAAAGACCTGCACCTGGCGAGCCGAACCTATCCTGGGATATCCGGGCACTAAAAGCCATATGACATTTTACCTGGTAGTCCTAGAGTGGAGAGTCTGATTCTACCCAGTGCCTCACATTCGAAAAGTATGTGTTCAGCTGATTCCTCTGCTTCATTGCATTTCCTACATATATCGTCTTTTATTACTCCAATTCTATATAGGTGTTTTTTTCAGATGGCGGTGTCCTGTCAACAGTCCTACTACCCATCTTATATTTTCTCTACTACTGATTTTCAACAGTTCCTTAGTATGCTTATTGTTTGGTCCTTTTATCAGTTCCTTTGCAAGCCTGCATCCTGGAGTAGTTTTTCAGTTTTCCACTCGTTCCTTTTGTACCCATTTTCCCATGTAGTATCGGGCTTGTCCATAGGAAATCCCGCATACAGGTTCTGGGACTACGAAATATGTTTCTGCCCCTTTTCTGGCAAGTTTATCTTGCCTTTTTATTTCCTTCTCTACCTGCAAGCCCTGGCACCCATATTACTTTGACAATGTTGTACTTTGAGAGCTTCAGGAGAAGTGAATGGCAATACGAGACAATCCTGGATATTATGCGGGACACTAATAAGTAAAACTTACGGCGTTGGCGGATGGTCTGGTATATATTAATATTGTAATTTTAACCCTACATTCTAAGGTCTCTTCAATTACTTTATATTTTAGAAAACACGGAAGTGTCGGCATTTTGCCTCATATAAATTTTAAAACACCTCTATATGCCACCAATCATAGCTCCATTGAAGTTGAATTCCCGTAATATAAAATCATACTCCGGAAACCTCCTTCGCCAACTCTATCACATGCTAGAGAAACTTTTCTACACCAAATTCAGTCTCTAAATGTACAATTATTATGCTCCAGAAACGTATGCCATTGTCTGTGTGATAGAAAAATCTTCATACACTAAATCACCGCCTCCCACAGTACGGAAAAAGCGGTAGTAGTAGAAGAAGAAGTCCGAAAATATCAACGTTGCATTACATTCTGCAATCGCGGCTAAATAGTGACTTGGTGGGTAGTTAACCTCATTTCCATTTGTGTTTGACGTGCTGTTAGTGGTCAAACTGTTGCTTCCTCTCCTGCTAGATGGGTGTTGTGCGCGTTGGGTAATCTAGGTACACTGTACTGGCGCACGATAACATTTTCGTCAGATCTGCTGTTTAGCTGCCCTATATAGATTTACGCTGATGGGCATCAGTTTGTCCGCACGCGTATGTCGTCCTTGACATACTAAAACGTGCCGTGTAATGAAACTTGTCAAAATTTGTATAACGACTTTTATACGCCTAATTGTCTTCAATCAATGTCTGCCCATTTATGACATGTTACGATGGATATACCCTTATTACCAGTAGAACCATATCCATCTCTAATACCTGGGTGTATATGGTGCTCTGTATCTTCTAAGACTAGAACAAGTTTGTTACCTTCATTGTCCTGTCACCGTCTGATCTATGGCATTGTCAGTACGAAATTGGTTTATCACAAGTGACAGTAAATCTGTATTATATACATATACAGGGTGTTAGGGGTATACGTGCAGATATTAAGGTAGTCGGCAAAGAAAAATACATCTCACAATATATGCTATGTACTTTTTACCTTGTCCTATTAGTTTGCCCATAACAGAGCCAAATATTTCAGGACCTAATGTGTTTTGAACGGCCGTAGCAGGATGCGCCGGTTACGTCATTCTGTCCACGCGTAGTGGAAGTACAGTAGCAGAGTATAGGGCTTGTTGAACCTGTTTCTTATCGCAGGCCAACACATGTTGTGCACTTCCCCTAAAGGCTTGGCAAGTAGGAGAGGTTGACTCACGTGCCTGGCCACTTGGCGTACTGGAAAACCGGTCTAGGGTAGTCTGTTTGAATAGTACACGGAATTCTTGCAGTGACGTCGAAGATCCGTACCAGCACATGCATGCGAATCAAGTGTTGTGTAGTTGTGTGTGATTTATAAGACGTCATTGGCATTACTCAGTGATCCAAGCTGACAAAATTAAAGGAAATAGTTAATAAGTAATGAAAAATGGGCGAAACATTTCTGTGCTGTTATTGCGACACTCTACGATGAACTTCTGACAATAGACAATGCGAGTTGTCCATGCTTATTCATAAACTTTTCAGGTCAATGAAAGGACGGTGGACACTGAAAGAAAAGGCTATAAATATTCAGTGAAATTGTTATTAATGAGACAAATTTCAAAAACCGTAGTTTCATCCATCGTGAACATTGCTCGAAGGAAAAAGAGCTACCGGTACTGTGGAATTGCCGCCGGGCATTTGTAATATAAGGCTTATTCTTCCTTTTCCTAATATTTTTACCCTCCAGGATTGGTTTTCGCTGGGACTCAGCAAGGGATCCCACCTCTACCGCCTCAAGGGCAGTGTCCTCGAGCGTGAGACATTGGGTCGGGGATACAACTGGGGAGAATGACCAGTACATCGCCCAAGCGGCCCCACCTGCTAGGATGAACAGGGGCCTTGCGGGGGGTTGGGAAGTGATAGAAAAGGAAGAGGGAAGGAAGCGGCCGTGGCCTTAAGCTAGGTACCATCGCAGCATTTGCCTGGAGAAGTGAAAAACTACGGGAAACCACTTTCAGGATGGCTGAGGTGCGAATCGAACCACCTCTACTCATTTGACCTCCCGAGGCATAATGGGCCCCGTTCCAACTTTCGTACCCCTTTTCAAATTTCGTGTCAGAGCTCGAAATCGAACCCAGGTCTTCGGGGGGTGGCAGCTAATCACACTAACCACTATACCACAGAGGCGGACAGAAGGCTTATTACTGGACAGTAAGTGCCGATAGGTAAAGTGATGACTGTAATGGACCCGCTTAATTAGAACTTCCGTAATCATAATAATATTACTACTACTACTAATAATAATAATAATAATAATAATAATAATAATAATAATAATGTCTTTACGTTCCACTAACTAATTTTCACGGTTTTCGGAGACGCTGAAATGCCAGAATTTTTTACCGCAGTGTTTTTTAATGCAAGTAAATCTACAGACACGAGACTGGCTTATTTGAGCACCTTCAAATACCACCGAACTGAGCCGCCATCGAACCTGCCAAGGTGGGATCAGAAGACCAGCGCTCTATTGTCCGAGCTACTCAGTCCGGCATTAGAGGTTGGATTAAGTTGGTCGTGTGGTTAGGGGCGCGCAGCTGTGAGCTTGCATTTTGGTGATAGTGGATTCGAACTCCGCTGTCGGCAGCCGGGAAGATGGTTTTCCGTAATTTCCCATTTTGACATCAGGGAAATACTGGGACTGTACCTTTATTAAGGCCTCGAACGCTTCCTTCCCACTTGTATCCCTTTTCTCTCCCATCGTCGCCGTAAGACCTACTTGTGTCGGTGCGACGTAAAACAATTTGTAAGTACATGTTTCGGTAATTCCGGAGACATGTCCGCAATTATAAGATTAATAATAATTCGGACTTGTTAAAAGTTCACTATTTTCTTTAGTGTTTTCTGACAGATTACCAGCTACGAAGTTTGAGTGGGGCGTTTAACTTTTATTTTCGTAATAGTTAGTAATAATGGACTAACACTGTTTTTATTATAACATTGGTAGGTGGCTTTACGACGAATGCAAGCTGACAGCCGCGCGCTCCTAATCACACGGCCAACTCGCTCAGTAATAATAATAATAATAATAATAATAATAATAATAATAATAATAATAATAATAAATGTTTACGTGCCAATGGAGACGCGCGGTTTCGGAATTTTGCCCACGGGTATTCTTTAACGTGCCTGTAATTCTACCGATCAGAAGCGGACGTATTTGAGCACCTTCAAATACCAGCGGACTGAGCCAGGATCGAGCCTGCTAAGTTCATGAAACCAGAGCTTGAACCGTCTGAGCCACTCAACCTGGCAACGTTTATTTTGATACGTTTAATAGGTACTGCAAAAGCAGAATGCTTTAATTTACCATTAAACAAGTTCTTTTCGTTTGGAAGCACGAAAAGGAAGTACGTTTAATTTATTTATTTTTATAACATGTCCCTTATTGATATGAAGCAAAACGTTCGATGTGCTTTGAGAATTCAGTTCTGATACTACTCACTTGGAAATCCTATCCCACGCATTCTTTCGTTGACGTAAGAAACTTTATTTACGTACACGTCAACACGGGGTGTTTCTGCATACGGCGAGTTGGTCTCCCAAGAATCCATGGTATTGAAATCACACTGTGGTAGAATATTTCACGTAAGCAGTTTGACAAATTCACTAGACCTGTCACGGGCCGGTCGGTCGTCTGCTGTTTCTAGCGACGGGGGTGTGGTGGGACGGGTTCCCGCCCCTACATGAAACCACCGGACTAGAGGTATGAGCTGTCTGTCTGACCTTGACCTAAATAACAGCTGTCAGAGAGGCGAATTATCGTCCGTACTAGTACGCGATTTACTTCGTAGTAGTAGTAGTAGTAGTAGTAGTATTTGAATAATGCCAGTGTATGAATACCACGAATACCATGATATGCTGCTAGTGTATCGTGTGGCAGAACAGAACACGGGTCGCCCTCAATGAATCTATCGGAAAATCGGAAAAGGCTTTCCAACAGACGGGTGCCGAATCCAGCAACGATACTTGCTGTACTGCAGCGTATTCGCGATGCAGGTTGTGTTACATCACGCTTTCAGAAGCGATGGCCTAAACGACCACGTGTAATTCTAGACGCGGAAGAAGACATCCTGACAATGGAAATGAAATGGCGTATGGATATTAGTGCCGGGAGATCCCAGCACGGATTCGGCTCGCTAGGTGCATGTCTTTTGGTTTGACTCCCGTAGGTGACCTGCGCATCTTGATGATAATCAAATGAGGATGAAGACAACACATACACCCCGCCCCATGCCAGGGAAAATAACCATGATGGTTCAAATACCGACCCTGCCGGGAATCGAACCCGGGACCCCTGTAACCAAAGGCCAGCACGCTAACCGTTTTGCCATGGAGCCGGGCATCCTAACAATAGTAAACGATGATCCCGGGCGCCGTACGCGTAGTATAACACGTGCCGTTGGTGTACCAACTTGGACCATACGTAGGGCACTGCATGAAGAACGAGTGCATCCTGACCATATTCAACGGGTGCAGTGTCTTTGACAGCTGATTACCATTTTCTTACGAGTTGATGTACGTCGCCACGACACAGATAGATATTACGGCGACGACGGGACAGGAAAGGGCTAGGATCGTGAAGAAGCAACCGTGGCCTTAATTAAGGAACAGCACCAGCATTTGCCTGGTGTGAACATGGCAAACCACGGAAAACCGTCTTTAGGGCTGCCGACAGAGGAGTTCGAACCCACTATATCCCACTCATGGGCTGTGGAACGTCCCCATTCAGTAGGAGAAGGCAATTTCCAGCACCGGTTATGAATTAATACCTGGATGGGTGTAGTAGGAAGTCGGTTACGTGGACTAATCATCTTTTTATTAATGTTACCTTGCTCCTGTAGATACAGTACGTTACTTGAGCTTTCAGAGGACGTGTCGCTTCGACTACGCAGAACCACGTGGATTTTACACGATGGTGCAGACATTTCCTCAACGGTGGACAGGACGATGTGGAACTATCAATTGGCCAGCCAGATCACCAGACGTTATTCCAATGGACTTTAATGTCTGGGGGAACATGAAACACAAAGTATATCGAACTGAAGTAACCACTTCGGACGACTTCCGTGAACGTATTGTTTAAGCAGCAGAGGATATTCTGAACAACCCTGGTGAAATGAAATGAAATGAAATGTCGTATGGCTATTAGTGCTGGGATATTCCAGGACGAGTTCGGCTCGCCAGGTGCAGGTCTTTCCATTTGACTCTCGTAGGCGACCTGCGCGTCGTGATGAGGATGAAATGACGATGAAGCCAACACATACACTCAGCCCCCGTGCCATTGGAATTAACCAGTTAAGGTTAAAATCCCCGACCCGGCCGCGAATCGAACCCGGGACCCTCTGAACGGAAGGCCAGTACGCTGACCGTTCAGCCAACGAGTCGGACACAACCCTGGTGTCTTGGCTCGAATCCGTCGCAACTGGATTCGGAGAAGTGAAGCCTGCAGGGAAGCCCAGGGTGATCACTTTGAACAATTGCTACGAGTTTTACTTTGGTATGTCAGATGTTACGCCATTTTTGCAACGTAATAGCTTGGGAGTACAGTACAGTATCGCCTTAGTATTTTGAGTCTCGATAGGTCGATATTCTCATAAATCCGAGCAGGGATATTGATGTACCGGTAACAAAAATTATAAATCGAGAGTTTCAGTGCGCGAGTGCGGAAGACGTGCTTGTTAAAACGCTAGACATTGACCTTGAACGCATTTCGGCAGTTGCTCAATCCTACACTGCATGTGTGTTTTTTTTTTTTTTTTGCTACTTGCTTTACGTCGCACCGACACAGATACGTCTTATGGCGACGATGGGACAGGAAAGGGCTAGGTGTGGGAAGGAAGCGGCCATGCCTTAATTAAGGTACAGCCCCACCATTTGCCTGGTGTGAAAATGGGAATCCACGGAAAACCATATTCAGGGCTGCCGACAGTGGGGTTCGAACCTACTATCTCCCGAATACTGGATACTGGCCGCACTTAAGTGACTGCAGCTATCGAGCTCGGTTTTTTGGTTCTTTACGTGTGTTCGAGAAATTTATATTTTGTTTCTTATTCACTATGAGTTAAAACAGAAGACACTTTGCGTTTTTAAGGGCCGATGACCTTAAAACAGCAATCATCATCATTAACACGTATAAAAATCCAAAAGATGCTTGTTTTATATTCATCACTACTGAAATATGAAAACAATTCAATCAAATTAGTTATTTCATTCCCACACTCGTAGAGGGGTGGGTGGGCCGTCAGCTATACGTGTAGCTCTTGGGCCATGTAGTAAGGAAGTAGAGTTGTGGGTATGAAATAATTCAAGTTGGACGTATGTCTTGTACATACAATAAATTGAGTTGAATATGTTAGTAAATATGCTTGTTGTTTAAAGGGGTCTAACATCGAGGCCATCGGCCCTGTTAGTAAATACCTGACCGCGCAGAGAGATAACCGCAGCAACAACACGGACCCCAGAGGAGGCCCGCAGAGCACCCCACCCAGGACAGAGATCCCCCCAAACACTCCGTTTATTTAGTAAATTTTCATGGTACGATGTTGACATAGTACAATGTTGACATACATACATGGGTAAATAAACAAACAAACAGAGATAAGTAGTTGGCCTTGAACTTGCTGGACCAAGTGAGACGAGTTCTTAGTCCAGATATGTGAACAAAATAAGCACTGAGGTCATTGACCATGCTAAAAGGCTACAGAGCAGATTAAAGGCGATGTATCACAAGGTCAAACTTAAACATGTAATAGAACGTAAGATGTAACTGTGACAGATGAGAAACGAAACGCAACCCGGGCTGGGGAAACAAACACAGACCTTGCAGCACTGTCTTGAAGCACAGGACAGAAACGTAGATGTACACCTGCACACGACACAACAGGTGAATTATAGACGGAAAAAGTATTGTGTCACTTGAAGCTAAAGAGAAGTTATAAATGAACGAAATAAACTAAATCTATATAGTAAAAATAACAATAATAATATACAAATAACAATAATATTAATAACAAAATATCAAATATGAATAACAAGTATACGACTTAAAAGGAGAGTAAAAAGAGGAATAAGACGAAAATATGAACAGGTGAATAATAATAATAATAATAATAATAATAATAATAATAATAATAATAATAATAATAATAATAATAATAATCAGACGAGGAAAGAGAGTAATAAGAAGAAGTTCAATATGAGTAGTAGCAATAAAAATAAGACTGAAAATTAATAATAATACCGGTAATGTTATTTGCTTTACGTCCCACTAACTACTCGTACTGTTTTTGGAGGCGCTGTAATTTAGTCCCGCACGAGTTCTTTTTACGTGCCTGTAAATCTACCAACACGAGGCTGACGTATTTGAGCACCTTCGAATACCACCGGATTGACCCAAGATCGAGCCTGCTAAGTTGGAACCAAGAAACCAGTGCTCTAACCGTCTGAGCAACTCAGACTGGCCACTTTTATTTTGATAAATTTATTAAGCACTGCAAAGGAAGCAGTAAGTTATGCTTTATTTTACCATTACACATATGCTTTTCTTTTGTAAGCACGAAATAATAATGTAATTTTTTACGTCCTGGTAACTATTTTGACTGGTTTTGGAGACGCCGAGGCGCCGGAATGTTGTACCGCAGGACTTTTTTAATGCACGTAAATCTACAGACACGACACTGGCGTATTTTAGCACCTTCAAATACCACCGAATTGAGCCTCCATCGAACCTGCCAAGATGGGATCAGAATACCAGCGCCCTATCGTCCGAGGTACTCAGCCCGGCATTAGAGCTTGGAATACGTTGGTCGTGCGTTTAGGGGCGCGAAATTGTGAACTATCATTGGGGAGATACTGGGTTCGAACTCCACTGTCGAGAGCCCTGAAGATGGTTCTCCGTGGTTTCCCATTTCCACATCAGGAAAATGCTGGAGCTGAACCCTTATTAAGGCCACGAACGCTTCCTTCTCACGCCTACACCTTTTCTGTCCCATCGTCACCATAAGACCTATTGTGACGGTGCGACGTAAAGCCAATTTTGAAAATCATCATATTTAGGACATTATACAACTGACGAGATCCATAGTTATAAACGATGAGAAGTATTTTCTGGGCAGACATTATTGGCGAGTAGTCAATGATAATAATAATGATGATAATAATGGTATTTGCGTTACGTTTACGGTTTTCGGAGACGATGAGGTGCCGAAATTTAGCCCCGCAGGGGTTCTATTTACGTGTCACTAAATCTACCGGTATGAGTGTGACGTATTTGAGCACATTTAAATACCACCGGACTGGGCCAGGTTCGAACCTGCGAGGTTGGAGTCAAAAGGCCAGCACCTCAACCGTCTGAGCCATACAGCCCGGCAGGAAGCACGAAATGTAGGTACGTACACCGGTAGCAGCCTTCAGCTGTTATCGTAGTTCAGTTGCTCATAAACATAAAACCAGTTTGGCAAGTATATTACGTAACATCTCGTGGCATTGCATTATCGGTCAGCTGTTACAGTAGTATATTTGCTCTGAAACATAAACAGAAACCGGTTTGGCACGGATGGCGCGTGACTTGCCTGTTATCAACGGAAAGCTATTCATTCACAGAACAAGGCACACTACCTATTCTAAAAACATCGTATCCCTTTGCTCTCGAAAATAACTTCCGCGGATTACTAAAAGTTTGATATATAGTGGTTCGTCACATCGTTCTCTATTGCTACAAGAAATATCTGCACGTATACACCTAACACCCTGTATATAGCCTATAAAATAACATTTTCTGACTGACTGACTGACTGACAGATTCATCATCGCCGAGCCAAAACTACTGGACATAAAGAAATTAAATGTTGAGGATACATTCATATTGGAGTGTAGGTGTTCACTAAGGGAGGAGTTTTGGATATTCCGTCAGTAACTGGTGTGAAAAGGGGGGGGTGAATTATTTAAATGAGTATATCTATATCACAAAATAAAAGTTTACAGACGTAAATATTTATATCTGGAATTTCTTTCAAAATAAAGAAGCGCATATTGTTTGTTTTGGGAAATTCCCATTAACGGGGTGAAAACCAGGTCAAAAGGTGGTTGAATACCTTTCATGAGGATACTTATATCTCAAAGACTAAGGATGTTACAGACATGAGATTTGGTATTTGGAATCTCTTTTAAAAATCAAGACAAACGTATCGTTTGTCTTGGTATTTGGAATATCCAATTAATGGGGGGGGGGCGTGTGGAACAAGAGTGACAAAGGGGACATACAGTATCTCCCAGAAACGTAACATGGATTTCTTGTTTTCGGAAAAACCAATTAAATCGGGGGCGGCTGAAAGGACTGCAAAGGTGGTTGAATTATTTTTATCGGGTTAGTGATATCTCATAAACTGAAGATGTTACAGATGTAAAAGTTGGTATTTGGAGTCTCCTCTAAACCTAAAGAAATGCGTACTACTTTGTTTCTGGAAAATCCTCTTAACGGGGGAGAAGGAATCGAAAAATTACTTGAATTCTTCATATGAGGATACTTACGTTTCAAAATCTAAACATGTTACAGACGTAAAAACTGGTATTTGGAATCTCATCTATATATATAAAATAACTTGTCCTGACTGACTGACTGACTGACTGACTGATTCATCATCGACGAGCCAAAACTACTGGACATAAAGAAATGAAATTTTGGGGATATATTCATATTAAGATGTAGGTGCTCGCTAAGAGAGGATTTTTGGATATTCCGTCGCTAAGGGGGTGAAAAGAGGGGTAAAATTTTAAAATGAGTGTATATGTATCTCAAAACGTTAAAGGTTTACAGATGTAAAAATTGGTATTTAGAATCTTCTTTAAAAATAAGGAAACACATATTTTTTTTTCAGAAAATCCCAATAGGAAGGGTGAAAAAGGGTGAAAAGAGGGTTGAATGCCTTTCATCAGGATACCGGTACTTATATCTCAGAAACTGGAGATATTACAGACCTGAAAATTGGTACTTTTGATCTCTTTTAAAAATAAAGAAACACATTTTTTTTGGAAAATCCAATTAATGGGAGGGTGAAAAGGGGATGAATTTTTTAAATGAGTGCATCCATATCTCAAAACTTTTCAAGTTTTCAGATGTAAAAATTGGTATTTAGAATCTTCATTAAAAATAAAGAAACACGCATTTTTAGTTTTCGAAAAATCCCAATAGGAGGGGTGAAAAGGGGTGAATAAAAGGTTGAATGCCTTTAATGAGGGTTCTTATATCTCAGAAACTGAAGATAATACAGACCTGAAAATTGGTGTTTGGGATCTCCTTTAAAAATAAAGAAACACATTTTTTTGAAAATCCAATTATGGGGGGTGAAAAGGGGGTGAATTTTTTAAATTAGTGTATCTATATCTCAAAACTTTTAAAGTTTATAGATGTAAAAATTGGCATTTAGAATCTCCTTTAAAAATAAAGAAACACATACTTTTTTGTTTTCGAAAAATCCCAATAGGAAGGGTGGAAAAGGGTGAAAAATAGGCTGAATGCCTTTAATGAGGCTACTTACATTTCAGAATCTGAAGATATTACAGACCTGAAAATTGGTATTTGGGATCTACTTTAAAGATAAAGAACCACGTACTTTTTTTGTTTTTTGAAAATCCAATTAATGGCGTGGGTGAAAAGGGGGGTGAATTTTTGAAATGAGTGTGTCTACATATTAAAACTTTAAAAGTTTACAGATGTAATAATTGGTATTTAGAAACTCCTTTAAAAATAAAGAAACACGTATTTTTTGTTTTTGGAAAATCCAATTAATGGCGGTTAAACAGGAGTGACAAATTGGGGTGAATTTTTTGAAAGACTATATCTACAGAATATCTGAGAAACGTAAAATGTTACAGACATAAAAAGTGGGTACTTGGAATCTCCTGTAAATGCAAAGAAACATAGGTGATTTGTTTTTGGAAACTCCACTTAAGGGGAACTAAAAAGGGGTGAAATTTTATAATGAGAATTTCTACAGTATATCTCAAAAAACTTAACGTTACAGAAGTGAAAAATGGTATTTTTATCTCTATTAAAAATGAAGAAATGCGTATTTTTAGTTTTCGGAAATACCACTTCGGTGGAGGGGGAGGGTAAAAGTGACTGAAAATGGTGTTGAATTATTTTAATTAGGCTACTGATATCTCAAAAATGAAGATGTTACAGGCGTGAAATTTGATATTTGGAATCTGCTTTAAAAGTAAAGAAACACGTATTCTCGGAAAATCCAATGAAAGGGGGGGGGGGGAGAAAGAATTGAAAAATTAATTGACTTAATTGTATGAGAATACATACATGTAATAAAAATTAAAGTTGTTTCAGACGTGAAAATTGGTATTTGGATCCCCTATAAAAGCAAAGAAAAACGCGTTTAGGGGGCAACCATATTGGGGGTGGGGAGAGAAAAGGAGTTGAATTCGTTTCATGAGGACACATAAATCAAAAACTGAAGAAGTTATAGTCGTGATAATTGGTATTTAGAAGATCCTTTACTATTAAAGAAACAAGTATTTTTGCCGGACAATTCACTTTGGGGGGGAGGAGTGTGAAAGGAAGTGAAAAAAGTGAATTATTTTTATGGGGATACTTATATCTCAAAACTGAAGGTAATAGGTAATAGACGTGAACATCGGTGTTTGGAATCTCCTTTAAACATAAAGAAACACGCCTTCTTTTAATTTTTTTTGGGGGGGGGGTAAATAAACTTAACGGCGGTGGGGTGTAAAACGAGGTGAGACCAATTGATTTTACTTTTCATAATGTACTTATAAGGAGCCTCCGTTGCTCTGGCGGCAGCGCGCCGGCCTCTCCCAGCTGGGTTCTGTGGTTCAAATCCCGGTCACTAAATGTGACATTCGTGTTGGACAAAACGGATGCGGGACAGGTTTTTCTCCGGATACTCCGGTTTTCCCTATCATCATTCATTCCAGCAACACTGTCCAATATTTCATTTTATTTGTCATTCATCGATCATTGCCCCAGAGGAGTACTTCGGTAGCCGGCATAATTCCTATTGTCGCCGCTAGATGGGGCTTTATTCATTCCATTCCTGACCCTGTCGAACGACTGGAAACAATGACAATGGCAGCATATGCAATTTACCGCCAAGTAGCGGTCTTGCATCTTGCTGTGGTGTCTACTACTACTACTACTACTACTACTACTACTACTACTACTACTACTACTACTACTACTACTACTACTACTACTACTACTACTACTACTACTACTACTACTACTACTACTACTACTACTACTACTACTACTACTACTACTACTACTACTACTACTACTACTACTACTACTACTACTACTACTACTACTACTACTACTACTACTACTACTACTACTACTACTACTACTACTACTACTACTACTACTACTACTACTACTACTACTACTACTACTACTACTACTACTACTACTACTACTACTACTACTACTAATAATAATAATAATAATAATAATAATGTTCTGGACCGTCGTCAAATGTGCGGACCGCGCTGGAAAAGGGTCCTGAACGGGTAATGACTAAGAATTCAGTCCGGCCGCGGGTTCAATATTGCCAAGGCACCCAAGACGACACCACGCCGGATCTCTTGAAGGATTTGATCCATATTAAAAATGCTTATAGGAAAGGATGACAAAAATTTAGGGACCCAACTGACCGGGTGGAATACCTGGACCTAGCCCGGGAAGTACGAAATCGATTGCTGGAAAGAAAGATTGAAAAATGGGAGGAATCTTGCCGTAATTAATTAGAAAACGAGTCAGATCGCGAATTTTGGCGGATTCTCTCAGAAAACGAGTCACATCGCGGGGGAGAAGCAGTTGAATTTTTTTACGACGATAGATATATCTCAAAACTGAAGATGTTACAGTCGTCGTAATTGGTATTTGGAAGCTCCTTTATAAATAAATAAACAGGTATTTCTTATTTTCGGAAAATTGACTTAAAGTGGAGGGTGGAAGGAGGTGGAAAATTTGAACTCCTTTTATGTGGATACCTGCATCTCAAAAACTGAAGGTGACAAACTTGAAAATTGCTATTTGGAATCTCGTTTAAAAATAAAGAAACAGGTATTATTTTTGCGCGGGGAAGGGAATCAACTTGGTGGGGTGAAAATGTAGTTCAATTCTTTTTATGAGGATATTTATATCCCAAAAATTTGGATTGTAATTGGCATTGGTAATCTACTTGAAAAATAAAGAAGAAATGAATAAAAACGATCTTATTTTTAGGGGGGGGGTCAATTTAACGGGGGTTGGGGTTGGAACAGGAGTCGAATTATTTTTATGAGGGTACTTATATCCAAAACCTAAAGATGTTACAGATGTGAAAATTGGTATTTGGTGCGAGATCACAGAATGTTTACTCAACATGTAGATATATACCAACCCCGTATTTTATACTTATAAGGGTCCCGCATGCACCATTGATGAATGGGATGCCTGATCGCTTGTTTATAAAGGAGTGCTACAACGTGCTATATTTTGGGCGTGAAACAAACAATAGTAATTTTACTACAAACGTTATGTAATATGTCGCATTTGTAAATATTCCAAAGTCGTACAAAATAATGTTTAATAACTCATTCTGTTACACACATCCAGATATTCTACTAGCTGCCACTGTGGATCCGTGGTAGAGTGTCGGCTTCCGGATCCCAAGATAGCGGGTTCAAACCCGGCAGAGGTAGTCGGATTTTTGAAGGGCGGAAAAAAGTCCATTCGACACTCCATGTCGTACGATGTCGGCATGTAAAAGATCTCTGGTGATACATTTGGTATTTACCCGACAAAATTAATTAAATCTCAGCCATAGACGCCCAAGAGAGATCCGGTTTACTCTGTCTGCCATCTAGCGGACCTAGAGTAAAACGGAACGTCGAAATTGACGAGCAGACAGCCAGATGGCGTCAAATCGAAATGTCTGCACACGGTAGCTGAGGCCATACGATTATTATTTATTATTAGATATTCTACTCTCTCAAAACTTTGTTTGCATGTGATATTTGTCTTGAACCATCCTTTAGCACTTAATTGCAATTCTGCACGGTGGAATTTGTGTATAGAAGGCAGACGGCTATTTAGAAGTTCCCCCGCATGCCGCCTGTGAGCATTGGTTACATTCCGACCAGATTCTCCATACATTACAAATATGGATCTGTATTCGTCGTTAACGAACAGAACAGCCATTATCGGTATGTTGACAGCAACGGTAGTGCTACTGTACCAAATACCAGCCTACCACTACACGATAGGCAAAGAGGTTTATTAACTTATGGGAGCGCATTAGACGGGTAGCGCTAAGGAACAAGCAGGGAGCGGTCGTTTGGTTGTTAGCTACTCGTATTCTGACGTAACCTACCTGCAGGCAGTAATACCGCTGTGAAAATCAGTTATTTAATATCCCGTTCACAATTAGTGCATGCGGGACACTAATAAGTTAAAGCTACGTGGTTGACGGGCGGTCTGGTTTATATTAATATTGTAATTTTATCCCTGCATTTTATGGTCTCTTCAATTACTTTAGATTATAGAAAACACGGAAGTGTCGGCATTTTGCCTCATGTAAATTTTAAAACACCTTTATTTGTCAACTTCAAAAAAATAAAAGAAATACGCATTTCTTTTGCTATCGGAAAATCAACTTAAGGAGCGGGGGGGGGGGGGTTGAAGAGAAGTGAAATAAGTGTTGAAGTATTTTTATTATGATACTTGTCTATATATAAAAGGTTATCTCCTGATGGATTGTACTGTGTATCAACGCCCAGGCAAAACTACTCAACATAAACAAATATAATTTTTGGGATACATTGCTATTACAAAGTAGGCAACGACTAAGCAGGAGTTTTAAAGAATTCCACCTCTAATAGGATGAAACGGGGTTAAAATCCTCGAAGCCAAAGTATACATTACTCTGAAACCCTTTTCGAAACAAAATTGAAATATCATTCAATGATTGTTCCTTTATGAACTAGATGTTAAATAACACAAGCTTAGAAACAAAACTCAGTGGGGTTAAAATCCGAAAACAGAAATATACGTTTCTCTGAAACTGTTTGACATACGAGGTTGAAATTTCACATGATGATTCCTCCTATATGTCTTAAATTTTGAATGAAACGTGGTCATAAAATAATACACCCCTAAGGGGTTTCAACGGGGTGGGGTGAGGCGACTGATGACAAATATTCGTATGTCTTGGATTTTAAATAAAAAGTAGTCCTAAAATTATCCACCCCTAAGGGTTTTTGACTTGGAGGGTGATGCCTTGAAGTATACATATTCTTATCTCTGAAACCGACTGACATGTGAGATGGAAATTTCACATCATGGTTGCTCCTATATGGAATAGATTTAAGTAAGAAGTTATATGAAAAAAATACACCCCTCAGGGGGTTTGAATAGAGTGGGGTGGCTGCCGACACATTATTTTCTTAAACCGTTTGACGTACGAGCTTCAAATTTCACATGATAGTTGTCCTATATGTCTTATACTTTAAAGAACAAGTGGTTTTAAAATAACACGCCCCTAGGGTGTTTTGACCGAGAGGGAAATGCCTGAAAACATGGATATTAATATCTATGAAATCGTTCAAACTTACGAGGTTGAAATTCCACATGATGGCTGCTCCTGTATGTAACATATTTTAAATAAAATATGGTCTTAAATAATACACCCCTAAGGGACTCCAAGTGGGATGGGAGGGGCATAAATGACGTAAATATTAATTTTTCTCAAACCGTTTGGCATACTAGTTGTAAATTTTAAAGTTTTAAAGACTTAAATTTTAATTTTAGTTATATTTCAACATCTGAAATTACTAAGCAAATGTCACCACTTTCATACATATACTAGCCGAAATACTAATGGAAGTTTCATCTCGATTTTTATCAGAGACCACTGCTGTCCTCTGTAACCCTAAAGGGTTTTGACTCGGGATAAGGAATGATGACAAAAAATATGCATTTATGCGAAACTGCTTTAATTACACGTTAAAATTTCAAATGATATCCTAGGTGTTAAATAACAAAAGGTTTGAAAGAAATGTAACACCCGAAGATTTAAATGGGGGTTAAGATCCGAAAACAAACATATTCATTCCTTCCTCCGAAACGGTTTAACATGCAAAGACAAAATTCCAAACAGCGGTAGCTATATATTTCAAATACTAGGTGTGAAAAAAAATGTAAAAGTTAAAGTGTTAAATGGGGTTAGCTCCGGAAACGACATTATTCATCCCTCCAAAACAGTTTTGACGTAAAAAGTTGTAATTTTACGACACATGTCTTCTCTTATGTCCTAGGCGTAAAATATCGCATAGTTCAAAATATATCTCCACTACGGGGTTTAGATAGTGGCTGACTCTCAGAAACACAATATTCATTCCTCCGAAACCGTTTCCGGCAATAACTTAAAATTTTACATGAATTGTGGTCTCCTATACCCTAGATGTTAGTAAATTTTAAAATCCTTCAACCCCCCCCCCCCAAAAAAGAAGCATTCATTCCTCCATTACTGTTTGGCTTACAAAATCAAAATTTCACAGGTTGGTCTCTTTAACGTCCTAGATATTAAATAAGATAGGGTTTTTAACATTCC
This sequence comes from Anabrus simplex, assembly GCF_040414725.1. Classification (NCBI taxonomy): domain Eukaryota; kingdom Metazoa; phylum Arthropoda; class Insecta; order Orthoptera; family Tettigoniidae; genus Anabrus; species Anabrus simplex. Next base: position 72,233,783 of record NC_090269.1, read on the forward strand.
AATTCTACTGTACTGTTTCCAAATAAGTGTTAGGTCAGAAAATAAATAATTATTCTTCCAAAACTGTTTGACTTACAAACTGAGAGTGTATATCACAGCCTCAGACGGCAGCGAGCACACAAAAAGAAGTAAAACTTCGAATAAAACTTGCAGATGAAACCGTAAGGAAGCACGGGTATTGTGATAGTATATATATTTATTTTATAACTTACTTTACGTCACACCGCCACAGAAAGGTTCTATGGCGACGATAGAATAGGAAAGGGCTAGAAAGAAGGTAACATCGTATTTGAAAGTGATCAAATACACCAGTCTCGTTCCGGTATATTTACCAGCTCGTGAAATTATTGCAAGAAGAAATTCCGGCTTGTCAGCCCCTCCGAAAACCATCAATGTATTATTATTATTATTATTATTATTATTATTATTATTATTATTATTTCTTTCTTTCTCAATCCGTTTACTTTCTACACTGCAGGATTTGTTATTTTCCCTGGGACTCAGCGCGTGATCCCACCTCTACCGCCTCAAGGGCAGTGTCCTGGTGCATGAGACTTTGGAACGGGTATAAACAGCGGAGGAGGATCAGTACGTCGCCCAGGTTGCCTCACATGCTATGCTATGGTGGATAGGAAGATAAGTAATAATAATAATAATAATAATAATAATAATAATAATAATAATAATAATGATAATAATAATAAAATAAAATAAAAACTGGTGTACAACAAGGCGACGCACTATCCCCAATTCTTTTTAATTGTGTCCTAGAGAAAATAGTGAGAATTTGGAACGAAAAACTTATTGAACTCAACATTTCACCGATAAGGTTAGGAAGACGAAACAAAAGGATCGAAATAAATTGTCTTGCATTTGCAGATGACTTTGCAATACTTTCTGAAAATGTGACATCTGCTATAACCCAAGTAAATGTCTTGGAAAGAATCGCCAGCAGAACTGGCTTAAGACTTTCTGCAGAAAAAAAATTTACAAATATTTGGGATGCACCAAAATTTCTGAAAACAGATATTGACCAAATAGAGAGGGTAAAAAAAATCAAATATCTAGGGGAAATAATCCAAGAAAATGGTTTAGAAAAATCTGCAGTAGAAGAGAGGGTACATAAAATGGAGAGAGCTTATGGTGTCACCAAAGATATCTACAATAAAAGATGCCTATCCAAAAATGCAAAAATAAGGCATTACAACACAGTAGTGAAGCCAGAATGCCTATATGCAAGCGAATGTCTGGCATTAAACTATAATTTAGATAAACTAGAAATACTAAAAAGGCGAATCGTGAGGAAAATATTAGGCCCACAAAACACAGCAGAAGGTTGGAAATTACGAAGTAATGCTGAAATATATCAAAAAATAGAAAATATATCAGATGTAATGAGGAAAAGGAGACCTATGTTTTTTGGACATTTATATCGAATGCAAGATAGTAGATTAACCAGTAAGATTTTCAGATATTTGTGGGGTATGAAATCAACGACAAGCTGGGTCAATGAAGTAAGAAAGGATTTAGAAAAAAACAATATAACAGAAGAAATAAATAATAGAGAAGGCTTTCGGGAAAAAGTATTGAAAATAGAAGGATTCCAAGGTAGGAAAGTAAAGAAGACTGGTTCAAAGTGGTCTGAAAACAGAAAGAAGAAGCATAGTGAACAGATGAAAGCGTACTGGAAGAAAAGGAAAGAACAAAGAAGAAGGAATTGAAATTGGCACGTGGTCCTCTGGTGGCCCATTCGAAAGAAGAAGAAAAAGAAGAAGAAGAAGAAGAAGAAGAAGAAGAAGAAGAATTGTACCGGGAGGTACACCTCTACGCCGTACATTTAAATCTTGCGCCTAAAGAACTCCTCTACTGGAGAAATCGTAAACTTGAAACTAGTCCTACTTCAACTTTTACTCAGAAGATGTCACTACAGTAATTGGATGTAATTTCCTTATTGTGAAGTTTCGTGTACGATATGAAATTCTACTTGTTTTGTTTACCAGTCATCAAGAAGTTTGGACCTTTTTCAACAAATGTCACTGCTTATAAACTATGATCATGCACCCTGGTGCGAAGTAGAAGTACCCTTTTCGAAGAAGTTTTGTATTCATAAGTTATTTTTTTACTAAATTATGTTCATTCATTTTTGGGTTGGCAATATTGATCTTTTCCTTCCGCCAGTTTTGAATTTAGCCAATCATGAATTTCTGTAATTAATTTTCAGCCTATCACAGCCTTCTTCCTCGATTCTGAGTGTCATTTTTGATGTCAACCAATAAAAGTGAGAGGGTGTGGCAGGTTTATTCATGAAAGGTCTCGAACGTTCCCCGAGGGTTTATAAACTGCGGATTTTCACGTCTCTTTGCCATTTGATCAACATCCAGCTAAGTGTGTGTGTGAAGCAGGAGGCGCCTCTTTAATCATGCAGCAGTTCTTCAGCAAGGTAATGGCCTATTAACATCTTTATTTCTTGCTAGCTCTGCGGTTTAACCCGAGGGGGAGGTCCGAAACTTTAACTATGTAACCTATCTTTCTGAAAATGTAATTTCTGCCGGCTTATGCAAAAAATTCATAATATCTTTAACTGTAAAGCGGGGATGGATAGTGAGGTACTTTCTCGAGCTCCCCTTCGTATTGGTTTAAGCTGACTACGTTTTGTAACTGGTTTCTTCCTCTCTGTAATGTTTTAAATTTCTTTCTTATACGAGTCATCTCCATAGTTTGGGAATGGCTCCTGTTTCATCGGCCTAGTATCCCTTAGGTTTCTAGAATGCATTTTTAGGAGTGCAAGTACTCGCCTCCATTCAATTTGTGTTTCGGGCCATTTATTTAACCTGTTTTTCCGCAACGGCCCGAGAGGTTGGGTACTAGATACCCCTGTTTCAAATTTGTAAGTTGTGCCTTGATGGCAAGTAATTGTAATTTTCTGATATCGCCTTGCATAGGCTTAAAAAAACTGAGAGCACGTCTGCTCTTTTCTAGTGTTGTAAAAGTGCCTCTGGGAGGCTTCATATTGTGTGTTGGGAGAAACCGCTCCTGGTATTTTGGGGATTTCTGCACTTTTGTAAATTTATGCCCTTCTGTAAAGTTTGAGCTGGAAACTCAAAAATTGTAAAACTAGGGGCTTGTAGCCCAAGTGTGTTAAAGTTTTGAAATCTTGGATTTTTCTAAGTCTTGTTTCTAAATTGCTATGTGATTGTTATCTCACTAAGTGAGAATTTGTTAACTTGTGGTTTTTTAGAAAATATAACCATCCATTTCAGTTTAAATTCTTTCTTGACATAGTAGTTAGACCCATTCACCCTGGCACCTTCTTTCACCTATGCTGGTCCACGGGTAACCCCGTAACAATAATAATAATACCGTGAGAGGTGGCCGTTCGGTTAAGGGCACGTGGTCGTAAGCTTGCATCCGGGAGATTGTGGGTTCGAATACCACTGTCGGCAGCTCTGAAGATGGTTTTCCGTGGTTTCCCATTTTCACACCAGGTAAATGCTAGGGCAGTACCTTAATTAAAGCCACGGTCGCTTCTTTCCAAATCCTATGCATTTCCTATTCAATCGTCGCCATTAGAGTTATCTGTGTAGGTGCATCGTAAAGCCACTAGCAAAAAATTATAAATCTGCGGACATGAGACGGAATAATAATAATAATAATAATATCAATAATAATAATAATAATAATAATAATAATAATAATAATAATATTGCCTTTACGTCCCTCTGACAAATTTTACGGTATTCGGAGACGCCGAGGTACCGGAATGTAATCCTGCAGGAGTTCTTTTACGTGCCAGTAAATCTACCGACACGAGGCTGACGTATTTTAGCACCTTTAAATACCACCGAACTTAGCCAGGATCGAACCTGTCAGGCTGGGGTCAGAAGGACAGCGCCTCAACCGTCTGAACCACTCAGCCCGGCGGGGAAGATTGGAAGAGATAGTCAAGGAAGAGGGAAGGAAGCGGCCGTGGCATTAAGATATGTAGGCCTACTATCCCGGCATTTGCCTGGGGAAGGAGTGGGAAAATACGGATAACCACTTCGAGTATGGCTGAGGTGGAAAATCGAACCCCGTCAAATCATTGTTATTATTATTATTATTATTATTATTATTATTATTATTATTATTATTATTATTATTATTCCGCCTTATGTCCGGAGATTTGTCGGCACATAAAAGGACTCTCTCTCACGAAAGATCCTCACTGTCCATCCCCACTCATCACAGCAATATGTACAAGGCATTTATAGCACCCGGGATTCTATCCCGGCGGAAATTACAGACGTAAGTGACAAAAAGCTGTTCAAAAGAAAGTGCTGGAAGTTGTATCTACATCTGTATTTTAAGAAAGTTTACTAAATACAGCCGTCCGGTCCTTCTACTGGACAGATTTGCTTCATTCTGTTTTTATTTTCTCCGCCAGACATTGATAAAACTGTAAGTTCAGTCCACACTGAGTAATACTAAAATCAACTAACTAAATGACCACTCCAATAATTGCAGGCGAAGGCTTATCGTACCCGCAATACATTGAGTGGGTTGCTAAGCAACTAACACTTTCATTAATATTCTGATCTTAGCAAATGTACCCGTGCTTCACTACGGTATTCTACATTTTATTCGAATATCGAAGTAAATACTGTAGCCTACATACAGTAAATAAGATTATTTTAAAATGGCATGTCTCTTAGCGTTATCCGAGAAACAGCATAGGGAGGTTCCCAATACGGTGTTTCCAATGTAAAGTGCTTGTTACGGATTTGTGATGATAACGGTAGGCTTACTTGCCTACTGCCATTCACAATCGAGTTGGGAAGTTTTCATTATAATTGCAGATGGTTGTTATTATTACCCCTTAAACGCGTAGCTGTGCGAACATTTCACCAAAATAGTCAATGTACAGGCACACACAGTCGTTAGGATTTTACTTATATAGATAGATAAGGAATCGGCTCCACGTACAACACCTTTTGGTCTATGTCTGCTGGACTTACCCTGCTAAACCGACCATTCATTATATCTCTCTTATTAATCTTTCTGTCGAAAAAATACACATGAAAAAAGTTTTAGAAATGGATTTCCTACAAATTTGGTCGATTTCCAGTCAGGTTGGTCATGTACTGTATATATTGTGGAAGAGTAAATTCACCATTTCGGTTCCCTACAAACCGCCAGTCCATTCCAGGAACAGGAAATGTCATTGACCTTTAAAATCTACCTTTGTAAAGGTGGATGCTAAATATAAAGTTTGGTTCAAATATTTCAATAGTTTTCAAATTGTAAGAAATACGCTCAACACGCGCCCGTTCTTAAGTTAAGTCCGGTTAATGACATCTCCCTTATAAATCCTCTTACCGAAATTATGCACATGAGAAAAAATGTTTAAAAATTAATTTCCATTAAGGCAGGTAGAGATTTCTATTAAGTTTGGTTGTGTATATTTTGTGGGCGTGCAAAATCACGGTTTCGGTTTCGTATAAACCCCCCAGTCATTTCACGGATTTAGCAACAATTTTTGCCCTGAAACCTACCCAAGGACAGGTGGATTCTAAATATGAATTTTGGTGGAAATATATCCAGTAGTTTCCAAGTTATAGACAAACAGACAAACAGAAAAACAGACACCAAAGCTAAAAATATGCAGATGGTCATTATTACACCTGAAACGGATAACTGTACAGAAATGTCGCCAAAATAAATGTAGAGACACATTCTAGAAGTGCAGACCTTTATTTCGAGAGTTACTGCTTTGAAACTCTGCGACATATCTGCAAACGGACCTCACCATCAGACGCCTCTTTAAGTGTTCTACATGGTTGGTCCCATGACAACTTCTCGTATATCCTATATTATGGGTTAGATTGAGGTAGAATCATTGGGTGTGAAATTTTGTACAGTTTTCGCATACTACTTTTTATTTGTGATACTTATGTGACAGATAGAATCATAAAATTTGGCTATCATATTGCCACTGGTCATGCCAATGTGCTTGCCGAATGTCATGATTCTATCTTTCCTATAAGTGTGCCAAATTAATGTTAACATGTACGTATGAAAGTACAAAATTAACTTGAAATCGAGAAATACAGCTCTATTTAACGTATAAGGAATAGAAATACGATAAAAAGTCATAGGACCAAAGTTGTATATATCTACAAAATGAAAGGTGATTGTGCTTTCTGATTTGTGATAAGACTTACCGATTAGCCACCAATTATCCCGAAACGAAGGTGTGCACCGTCGTTAAAATTGCAAACATATTTCGATATTTTCCGGGGCCGAAAGTTATACATTTGCATAGCTTAGAATATTTCCTCAAAGGAAAGAGTGTCAATCTTTCGGGATTAGCATTCGCATACATACGGTGTAATTAAGGAACAAAATAATTCAGTAAAGAAAGTTGAAATTAATAGAAAATGGATTAAAACTTAGGACATCCGGATGACGACAAATATGTAAATACCAAGTGAATGTATTGGAAAATCAAATGCCCCTCAATAAATTATGCTGGTGTGAGTTGTGGATATAAGAAAGAGGTAACAGAGGAGAAATTTAGGCGCAGGCATTCTTAGGTCAACGGATACGATGATTAATGGTGTTATTACTTAAGCTATTCGAGGACGGTTATAAACTCCAACGATATTCCGCCAATATCCCGCAGAATAGCCGATTGACGCCCTCTCTTGCCTTCTACCCAAGAAACAACCATGAATTTAAAGGTATGATGAGGAAAATCGCAATACGTTACTTCTCTGCTGGCAAGCAGTCAGAGACGTTGCCATGGTAACCTGTAGGTTCGTTGTCGGTCTGTCGGTCACACACGCAGACGATGATACCCGCAGAAAATAGTAAATTTCTCCGTCATTTGAATAGTAAGGTAAATTATGAAGATAACGAAAGTTGTTTATAATGAAGAGACGTTTCACATACGGTCCATGGAGTTTACAGGAAATCAATAGTATAAGAGAAAATGGAGGAAAACCGTTCTGGTTTTCTTATAAACCTCCCGTCTAATGAAAGATTTTAAAATGAAATGCATATAGAAACCTTCTTTGGGGTGAGCATACTCCAAATATGAAGTTTGGTTGAGATCTATCCAGCCGTTTTGCCGTAATGGTGGAACAAACAAACAAACAAACAAACAAACAGACACGAAAAGTAAAAACCACCGATTCGGTCTTGAGTTGACCTAAAACGGATAAATATCTGAAAAATTGGCAAAACAAACGAAATTACAGACAGCAGACTCCCTACAACTTTATTTATAAGATATGTCTGTTTTTCATCATTAGTAATATGATTGCATGCAACCATGTTTAATTACTACCTGTTAGAACAATACTATTCTATGCTAGATACTCCGATTCACTGACCTTCCCCAGCTTCTAAATATACTCAACAGATGGCACAACGTTCCTAACAACATACCTGCAGCTAAGTGAAAACAGTCGACGTACGCACAGACGGGAAGTAACTTATCAGGTCGACGAGCCTTCTGCACGACTATTAATAAACCGCAGGGTACACTTCTGAAAAAGTGGGAGTCTACTCACCAATTGAATGTTGCACCATATCGGTCAAGAAGGTTTGAAAATGTTCAGATCCAGATACGTCCGAATGGTTGAAGCACAGTGAATATTGTACGGAAAGAAGTTTTTTTTTTTTTTTGCTAGGGGCTTTACGTCGCACCGACACAGATAGGTCTTATGGCGACGATGGGATGGGAAAGGCCTAGGAGTTGGAAGGAAGCGGCCGTGGCCTTAATTAAGGTACAGCCCCAGCATTTGCCTGGTGTGAAAATGGGAAACCACGGAAAACCATTTTCAGGGCTGCCGATAGTGGGATTCGAACCTACTATCTCCCGGATGCAAGCTCACAGCCGCGCGCCTCTAGGCGCACGGCCAACTCGCCCGGTACGGAAAGAAGTGTTATAAACTACATTATGAATGAATCATTTATTATGTACTGGAATGAAATGTTCATAAAACTATCGAAAAGAGCAGGAAAATCAATATCACTACGACAGTCATATCAAGACGAGTTAGCTGAGCTATTTATAACGAATGCTGGTCCTGTACTTAAACATTTTTTTAAATCTCCCAGTACGATACATACTGAAAAGCTAGACTGTTAGAGGAATATTATGTAAATGAAAGTTTCATTAATATTACACATTAAAATTTTCTGTCTGGAGATTTTTAACCATAGTAACTATATTCATTTTAATAATTTCAAAATTACTTATGTTAATTCAAACTTCAATTAAATTACATTGTATGTGAATTTCAAACGAAATTACATTTTGTTCTAATTTTAAGTAACTATAATGCAGATTATATTCAGTTAGTACAGGTGTATAATTATATGGTATAGCATAATAGCAAGCTTCATAACTTGAGCTTCGCTATGTACAAACAGACGATAATACATAAATAGAATGAAATTACACCCACCTCGCTGTATCTGGCAAAGTAAGTAGTGGGACGTAAAACCAATATCGTTAGTATTACACAACATTGTGAGGTAGCCTTGTTTGTAACGTCGGTTGGTGGTATGTGTAGCTCAGTGTGGGAAGAAAGTCGCACGAGTACATTTTCTCCGTTACACGGAAAAGCATGGAATCATGGATCTGTTTTGGGGCGTAGAAAACGAGAAAGTATGATTGTTTGGTTGCTTCCCTCTTAGTAGACTCTTACGAAATGCAGGAGTTACAGATAATGCGTCCTTCGACTCCACCCACACGCGAAAGAAAGATTTCCAATAAATCGAAAGAAGAAAGTGTATCGTCAAAAGAATTGTGAGAAAATGAAAGACAATCTAAATCTCGTAAATATAATATAAGTATTATTTCTTTCTTTCTCAATCCTTTTACCATCAGGATTGGCTTTTCCCTAGGACTCAGCGAAGGATCCCATCTCTACCGCCTCAAGGGCATGGTTCTGGATAGTGAGACTTTGGATCGGAGATAAAACTGGGGAGTAGGACTGATACCATGTCCAGGTGGCCTCGCCTGCTATGCTGAACAGGGGTCTTGTAGGGGGGTGAGAAGTTTGGAAGGGATAGACAAGGAAGAGGGAAAGAAGCGCCCGTGGCCTTAAGTTAGGTGCAATCCAGGCATTTGCCTGGAGGAGAAGTGGGAGACCACGGAAAACCAATTCGAGGATGGGTGAAATAAGAATCGAACCCCGCTCTACTCAGTTAACCACCCCAGTCTGAGTCGACCCCGCTCCAGCCCTCGTATCACTTTTGAAATTTCGTGGCAGAGCCGGGAAACGAACCCGGGCCTCCGAGGTTGGTACCTAATCACACGAACCACTACTCTACAGAGGCGGATACTAATATTATTATTATTATTATTATTATTATTATTATTATTATTATTATTATTATTATTATTATTTGCCAGCCCTGTGGTGTAGAGGTAGCGTACCTCTTTCTTACTTATAGGCCCTAGGTTTGTTTTCCGGCCTGTTAAAGTATTTTTTTTCTGGACTGAGGAGCACAACATGTTCACTTTATATGAAATTTTCTCAAGCTCTTAGTTAAATGAAGGAAGTACACAGTGAGAAGACGTTACTGACTTAGTATACATATAGAAGAACAGTGGTTGACATGGTTACAATGGTGTCGGGAAATTGATGATGCTAATTCCTGGTACAAACACCCCCCCCCCAGGGGCGTAGCTGGGAGGAAGAGGGGTTCTGGGGGGGTTAGAACCACCCCCTCCCCAAATGAATTTTTACAAAAAAAATAAACAGATCTGGCAACAAGCAATAAGCTAAATTACTATTCAGAGGCACCATTGTAGGATCAACACATGTGTTGAATGTATTTTCTAAGAAGCCTCGAATGTTGCATTTTAGATTGTAAATTCAACATACCATTCGCTGTAAAACTGCTAACCATGATCGTATTGTTCCTGTTTTGTATTTTAATGTAATATTTTGTACTGAACTGCGATCTGAATATCAACGTAATTCTCTTGTATCGGTGTCTTTATAAAGACAAGTCATGCATGCCTGCAGAACACACGCACAAGCACCTCCATTGTGTTTTATCATAATTTTGTAAACTTAACCATAACCCCCCCCCCCCCCATTTCGGCCTATCCTGGCTACGCTACTGCCCCCAGCCCAAAAGCATAGCCCTGGTAAAACAGCGGGTAACTACCTGATTTCGCTAGTATGGGGATGACCAGACTGGATTCACGGCGTTGAAACTATGACGTGAAGCGACTGCCATATAGCCGGCGCACTACCTGTCTGTATTTCCTGCTGTGTTCTAATGCCAACAATACACAGCCGGACATTTTTAGGTCTTAATACGAAATGCCAGTGCAAGAGCTTGACCATACCATGATGTAAGTTGATTAGTTGAGACAGAGTGCATTTTTGGTATTAAAACATACAACGAATAGAACTCCGCCCGCTACATGATGGTCATTTCACATCATAGTTTCAAGGTTGTGAATCCAACCTGGTCATCTCCCTCTCAGTAAGACTTTCTAGTAACACCGACTTCCTATGAACGCTTATGGTGGAAATATTGGAGATCCAATCAGCTTTCAGGCTGTGAATTCTTAAAACATATTGTTACGAATGAAACAGCGTCTGCTTTATTACTCTAATTTATTTCAGGATGGCCCAATAAATGTACACACTCATATACACAATTACTGATTGCTGTCCATTTAGAATCTCTCTTCCTTATGACACAGCTGGCGGTCCACGCTGTTGCTATTGCCTGTGGACAGCTAATCCTTGATTTCACTTCCCCAAGCCAGTCGCCTCATACTGCAGCTCTATGTATACCGCTGGATTTTAACTTAGGGCTACGGACTACAAACCCAGATGACTATTCCTTGGTTCGACTCCACAGACAGTCCAGTAATTCACACAGTCACATGCAGTGAACTACTAAACAGCAAGAGCTCAACAGTATTCAGCAGGACGATACTCACAACAGCAAATATTAACACAGGTCCATTTAGCCCTCACACTCACGATAGTGGCTCCTCTCGCTGACTCACGGCGATCCTCAGCACACAGAAATACACGAACACACAGTACTCTCAGGTAGTACACAGTATTCCGTACCGTTCGTCGTCTCCAGCCCACCTACTCACTGGACTCTCAGACACCACTAAACTCGCTCGCAGCGAAATTATTTACCAAATCATTAGGGAGACAAATATACACTATGGGATTGCTTAGGACCTTTCTTTTACCCCCCAAAAGTTCACTGTATCTACTATGGGAGCCGTCCTATAAGCACAGATGAGGAATAAATCCTCTCTTACCCTAGAAGCTTTCGGGCTTCGTCCCATGTGCAATCGACAACAATGACAACAATGACCAACAAAAAACAAACACCGAAAACAACATCAATAACATATTCACATACAGTAATATCCAACGGGACCTGAAGATAAACACATAATAAACACTAAAATGATTGGCGTATGGCCTCCGGAGGGACCTGATACAGGTCTTTTTCTAGTACACGGCCTATTAGGTGACCTGCATGTCTGTGAAGATGAGGGCCCTACCTGGGATGATTTCTAATGCTGAATACGTCACACACACCCAGCCCCCCAGCCATTGGAACTAAGCAATTGAGGTTAAAAACCTCGACCCGGTCAGGAATCGAACCCGGAACTCTCTGAACCGAAGGCCAGTACGCTGACCATTCAACCAACGAGTCGGACATAATAAACACTGGTCTTGAGTAATGAGAGATGGTTTCGAGCCCTCGACCAGCTGGCCCCACCGACGTCAATGATGTCCCTACGCCGGCAGGAAAGGCTAGGACGCCTTCTGATTGCTTGTACAAAACAAAACATTCCACTCTTCGCTATTGCACGGCTAAGCTTCACAAGTCTGGCACATTTCTCTTGTTACGCAGAACCCTGTCTGGTTGACATAACTCATGACCACGCTCAGCTGGGCACACAAACATAAACTCTCCCCCTTTTACTCGTGGAGATAACCTTTCATACGGGCTCACTTTTTCAGAGAGAAAAATCACTCGTTACTATATACATTGCGCCTGGTCTAATGATTCCCAGACTCGTACTTTCATAAATAATCATCGATTTTCATTCACACATCGAGTATCATGATTATCATTCTCGCCTCTCATATCAATATGCCATAGGTCCAGGTTCGTGCCTCGTGCTCAGGTCTGTGTTAGCTTGCCGAAATTACTTTGAAAACCCTTATAATTGCAACGTTGAGTAGAATCATCATTGCCTCACTGCGAAGCTGAAATTTACATGCCTTATCCTAACATTCCATGCAAACTTATTCCTTATGTTGCCACTATCTCATAGTAAAAACTTCCCGTTCGACGTCCTAGAAGGTACTGCCGTCCTTCATGTTCTCAAAATTACCTCACATCACACTCAGACAAGCTTATCACAGCATGATGTAACATTAAAAACCCTAATCGAATATTTTATCCTCGTGATCCCATAAATTCGCACAGAGGTAATACCACTGTAGAACACATGCATGGTCCTAACTTACACTGACTGACAGAGCAAATGCAACACCAAGAAGGAGTGGTTCGAAAGGGATGAAAGTTGGGGAAAAAACAGAGACGGCACGGACGAATAATTGATGTTTATTTCAAACCGATATGCAGGTTACACAATGCGCACGGCATCGACTCAATAGGATGTAGGACCACCGCGAGCGGCGATGCACGCAGAAACACCTCGAGGTACAGAGTTAATAAGAGTGCGGATGGTGTCCTGAGGGATGGTTCTCCATTCTCTGTCAACCATTTGCCACAGTTGGTCGTCCGTACGAGGCTGGGGCAGAGTTTGCAAACGGCGTCCAATGAGATCCCACACGTGTTCGATTGGTGAGAGATCCGGAGAGTACGCTGGCCACAGAAGCATCTGTACACCTCGTAGAGCCTGTTGGGAGATGCGAGCAGTGTGTGGGCGGGCATTATCCTGCTGAAACAGAGCATTGGGCAGCTCCTGAAGGTACGGGAGTGCCATCGGCCGCAGCACATGCTGCACGTAGCGGTGGGCATTTAACGTGCCTTGAATACGCACTAGAGGTGACGTGGAATCATACGCAATAGCGCCCCAAACCATGATGCCGCGTTGTCTAGCGGTAGGGCGCTCCACAGTTACTGCCGGATTTGACCTTTCTCCACGCCGACGCCACACTCGTCTGCGGTGACTATCACTGACAGAACAGAAGCGTGACTCATCGGAGAACACGACGTTCCGCCATTCCCTCATCCAAGTCGTCTATGCTGTGGAGTCAATGGTAGTCTTCTGAGCGGACGCCGGGAGTGCAGGCCTCCTTCAACCAATCGACGGGAAATTGTTCTGGTCGAAATTGGAACAGCCAGGGTGTCTTGCACATGCTAAAGAATGGCGCTTAACGTGGCGTGCGGGGCTGCCACCGCTTGGCGGCGGATGTGCCGATCCTCGCGTGCTGACGTCACTCGGGCTGCGCCTGGGCCCGTTGCACGTGCCACATGTCCCTGTGCCAACCATTTTCGCCACAGGCGCTGCACCGTGGACACATCCCTATGGGTATCGGCTGCGATTTGACGAAGCGACCAACCTGCCCTTCTCAGCCCGATCACCATACCCCTCGTAAAGTCGTCTGTCTGCTGGAAATGCCTCCGTTGACAGCGGCCTGGCATTCTTAGCTATACACGTGTCCTGTGGCACACGACAACACGTTCTACAATGACTGTCGGCTGAGAAATCACGGTACGAAGTGGGCCATTCGCCAACGCCGTGTCCCATTTATCGTTCGCTACGTGCGCAGAACAGCGGCGCATTTCACATCATGAGCATACCTCAGTGACGTCAGTCTACCCTGCAATTGGCATAAAGTTCTGACCACTCCTTCTTGGTGTTGCATTTGCTCTGTCAGTCAGTGTATTTACACTACCACTCTTTAAGCATGTCAAAGATTTATATACAATGAAACAAAACGAAGTTGCCTATTCCCCTCTCACGCTAAGAAAAACATGTATGCAGACTTCATGGCTCCTCCATGTGGACTGGTTAAATGGACTTAGCACATTCTTGTGCTAACGGCGTCTATGTCAGGCGGGTTCGCGGTTGAGCTCTCTGGTATGGTCCATTGTGATGCCGTCTACTTGGTCACCTGGTTTGTAGGACGGTCTCGTTTGTAAAGCTGATCGCCTGCTGTACTTGTACTTGCAGGAAGGTCTCGTTTGTAAGGCTGATCGCCTGCCCGTACTTGTACTTGTGGGAAGGTCTCGTTTGTAAGGCTGATCGCCTGCCCGTACTTGTACTTGTAGGAAGGTCTCGTTTGTAAGGCTGATCGCCTGCCCGTACTTGTACTTGTAGGAAGGTCTCGTTTGTAAGGCTGATCGCCTGCCCGTACTTGTACTTGCAGGAAGGTCTCGTTTGTAAAGCTGGTCGCCTGCCCGTACTGGTACTTGTGGGAAGGTCTCGTTTGTAAAGCTGGTCGCCTGCCCGTACTGGTACTTGTAGGAAGGTCTCGTTTGTAAAGCTGGTCGCCTGCCCGTACTGGTACTTGTGGGAAGGTCTCGTTTGTAAAGCTGGTCGCTTGCCCGTACTGGTACTTGTAGGAAGGTCTCGTTTGTAAAGCTGATCGCCTGCCCGTACTGGTACTTGTGGGAAGGTCTCGTTTGTAAAGCTTATCGCCTGCCCGTACTGGTACTTGTAGGAAGGTCTCGTTTGTAAAGCTGGTCGCCTGCCCGTACTGGTACTTGTGGGAAGGCCTCGTTTGTAAAGCTGGTCGCCTGCCCGTACTGGTACTTGCAGGAAGGTCTCGTTTGTAAAGCTGGTCGCCTGCCCGTACTGGTACTTGTAGGAAGGTCTCGTTTGTAAAGCTAATCGCCTGCCCGTACTGGTACTTGCAGGAAGGTCTCGTTTGTAAAGCTGGTCGCCTGCCCGTACTGGTACTTGTAGGAAGGTCTCGTTTGTAAAGCTGATCGCCTGCCCGTACTGGTGCTTGTGGGAAGGTCTCGTTTGTAAAGCTGGTCGCCTGCCCGTACTGGTACTTGTAGGAAGGTCTCGTTTGTAAAGCTGGTCGCCTGCTCGTACTGGTACTTGTGGGAAGGTCTCGTTTGTAAAGCTGATCGCCTGCCCGTACTGGTACTTGTGGGAAGGTCTCGTTTGTAAAGCTTATCGCCTGCCCGTACTGGTACTTGTAGGAAGGTCTCGTTTGTAAAGCTGGTCGCCTGCCCGTACTGGTACTTGTGGGAAGGCCTCGTTTGTAAAGCTGGTCGCCTGCCCGTACTGGTACTTGCAGGAAGGTCTCGCTTGTAAAGCCGGTCGCCTGCCCGTACTGGTACTTGTAGGAAGGTCTCGTTTGTAAAGCTAATCGCCTGCCCGTACTGGTACTTGCAGGAAGGTCTCGTTTGTAAAGCTGGTCGCCTGCCCGTACTGGTACTTGTAGGAAGGTCTCGTTTGTAAAGCTGATCGCCTGCCCGTACTGGTACTTGTGGGAAGGTCTCGTTTGTAAAGCTGGTCGCCTGCCCGTACTGGTACTTGTAGGAAGGTCTCGTTTGTAAAGCTGATCGCCTGCTCGTACTGGTACTTGTGGGAAGGTCTCGTTTGTAAAGCTGGTCGCCTGCCCGTACTGGTACTTGTGGGAAGGTCTCGTTTGTAAAGCTGGTCGCCTGCCCGTACTGGTACTTGTGGGAAGGTCTCGTTTGTAAAGCTGGTCGCCTGCCCGTACTGGTACTTGTGGGAAGGTCTCGTTTGTAAAGCTGGTCGCCTGCCCGTACTGGTACTTGTAGGACGGTCTCGTTTGTAAAGCTGATCGCCTGCCGTACTTGTACTTGCAGGAAGGTCTCGTTTGTAAAGCTGATCGCCTGCCCGTACTGGTACTTGTAGGAAGGTCTCATTTGTAAAGCGGATCGCCTGCCCGTACTGGTACTTGTAAGAAGGACTTGTGCCTAATCAGCTCTTGTCGTTAGATTCGCGTACAGCCGGTAATTGCAATTTACACTCACAAATTAATATTACTGTTTGCGCACCCCGTCGCTCCCAGTTGAATATCTCGCGTGTTATGACTCCGAAATATATTGAGTATTTCCTCTATCCAGGCTTGCAGTCCATCCCGTATAGCTCCCAATTACTGGTAAGTTACCCTCACATGAAGAAGTTATTTATTACGAACTGCTACACAAATCTGCGCACTAATTCCTCAATCAAAATTTATTCAAATGTTCTTCCTAACAATGTGTAAATACTATAGTTCACAAGCTACAGAAAATGAAGCTGACCAACACAGTCTATTATACCGCTTGCTTTGCTTAACTGCTGCAACCTTGCGACGCACTCTTTCTAACCGTCAGTCTTTCAAAAGCACCCCGTCGTTTCTGAAAGCTTCTTTATATGTTCTCGAAAGAGACGCCACGCTCGGAAAAGAACGAAGATACACTTGTACTCTTTGAAAACTAAAGCTAGGTTCCCACGCTCATCCCACTCAAATCATACTAAGAAAGGCAATTACACTTAGTACAACGGATCAGCTCGAGACACTCAGTAAATTATTTCAAAATTTCCTGTTATTTTAACTTTGCAGAAATTCGTTCACACGAGTAAGTATCATCATGTTTTCATACACTGCCAGGCCTGTTTCCATCCCGCGTTTCTTTATATAAGTGTGGAATATGTGAATCCTCAGACAGTATTCGAGTTGTTCTGTCCTTTTCCCTGGCTTCTTCGCTCTCTCACACATTTTGCCACGCCCGGTCCAGCTCGCTTTGCCACCCTCCGAGCTCCAAGCTTCCTTTCGCGCCTTTCCAGTTTCGACTTCCGGTACTGCGTTCGTGATACGTTAAATAATAAGCTATATCACCATGAAACTATACGGTTCAATACCTTATACTTAACATAAGCATGTTCTAGTTCACATGACAAAAACAAAGTAAAATGTAAACGAAAAGAAACAGGGCGAAGAAAAGTTTAAAAAAATGAGGCGCTGGCGTGCTTCGAACGCGAGACGCTCGCGTAGAAGCCATCAACACTGACCACTACAGCAGTGGCAGTATAAATCACATCAACGACATTGCCAACATATGCACGGGCTGTTGAATTTTAAGGTTTACTTTCTGGTTAAATAAGAGCCAATGGCAGAAACCCTTGGGTACTTATATCTTTGTTCCTAATGAAGGTCAAACCAAACCAAACCTAACCCCATGGCGCAGCAGCTCCGAATGGCCATGACCTACCAAGCGACCGCTGCTCAACCCGAAGGCTTCCAGATTACGAGGTATCGTGTGGTCGACATGGCAGGACGAATCCTTTCGGCCGCTATTATTAGATTTCTAGACCCGGGACGCTATCTCACCATCAGATAGCTCCTTAATCGTAATCACGTAGGCTGAGTGGACCTCGACCCAGCCCACAGGTCAACGTAAATATCCCTGACCTGGCCGGAAATAGAACCTGGAGCCTCTAGGTAAGAGGCAGGCACGCTTACCCCTATACCGCAGGCCCGGCAATGAAGTTCAACCTTCCTAAATTTGAAAGTCACAAATTGTTTTACATCACACCGACAGAAATAGGTTTTATGGCGACGATTGGACAAGAAAGGGCTAGGAGTGTGAAGGAAGCGGCCGTGGCCTTAATTTAGGTACAGTCCCAGCATTTGCCTGGTGAGAAAATGAGAAACCATGGGAAACTGGATACTGGCCGCACTTAAGCGACTACAGCTATCGAGCTCGGTGAATTTGAAAGAAATTGTTGAGCCCCATAACTATGACCTCACATTGTAAAAATTAATTCAATTTGGCGAGTAAACGATTTGTTCTAAGCGATTCCCGACAAGAGAGTAGTGTTATGAATATGTTACAATCATTGGACTGGGGAAGATGTTGGAGTAAGGAGACGAGCTACTCAACGAAGCGGTGTGTTCAAAGCTTTCGGTGGAGAAATGGCGTGGAATGGCCTCAGCTTAAATGACGTGTTTAGAAGAAAGACAGGTAATAACATGAAGATAAAGTTGAAATTCAAGAGAACAAATTGGAGCAAATATTCGTTTATAGAAAGTTGAATTAGAGACTGGAATTGTTTACAAAGGGAAATTGTCGATAAATTACCCAAATTTTTGAAATCGCTGAGAAAAGACTAGGTAAGTCATTTCCCAACTTTAAAAAATCCGATTACTTACGCCTGGTTTGTACCAGCAATTTTCGGATCTGGCGACTGACACTCTACCATTGTTCCATACAAGGAAGTTTCACACCTTTGACTACTTCAGCCATCAATATAACGAAATAGAGTGGGGATAACAACTACATTATTGGGTTACGCTTTTAGTTTTTAAACGCTCTGACTTGCCCGCCTGGATTTGAACACATCTCCTTGTCTAGTTAGAGTTGTCTCACAAGCCATAATAATAATTTTTAATTCATAATTTAAGACAAGATACTATAAAATATTACTTTTCTTCAAAGAACATGGTCTTGTCGAGAATACTACAATCACGGGTGCATCGTCTTCCCTCAAGAGCAACCTACGTGTATTGATGCTTGTTGTTTAAAGGGGCCTAACATCTAGGACATTGGCCCCTAATGGTACGAAATGAGCCGAAATTAAATGACAAATTAAAAACCAAGATCCTCCACTGACCACAATTCAAAACGTGAGGATGGGATGGGATGGGATGGGATGGGATGGGATGGGATGGGATGGGATGGGATGGGATGGGATGGGATGGGATGGGATGGGATGGGATGGGATGGGATGGGATGGGATGGGATGGGATGGGATGGGATGGGATAGGATGGGATGGGATGGGATGGGATATGAATTTAAAACGATCAGTGGAACCGACCCACAGTGCCTCACATGCACAGAAGCTAGCGCAAAATATTATTACTGACCAAGGGACAGCTTCTATAGCATGATTGATTGATTGATTGATTGATTGATTGATTGATTGATTGATTGATTGATTGATTGATTGATTGATTGATTGATTGATTGATTGATTGATTGATTGATTGATTGATTGATTGATTGATTGATTGATTGATTGATTGATTGATTGATTGATTGATTGATTGATTGATTGATTGATTGATTGATTGATTGATTGATTGATTGATTGATTGATTGATTGATTGATTGATTGATTGATTGATTGATTGATTGATTGATTGATTGATTGATTGATTGATTGATTGATTGATTGATTGATTGATTGATTGATTGATTGATTGATTGATTGATTGATTGATTGATTGATTGATTGATTGATTGATTGATTGATTGATTGATTGATTGATTGATTGATTGATTGATTGATTGATTGATTGATTGATTGATTGATTGATTGATTGATTGATTGATTGATTGATTGATTGATGTCGAAAGGAGTCCAAAATTCAAGTATTCGGCCCCTCATAATAGTACTTATCGCTAGAAAAGTAGAACCATGGTATTTGTCATGTTGGGGTACTAATCAAGAGTAGCGTAGACTCGCGGTATTCCATACATTATGGTACTACTCACAGATAATGAAATTCGCACATTTATTACAGACCTACGGTGTTTCGCACATTGCGGCGCCATTGACAGGCAACGCAAACCTATGGTGTTGATCACCTAAGTGTACTAACCACAGGGACTCGTACTATCCCTTGGTGTTCCTGGCAAGCCAGAACCATGAGTTCCGTCATCCCATGGTGTCGCTCATATAGTGCTACTAATCACAGGTACTGTAAAAGCCATCGCGCTCTCATTTGCTACTGACCACAAACCTATTTGGTACGTAATATAGTGGTACTACGCGCAAGTAAATGCGACCCATGGTGTTCCCAGCGTGATAGTACTAATTACAAGTAGTCTCATGGTTCTAATTTCATCATCCTTTGGTCGCCCCTTTTAGTCGCCTCTTAGGACAGGCAGGGCATACCGCGGGTGTATTCTACATGTGCGTCCCCCACCCGCGGGGGTTAGTGTGTATTTTATTTCCCTCAAGTCCGCCGGCAAGCCGGTTAGGACCCTCCTATCCGTCACCTGGAACGCGCCACGTGGTAGTATCACCTCTCCCCCTGCTACGCCAGCGTAGTAGGGTCGTAGACTTACATATATTAACGTGAAATTGTACAGAGTGTACTCAATATTTCTTATTTACTATGTGCTCCAGCAAACTCGTTCCAACAGATCTTTTGTGATGTAGTCCGGCTCCATGGCTAAATGGTTAGCGTGCTGGCCTTTGGTCACAGGGGTCCCGGATTCGATTCCCGGCAAGGTCGGGAATTTTAACCTTAATTGGTTAATTTCGCTGGCAGAGAGGCTGGGTGTATGTGTCGTCTTCTTCATCATTTCATCCTCATCACGACGCACAGGTCGCCTACGAGTGTCAAATCAAAAAACTGCATCTGACGAGCCGAACTTGTCCTCGGACATTCCCAACACTAAAAGCCATACGCCATTTCATTTCATTTCATTTCATTTCATTTCATTTCATGACGTATACGGAATAATCGAAGAATTTAGCAAAGAAAGTGAAGACAAGGTGTGAGAAGATCTTTAGAAGGACTTGGAACAAAAACTCGTCCTGTATCGGAGCAAGGCGTGAGATACTGTATTACTCTCCTGCTAGGGTATGTGATCTCACGAGAGAGTTGTAAACTCGTCAACGGAGAGAGAGTGGCATCAAATATCACTTAACCTATAAGAGCGTCGTATGCAGCACAGAAAGTAGTGAAAGCACTTATTCGTTGAAAGAAACGAAGGAAATGAATGAATGAATGAATGAATGAATGAATGAATGAATGAATGAATGAATGAATGAATGAATGAATGAATGAATGAATGAATGAATGAATGAATGAAATTCAAATTTGGCTATCGTTCTAGGTTATATATCATAAATTTAAAATTACAATTTAGTCTGCACACTTTAAATTTTAGTACTTCTACTTCGTTTTCGCCTAGGATTACTAAGTCTACACCAGTTTTAGAACAATCTTGTTTTGTCTTCCTGCTTATTTGTTTGCATGTTTGTTACGGGACTGAGTAGCTTATGCGATAGAGCGCTGGCATTCTAAGGCCAAGTGGGCGAGTTCGAACCTGGCTTAGTCCGGTGGTAATTGCGGTGGTAATCTGGTGCCCGATGACTCCGAAAACCGTAAAAGTGGTTTGTGTCACCAAGCTCAAGGGTAGAGTGGTTCAGTAGATATATATTTGTATTCCTTTAAAAGGACTCTTGTAGAGGCTTATTTAATTTAACCTTAAAATAAAAGGTAGCATTTCCAAACAGATTTAAATTAAAAAGATGATATTAAGTTAATAATAATTCTCGCACCACAATTGAGTAATTATTATTTCGCGACTTCCAATGAAACAAAATGTAAAGTGAGTGAATGAATAAATAAATAGATGACAATAAAGTAATAATAATAATAATAATAATAATAATAATAATAATAATAATAATAATAATAATAATAATAATAATAATAATAATAATGTACCGCGGGTACACCTTCTCCGGCCTTTTAAATTGCGCACGTTCTACAAGGTCATCAAGGTTATCTAACATGAACTGATGTTATGCAATATACTTGGGTTTTTAACTGTTAGATGTCTCTACCATCGGTCCGAGTGCCCCCTCTGGCGGGATCAACGATAATTAATTCTTAAGGGAAAATTGATTTTCATCACTGGCTAACCTTAGTTTTTGAAGATTGTTTTGTTCATGTACCAAAGTTGTCTACACTTGTGCCGCTTCCTTCCTCAATAGCTATCAACCAAACATGAATGTGTAAATATTTTCGATAGCCAATTAAAATGGGTGGGGTTTGTACTGAAATCCAGCCTATCTGTAAAGAGTTCTGGAAACTTCCCCTCGAAATACTATAAAAGCTGGGCGCTTTAGGACCTCTGCCATATTGGGAAATATGTAATGTACAGGAATAAAGAGTGATTACCCTCTGTTGATTCCCATTCAACTTGATAAGGGGTGATTGAAAATAAAAACCTACAACCTGTTTTCCAGTCAGTGACCAGGTCAGGGATGAAATAAATGAATGAATTAATTAATTAACCATCTTGTGGAATTTTAGGAATTGTACCGGCTGCCGAAGCCTGTCGCACTTCTCTGGGGCAATGATTAATGATCGACAGATGAAATGAAATGATAGTGGAGAGTGTTGCTGGAATGAAAGATGACAGGGAAAACCGGAGTACCCGGAGAAAAACCTGTTCCGCTTCCGTTTTGTCCAGCACAAATCTCACATGCATTGACCGGGATTTCACCAAGGAACCCAGCGATTAGAGGCCGACGCGCGGTGGTATGGGGTGACTAAAGTTTCTAATCATCTAAAATTCTTAACACACTTTTGGAATTTAATGTTTCTCATTTAGTCACCCCGGCTTAGAATAGGCTTAGCCTCTGTATCTTTGGGCCATAGGCCCAATTATAGTTTTAAAATATTCTAGAAGGAGTACAAGTGTTTAGCCTCCTAGCCTTTTTTTTCTTGGCAAATCATGTTAATTTTCTTTCTTTCTATTTTTCTGTATTCCACATATCTGTCTCCATTCTACTTTTACTTCTTGTATTTATTCTGTTTTGTAAAATATGTGTTGTTTTTCATAATATTACTCAATTTGTGCACAGCTTAATTTGTACCATAAGGTAAATTAATAATATTGTATTATTATTATTATTATTAGTATTATTATTATTATTATTATTATTCACTCTGAATGCTAATATATATATATATAGTGCAGCTTTTCCGTATTACATTTCTATAATGGTTCTACATTGTTGGGATCGACAGGAACGAAAGGCAATGGGTGTACTTAAGTTTTACTGTATATCAATTCATTACCCCTAGAATTGTACGCATATGCCCGAGTTTTTTTTTTTTTTTCTGTGAAGCCATATACTGTAGAAATTAGCTGAATGGGGTCATATTACCTGTACTACTGTTCTGAAGCCTCTGCCATACGATCTCATTCGCGCTGCTAGGTAGTTCATTCCGCTGGGAAATTCCATACTAACCTTGTTTCTTTTCACATCATCGGCAGATATCAAGATAAGAACCCTGTACTTGTACAGCACAATGCATTAACCTTGAATGTGCCACTTGAACCCACTTTCAAGGCCACACTCGAAACAATGAGCGAGTTTGGAGAAAGGCACACTGATTTGCACCTTGACCTACAGGGCGCATACGAGAAGCTCTGTGCTCGAGAAAGTTGCAGTATCTCCACACAACTCTTAGGAGAATAATTTAAAGATTTAACCTGCATATGAACGTCAAAATATCAGTTCGATGGTAGGTGGAAGAAACCTAAGGAGGCAAAACTTCGTCATCTACTGTATGAAAACGCGAAACTGACAAGAGAGTGATCAAGAGATGTACTTATTTTACGTTACGTACGGCTTTTAGTGCCTGGAGTGTCCGAGAACATGTTCGGCTCTCCTGGTGTAGGACTTTTTGTTTGAGACCCATGGGCGACCTGCGTGCCTGGGTGTGAGGTAAAGCGCAAAATGAGGTAAGGAGAGGGTGAAACCTGGTATCAGAACATAGCCTACTCCAGCCGAATAACACCAAAGTGTCTGTTTAAGGCTTTACGTCCCCAGCTGACGAGCGAATCACTATCAAGAGCAGCAATCACCCCCACTCCACACGAATATTGCAGAGGGGTTTGGAATTCAATCAAGACTTTTGGGACGCAGTCTGACTGGAAATTGTACACCAAAACCTCTCGGCTTGCCAACCAGCAATCTGGTGCATACTTTTTCTTTATATCACCAATGTGACTCGAACCGGATAACTACGGTGTCAGACCATATAGACTTGATCATGATCACCTGGCGTGCTAAGAGATGTATTTCCACGGATCTGGGTTGCTCACGCGGTAGAACTCTGGCCTTTAGAGCTCAAGATGGAGGGTTCGATCCCAGCTCAGTCCGTTGGTATTTGAAGGTGCTCAAATACATCATTCCGGGGTCGTTGGGTTTACAGCACATAAAGAACTCCTGCGGGACAACATTCCGGCTTCTCCGAAAAGCGTAAAGATAATAGAAATTAGAAAATCTTCAAGGTGAACCGATGGGCAGAAAGGAAAAGGAAAACTCAAAACGCAATGCTTGGAAGTTGTAGCAAGAGATTTGAGGATGCTAAGGGTGAAATGACGGAGAACAGCGATGGATCGAATCTAATGGACAACATTGCTAGGCTTTCCTTAGATTCACAATTTCTTTTTCTTCTTCTCCTCCCATCGCTTTTCCCACACCTGTAGGGTCGCAGGTACGAAATGTGCGGCACATGTGGATTTGGCCCTGTTTTACGCCCGGATGCCCTTCCTGACGCCAACTCTATATGGAGGGATGTAATCACTAAAGCCCGGATTTTTATGCAGTAGCAGGTTAGACTGCAAACTAATTTGGTTAGTAGGAAATGTCGGCCACCCGCTCATCCATAATGTAGCAAGAGTAACATAAATTATAGGGGTTCTGATGGGCCGTACTCCTAATGTTTATGCAAACCCCATAGCACAAACGTTGTGAAGGTAGACTATACTTGCTACTCGCTTCAGTAACTTTGCATTCTAGCCTATTAATGCATAAAAATCCGGGCTCTAGTAATCACTATTGCGTGTTTTTGTGGTGGTTGGTAGTGTAGTGTGTTGTCTTCATATGAAGAGGTAAGTGTTGCAACAAACACGAAAACCCAGTCCCCAAGCCAGAAGAATTAACCAAACACGATTAAAAGCCCCGACCCGGCCGGGCCATTGATTCAGAATTCATGTATAGTAACTGTGTTTGTTTACAACATGGAAGCAAAAATCGGTTGTATTCCATACGGCATTGACCAGCAGATTAAAAGAAGATACAGAAAACTGCTGTCAGTCACCGTGCTGAAACAGTTGGTTGTGTATGTTGTGGATGTTTGGAATCAGCAAGACCATCAGTTTCAAATCGGAATCTTAATTTCATGAGCTAATTAGAAGAGAATCATGAAGGGCTGTATTTTGTTTGAGTGACAGTAACTTCAAGGAAAATGGGAAACCGTTTACTATTATCAAACATGTTCCCCGAACCTAGAACTTCATCCTAGAGAATATTTTGAAAAGTATCACAATAAAATTATAAGAATAAGTGAATTATAGTGAAGTACTTTCAGTGAAATTTGAAATTTTATTACGCTGGAATTGGCTGGATAATTACGAGCGCATGGTTGATAACAGTCGAAAGATATATGCGGGGAAAGGTTAACCTTACTTTATTATTATTATTATTATTATTATTATTATTATTATTATTATTATTATTATTATTATTAATCTGTTTACCCTCCAGGGTCGGTTTTTCCCTCGGACTCAGCGAGGGATCCCACCTCTACCGCCTCAAGGGCAGTGTCCTGGAGCTTCTGACTCTGGGTCGGGAGATACAACTAGGGAGAATGACCAGTAACTCAACCAGGTGGCCTCACCTGCTATGCTGAACAGGGGCCTTGTGGAGGGATGGGAAGATTGGATGGGACAGGCAAGGAAGAGGGAAGGAAACTGCCGTGGCCTTATGTTAGGTGCCATCCCGGCATTTGCCTGGAGGAGAAGTGGGAAACCACGGAAAACCACTTCCAGGATGGCTGAAGTGGGAATCGAACCCGGACCTCCGGGGGTGGCAGCTAATCACGCTAACCACTACACCACAGAGGCGGATATTATTATTATTATTATTATTATTATTATTATTATTATAGTAATTTATTTTCTTCGACTCATTGGCTGAATGGTTAGCGTTGAGGCCTTTGGTTCAGAGTGAACAGGGTTCGATTCCCGATTAATACTTCTGGCTCGGGGACTAGGAGTTCGGGTGTGTCCCACAACTTTCTTCTTCACATCCAGACAAGACACTACGCTACCAACCACCGCAGACACACGCAATAGTGATTACAGGCCTGCATATAGGGTTGGTGTCAGGAAGGGCATCCGGCCGTAAAACTGGGCCTAATCCACATGTGGTATACACTCCGCACCCGCGACCCCACAGGTGTGGGTAAGCGGTAGATGAAGAAGAAAAAAGGAAGTTTATAGTCATTTGTTTTAATGCTGCTTCTGGTGCAGGTCTGACTGACGCGGCTTTGTGACCTGCGCATTTGTGAGGATAGGGCCCTTCATATGATGATGTTGACATGGCGTATGACTTTTAGCGCCTGGAATCGAACCCAGGACCCCTGTGACCAAAGGCCACCACGCTAACCATTTAGCCATTGAGCCGGACATTCTAATGTTGAAGACGGCACACACAACTAATCTCTGAGCCAGAGGAATTATCAATGAAGGTTAAAATCTCCGACTTGACTTAGAATTGAACCCGGCTCTCCTTCGATCAAAGGCCATCACACTCATAATTTTTTCTTTTTTGCTTTTTTGCTTTACGTCGCACTGACACAGAGAGGTGTTACGGCGACAATGGAATAGGAAAGGCCTAGGAACGGGAAGGAAGCGGTCGTGGCCTTAATTAAGGTACAGCTCCAGCAGGCGATAAAGGCGTGCTTGGTTCGCCCGGAAGGACGTGGGTTCGAATCCCCGTCAGGAAGTCGTAAAATTTAAGAAACGAGATTTCAAACTTCGGGAGGTGCATATGGCCCTGAGGTTCACTCAGCCTACAGCAAAAATGAGTACCAGGTTAATTCCTGGGGGCAATGGCGGCCGGGCGTAGACTTAACCACTCTACCCCATCACGCGCCGAGGTTAACAATGGTGGAAGCCTTTACCTTCCACTCCTCCAAGGGACTTCATGGCCTGTACGGAGGTGACTTTGACTTCCAGCATTTGCCTGGTGTGAAAATGGGAAACCACTGAAAACCATTTTCTGCGCTGCCGACAGTGGGGTTCGAACCCACTATCTCCCGGATGCAAGTTCACAGCTGCGCGCCCCTAACCGCATGGCCGACTCGCCAAGTACATTCATCATTTAGCCATTTAGCCTCACATATGTGTGTGGATCTGATCTGATATGGTCCAGTTCCATGTAGAGTTGCGAGTTCTGCGTTAAAACTCGACGACAGTTCGTAGACGTGACCCTGGAGACTGACACGTCCCACCGTAAACACTTTTGACAGTCACGGTTATACCGCAGTAAGAAAGTGAGGCCAGCCTACACTTTCAGTCACGTGGACCTGACCCCAATAACGTGTCCCCCCACCCCGTACATGGTCAACGTGAGCTGCACGTAGATATTGCATTGTTACTATGGCTCACTTACATCCATAATATAAAGCAAACAGAGTACAAAGGTTTACCGGTGAGACTGTAGCAAAACAAAGTGCTCTCGTCTTACCAATCGAGAGCTGCACTTTTTTTTTTTTTTTTTGCTTAGAAGACAAGGCGTAGCGGGCAGAGTGGCTCAGACGGTTGAGGCACTGACCTTCTGGTACTAAGTTGACAGGTTTGATCCTGGCTCAGTCAGGTGGTATTTGAAGGTGTTCAAATTCGTCAAACTCGTGTCGGTAGATTTACTGGCACGTTAGAACTCCTACGGGACTACATTTCGGTACTTCGGCGTCTCCGAAAACCGTAAAATGTAGTTAGTGAGACGTAAAGGAAATAAAGTTAGACTAGGCGTAGTGTGATAAGAATGATAGATGTCATCACAGTTCTTGTTACTACCGGGGGAGTTGGCCGTGCGGTTAGAGGCGCGCGGCCGTGAGCTTGCATCCGGGAGATAGTGGGTTCGAATCCCACTGTCGGCAGCCCTGAAGATGGCTTCCGTGGTTTCCCATTTTAACACCAGGAAAATGCTGGTGCTGTACCTTAATTAAGGCCACGGCCGCGTCCTTCCAACTCCTAGGCCTTTCCTATCCCATCCTCGCCATAAGACCTATCTGAGTCGGTGCGATGTAAAACTACTAGCAAAAAGAAAGTTCTTGTTACTAAATTGGGATCGCGATATTCTGTATTGCAGACAATTCTAGGCCCTGAAATAAATCAAATAAACCGGATGTGATGGAAAAAACGAATTATATATCGACGGCCTAGTTCTAATTAATAATAATTAATGTTATTTGCTTTACGTCCCACTAACTACTTTTTCGGTCTTCGGAGACGCCAAAGTGCCGGAATTTAGTCCCGCGGGAGTTCTTTTACGTGCCAGTAAATCTACCGACACGAGGCTGACGTATTTGAGCACCTTCAAATACCACCGGCCTGAGCCAGGATCGAACCTGCCACGTTGGGGTCAGAAGGTCAGCGCTTTAAGCGTCTGAGCCACTCAGCCCGGCAATCCCAAGTTCTAATACCGCGTATTTGACAATACTGTTCCTATCCATTATTTCCCTTAAGACGGGTCACGCCTTCCAACCACATATTAATGTGCAGTCCGTCACAACAATTTTCGTTGAGTTCGTTTTCCTGTGCTCATGTGTAAACGAAAATGAAATTTACTGTACCGTACTATAGGAACGCTGTTCTATGACGTATTTACGTACTCCTACGTAATTATGTACGTTGTATTTAAGGTTAAAAGGGCCAGGATCTGGATGGTAGCGGCCATGGCGTTAATTAATGTACAGTCCCAGCATTTGCCTGGTGTGAAAATGGGAAACCACGGAAAATCATCTTTAGGACTACCGACGGTGGGTTGCGAACCCAGCATCTTCCGAATGTAAGCTCACAGCTGCGTGACCCTAACGGCACTTATTATTATTATTATTATTATTATTAATATTATTATTACTATTATTTTTTGCTAGGGGCTTTACGTCGCGCCGACACAGATAGGTCTTATGGCGACGATTATTATTATTATTATTATTATTATTATTATTATTATTATTATTATTATTATTATAAAGCATATAGGGGTAGAAGGGTGAGGAGTTAATGGGTGAACAAAGCACAATTTAAAGTTCAGGAAAATGTGTTAAAATTTGAGAAAATTTGTATTTTCTTTATGATCCCAGCAAAAAATTACAGCTTAATACACAACCGTGAAAAAGAAAAAGCTCAGGCAACAATAAGTAGAGCCCATGGCTCAGAAAATTTACAAAACCTGAGTAACTTAAACCCGTATAGTCAGCTCGTCGGATCTCCAACAAGGTAAGCTCAAAGGCTCAGAGATCACTTACAAAAAATATCTGAACAGTTTAGAGAGATTTATTTCTATGAGCACAGAACCTCACATAAGCATAGAACCTCACATATCTTACTACTCATCAAGTGTTTAACTTTATATACGCTGAAATATAAGGAGTAAATTACTTGTACAGTTTTGCTAATGTGTGTAAATAACATTCGAAAAAGAAGCCGTAGTTTCTGATAATATTTACAGTGGTGGGGATTGAACCCAGTGATTCCATTTAGAAAACTTCACAAGGGTCTTAAACCTAGGAATACAATATAGCAAAGCAAGGGTCTCGAAGCCAGGAGTCCAATTCTGTTACTACATATCAGTCTGCCAAGCCCACTAAAATGTACACACACCAACCGATTGAACGACATTTTCACCACCATTCTTATCACGGACCGGCTGCATAAGGAATGGCATTACCAGGATAGATCATACCTTAGTGACTTTCATATAGTCAAAACTAAGGTTGAGAGTGACACAGGAAAATTAAAGTAGCAAATTTGTTCTAGCCCATACCAGAGGACACCGCGCACTGTAAACACTAGATCGTTCCAGCAATGTTATACTATAAGAATTATGTTTAGACAGAAGAGAACAGTTACATTAAGCTAATTTTGCTTCCAACTCTGAAAACATCATTAGAGAATACTTAGTAATTATTATATTTTAATTTTTTATACAATTCAAATATTTTAAATCATGATAGGTACATGACCGCGAATCGCTGTAATTACGTAGGCCAATTATGGTGTGAACATAAAGAAGAATTTCACATGCTGAAATCCTGTGAAGAAACCATAGTGCTTAGAGCGACATTTTTTAATAGCAATGAACGACCGGGAGTGAAGACTTTCCTTTGCTTTTCATGCATGCATGAATTCCATTCCTTCATTCATTCATTCATTCTGAATAGGATAGTCTCACCGTACCTGCAGGTGCTTCGTAACTATAGGCAGAGTGCATTTAATTGATCTATTCATGCATTCATGGCTATAGAATTATTTTGATGATATGCAAAGAATGGTATAAACCTAGTAATATCAGTAAGTAATTAATTGTAATTAGAAATTCATATAGAAGAAAGTTTCAACATTCTGTAGTGCGGGTACTGCAGACTACGGATAGATAGATATTTGAGCTATGAATCTCTTAGTCAAGAATCTGTCAATTACGGTAATTAGTGCAGTGAGTGTTAGTATCATTGTATTGTCGTTGTTAGTACTGTATAATCTAATTAATTGTTAAATTGCATGTAATGGATCAGGGTCCAACAGATGGAATGTTTCTTCCTCAGTTGCTGGTATTCCGTAGCTGTAGGATGAGAACATTCATTCAATAATGAGTGCTCTCTTTGCAGTTACTGGTTATCCAATACTGGGAGTGAAGAGTTTCCTTTGCTTTTCATGCATGCATGAATTCCGTTCAATAATTCATTCATTCATTCATTCATTCATTCATTCATTCATTCATTCTGAATGGGCTAGTCTCACCGTAGCTGCAGGTGCTTCGTAGCTATAGGACGAGTGCATTTAATTCATCTATTCATGCATTCATTCATCGACTCATTCAATTATGAATGTTCTCTCCCCAGTTGGTGGTTATCCGTGACTGGGAGAGAATTGTTTATTCATTCCTACAGACATTCATTTTTTCAATTCATGCATAGTGTCTGTTGAATGTGCACGAGAACTCTGTACAGACTTATGACGAATAAATATAACATAAAATTATGGTGTGAATATGGCAGTTTCATCCTTTTTTCTACCTCTTTTCCTACACCTGTGGGGTCGCGGGTGCGAACTGTGTCGTACATGGGGATTTGACCCTGTTTCACGGCCGGATGCCCTTCCTGACGCTAACCCTATATGGAGGGATGTAATCACTATTGCGTGTTTCTGTGGTGGTTGGTAGTGTAGTGTCTTGTCTGAATATGAAGAGGAAAGTGTTGGGACAAACACCCAGTTCCCGAGTCAGGAGAATTAATCAGAGACGATTAAAATCCCCGACCCGGCCCTGAATCGAACCCGGAACCCTCTGAACCGAAGGCCTCAACGCTGATCATTCAGCCATTGAGTCGGACTGAATATGCCAGTTCTACAAATTCCAAAAAAGAGCTCATAAAAATTCGAAAGAAAAGCTATTTCAAAGACCTGTGTATTTATATAACAAATAAACATAGAAAACCATGATTTCTTTTAATTTTCCGGTTTTCTCGATTTTTCTACATACTTAACGTATTTTACTGGTTTGCTCGTAAATTACATGTCACGTGAAAATTTTTCTGTACGCTCAGTTGCACATTTCTGGATATATGAACATGTGCTGATGACCCGCTAGCAATTCTGGTACCGACGGGAAATTCAATAGTTACATAAAGCCCTTCGATATACTCGTATAGTCTGTTCTTCAACAAAGCATGTATTTTAATTTCAACATATTTTAGAAGAAAAGGCCAGGATTAGAACAGGCGTTAGACAATGTTGTCCCCTATCACCGTATTTATTTAAAATGTTCATTGAGGAAGCTGTTCAGATCATGGAGGAGAAGCCAAAGGGAATAAAAGTCAATGACGAAAGGATACATTGTATCAGATTTGCATAAGACATCGTATTAATTGGAGACTCAGTAAAAGAAATGGATAGAATGCTTTAAGTCCTCTGAGACACTCTTAAACTATGGAAATTAAAAGTAAAGGAACGGAAAAGGAAAGTAATGGCAGTAAAATAAGGAAGAAATTAAAACAAATATAAAAATTCATGACGTCAGAATTGATCAGGTGAAACAATTTTGTTGTCTTGGTAGTAGGATAACAGAGGATAATAGATGCTTCCTGGAAGTAAAGAGAAGAATAGCACTGGCAAAACAGGCATTTATGACTAATAAAAATATTTTAACCAACACACACATCAATATAGATGTCAGAAAATCCTGGTTAAATTAGAAAAGAATCGATTTGAAGCTGCCTGGAAGTCTTAAGGGAAGTTAAAGAAGTGAGAAGGTTATTAAAGGAAATGGAAGACAGTAAACTAACATTTATTGGTCATGTTATCTGACAACACTTTCATCAGTAACATTCTTGAAGGAAAAGTGCTGGGAAAGAAAGGAAGAGGAAGATCTAGGATGAAGTATTTGGACGACATCAAGAAGAGGTTAGGTTGTGACAATTACATGGAACTGAAATCAGCAGTCAATGAAAGAAAAGAGTGCTTACATCGACAAGTCATCAGCCTTTGGAATATTGATTTATAATATAGTAATGGTTTTAATTTAGTGTAGATTCGTAGTAAACAAGTAGAGGAAAGGAGTGCAATAAATGTCGTATATTCTGGATATTGTCTCAAAACTGTATTACCAAGCCTTCACAATTTTAAGGGCCAACACATGAAAGAAGTTTCTCATGTTGCTGCTATATAAACATTCTTGCTGCTCAGACGGTGTAGCGTTACATGTACACTCTCCCATCCCACGGGCCGGTGGACGATGTGCTCCCATTCCCAGTATCCCACGACAGCACCACATAGCTTTCCATATCTCGTCTGAACTTCATCTCCCAGGGTCGAGGTCACAACCACCATTCAACTTAAACCATTCTATCCTATTTATTTATTTATTTATTTATTCATTTATTCACGAAAGGCCCCAACGAACATAGCTCACTTTAAGGGGCTGTATATATAGGACATATGCATTATATTCAAGACATAAAAATATCCAACATATTCAAGGTGTGATATCTGTTAGTTACAATGAAATTTAAAATTGAATTTACTACAATAATACAAATCTATAAATATAAAATAACATGTCCTGACTGACTGACTGACTGACTGACTGATCATCGCCAAGCCAAAATTGTTGGACAAAAAGAAATAATATTTTGAGGATACACATATAAAGAAGAGAATACAACCCCTTTTCAGTTCTTTTTACAACCCTCTTAGGTGGATTTTCCTAAAACAAAAATATGTGTTTCTTGATTTTTAAAGGAGATTCCAAATACCAATTTTCACGTCTGTAACATCTTCAGTTTCTGAGATACCAGCATCCTAATCAAAATAATTCAAACCCTTTTTCAGTAAATTTACACACACACACACACCCAAGCTTTTTTACGAAAACAAAAATTACGTATTACTTTTTAAAAATTCAAAATACCAATTTTCACTTCTGTAATATGTTAAGTTTTTGAGATATACCATAGATATGCTCCCATTGAAAATTCGCCCCCTTTAACACTTCCCCTTAAGTGGATTTTCAGAAAACAAAATATGCGTGTTCCTTTCCTTTTGCAAGAGATTCCAAATACACGTTTTCACGTCTGTAACATGTTACGTTTTTGAGATGTATTGTAGATATACTAATTTTAAAAATCTACCCCATTTGTCACTACTGTTTTCCCCCTCTTAAGACTCCAAATATCAATTTTCATGACTGTAACATCTTCAGTGTCTGAGATATAAGTATCTTCTTAAGAGGTATTCAGCCCTTTCTTCACCTTTTTTCACCCCTTATGAGGATTTTCGGGAAACAAAAAATACTTGTATCCTTATTTTTAAAGGAGATTCTAAATACCAATTTTCACGTCTTTAAACTGTTAAGTTTTTGAGATATAGATACTCATTTTAAAAATTCACCCCCCTTTTCACCCCGTTAGCAACGGAATATCCAAAAATCCTCCCTTACTGAGCACCTACATTGTAATATAAACGTTTCCCCAAAATATAATTTCTTTATATCAGGCAGTTTTGGCTCGGCGATGATGAATCAGTCAGTCAGTAAGTCAGTCAGTCAGTACATGTTATTTTATATATATATATATATAGATTCATCCCTCCAAACCCGTTTGACGTACAAAGATGCAATTTTACGAGAAGGGTATTCTTTTATGTCCTAGGTGTATATATATCGTATACTTGCAAATATTTCCCCCTTAAGAGATTTAGATTGTGGTTGACTCTCAAAAACACAATATCCATTCTTCCTACTATACTAACACTGTTTACAAACATTTCTCTCTCACTTTTTACTTCACTACACTCGAAATATTAAGTGGTCTACTGTTTGGGGTCCGCTGTGGTAGGAACACTCGGGACTGCGTACAATCCTAAGCCTATGCAAATACGATGCGATGTTTCCATGGCCGGTTACTATTATTGTCATATTTGGCGTTTGGTTGATTTTGGTTGTTAGTCTACCTTAAACTGTTGGAAATAATTCCTTTGTAATTGTACCTTTTGAAGTTTCTTCCTATTTTCGCTGCCATTCGTTAATATACTCTCTGCTGAGGTTACTCTTAACTGTGTTGATGGATAATTTGTCATAACTTGTTTCGTTTAATTTTACTGATTCCTTTGCTAGTTTATCAGCCAGCTCATTGCCTTGTACACCCATATGTGCCTTAACCCATTTCAGTTGTATGCTCCAATTATTTCTTTTAAGTGTTGCTATAGTTTTCCTTATTTTCTCAATTAGGTGGTTATGGTCATCTTAATCCACTTTGGAGTCAACTGTTATTCTACTGTCCGTGTGTATAGTTGCTTCTTTTATCTACATCATCTTCTACACGTGTCATTTCTAAGGATTCCAAAGCTTTTATTATGGCGAATTGCTCCGCCTGATAATTCAAACATCTATCGTGGAGTTTAAATTTGAGTTGGTATATTAACTGATTTGATTTGTACACTGACTGACAGAGCAAATGCAACACCAAGAAGGTGTGGTCAGAACTTTATGCCAATTGCAGGGTAGACTGACGTCACTGAGGTATGCTCATGATGTGAAATGCGCTGCTGTGCTGCGCACGTAGCGAACGATAAATGGGACACGGCGTTGGCGAATGGCCCACTTCGTACCGTGATTTCTCAGCCGACAGTCCTTGTAGAACGTGTTGTAGTGTGCCACAGGACACGTGTATAGCTAAGAATGCCAGGCCGCCGTCAACGGAGGCATTTCCAGCAGACAGACGACTTTACGAGGGGTATGGTGATCGGGCTGAGAAGGGCAGGTTGGTCGCTTCGTCAAATCGCAGCCGATACCCATAGGGATGTGTCCACGGTGCAGCGCCTGTGGCGAAGATGGTTGGCGCAGGGACATGTGGCACGTGCGAGGGGTCCAGGCGCAGCCCGAGTGACGTCAGCACGCGAGGATCGGCGCATCCGTCGCCAAGCGGTGGCAGCCCCGCACGCCACGTCAACCGCCATTCTTCAGCATGTGCAAGACACCCTGGCTGTTCCAATATCGACCAGAACAATTTCCCGTCGATTGGTTGAAGGAGGCCTGCACTCCCGGCGTCCGCTCAGAAGACTACCATTGACTCTACAGCATAGACGTGCACGCCTGGCATGGTGCCGGGCTAGAGCGACTTGGATGAGGGAATGGCGGAACGTCGTGTTCTCCGATGAGTCACGCTTCTGTTCTGTCAGTGATAGTCACCGCAAACGAGTGTGGCGTCGGCGTGGAGAAAGGTCAAATCCGGCAGTAACTGTGGAGCGCCCTACCGCTAGACAACGCGGCATCATGGTTTGGGGCGCTACTGCGTATGATTCCACGTCACCTCTAGTGCGTATTCAAGGCACGTTAAATGCCCACCGCTACGTGCAGCATGTGCTGCGGCCGGTGGCACTCCCGTACCTTCAGGGGCTGCCCAATGCTCTGTTTCAGCAGGATAATACCCGCCCACACACTGATCGCATCTTCCAACAGGCTCTACGAGGTGTACAGATGCTTCCGTGGCCAGCGTACTCTCCGGATCTCTCACCAATCGAACACGTGTGGGATCTCATTGGACGCCGTTTGCAAACTCTGCCCCAGCCTCGTACGGACGACCAACTGTGGCAAATGGTTGACAGAGAATGGAGAACCATCCCTCAGGACACCATCCGCACTCTTATTGACTCTGTACCTCGACGTGTTTCTGCGTGCATCGCCGCTCGCGGTGGTCCTACATCCTACTGAGTCGATGCCGTGCGCATTGTGTAACCTGCATATCAGTTTGAAATAAACATCAATTATTCGTCCGTGCCGTCTCTGTTTTTTTCCAAACTTTCATCCCTTTCGAACCACTCCTTCTTGGTGTTGCATTTGCTCTGTCAGTCAGTGTATATAGCTACTCCTGTTCCCACTCCATCGTCGCTTTTCATTCCATCCGTATAGATTTGCCATCAGGTACTTTCATTCCCTTCAATTTTTTTTTGGTCTCCTATGCCTAGAAACACAGCCGGGTGAAGCCATCTTGCTGTTTTTTCTGGGTAATGTATTACGTAATCTGCAGTTGTCTTGCCTGTTTTTATATTATATAGAGCAACCACCTCTCTTGTCGTTATGTCTATGGGAGTAATTCCTGAAATGACGCACAGTGCCTCGTGAGATATAGTTCGGTAGGCTTTGTGAGGAAAAGACTTTGCACTCTCAGGTATTTAATTATGTTGCATTTCTTTTCCCGGGATTCTATCCAGACTGGTGCAGCATATAACAGTGGTAATGTTGCTCCTTTATAGATTATTTCCAAAGCCTGGTGCTTTAGACCCCATCCTATTCTGGCTGATTTTGATAAAGCATTTATTAATTTATTACAATTTTTACTAACTTTGTTGATGTGGCAGTTGAACGTTAAGCGGGAGTCAATGGTTATTCCTTAATAATCCATCTTTTCAACTTCTTCAAGACGTTTCCGATTCATATACATGTCAATTGCCTTCCTTGCTTTCCGTCTCCTTGATATTATTATTGTTGCCACTCGACCAATTTGTAACTTTGGTAAATCCATGTTCATGAAGTTTTCTACTTCAGTTTCAGTTTCAGCTCTAACTGCAATTATGAGGTCGTCAGCGAATGCTATGGCTTTGGTGTTCTTCCCATAATCTAGATTGAGTAGCTTATTATA
This sequence comes from Anabrus simplex, assembly GCF_040414725.1. Lineage (NCBI taxonomy): Eukaryota > Metazoa > Arthropoda > Insecta > Orthoptera > Tettigoniidae > Anabrus > Anabrus simplex. Next base: position 72,270,749 of record NC_090269.1, read on the forward strand.
CTGAATATTCCAGTACCCCGGACCACAGCATGAGCCTTGTGGACAAATTTTGTTAACTATTGTTTCAACTTGGATACTGTTCAAAGTCATAAAGACCTATGCAAAAGTCTGTCCTAATCAAAAAGTATTCAAAACCACTTGCAAAATTTGTGAACTCTTTAAACTTTCAAGCATTGGGAAAGAGTTAAAAATAATAGCCATCACCAAATATGCATGCTAAACGTAATCAATGTTTTTCACACAAATACGTACGATTAGTTAAGTGCATGTAGTGGAGCATGAAGAGAGTATATAATAGTAATAATAATAATAATAATAATAATAATAATAATAATAATAATAATAATAATAATAATAATAATCCATTCTTCCTAAACCGTTTGAGGCACTAACTTATTTTTTATGAAGGGTGGTCTTCTATATTCTAGATGTTAATAAATATTTTTGTTCCGAGGTATCTGTGGAACAGCAGAGGTGAAAGAAGGTGCGGGGGTGAACAGGTCTCAGAATACGAAATTAAAGTTAAGATAATTTTTTTTTGCTAGGGGTTTTACGTCGCACCGACACAGATAGTTCTTATGGCGACGATGGGATAGGAAAGGCCTAGGAGTTGGAAGGAAGCGGCCGTGGCCTTAATTAAGGTACAGCCCCAGCATTTGCCTGGTGTGAAAATGGGAAACCACGGAAAACCATCTTTAGGGCTGCCGATAGTGGGATTCGAACCTACTATCTCCCGGATGCAAGCTCACAGCCGCGCGCCTCTACGCGCACGGCCAACTCGCCCGGTAAGATAAAATTTAACAAGGTTATATTTTCTTAGCAAAATCAAGAAATAACAAGAATGGCAGGTACAGAGTAGCAAGGTAACAAATGTACAATTACAGTATTCACAGGATTTGGGCTTCGAGCCCCGGACTCACACATTCTTGAGCAATTAGCCCAACTTTACCCAAAAAACAAGATTCGACAAAGGGGCAGAAGACCCCAATCATGTTCAGAAGCACTTGCTCCCAATTACAAGGTAAAGCCTCCTCGAGGCACCCAAAATCAATTTCAAAAGAGCGATCCGCTCTCAAAGTTTAAGCCTAACAAAGGCCACACCAAACTCAACTTTCAAGCTGTCCTCCAAGGACATAGACACAGGGGTAAAAGATACCCAACCTACTGAGGCCTATTAAGTGAAGAAACAGAAATATTACATGGCCTCGACAATACCAATTTGAGAGGAGGCGAAGCTGCACTCCTAATACATTTTGTTTAAAACCTACTTGGCACTAGGCCGTTAATGCAAGGGCTAATCCCATACTAAGGAGGTGACTTATATGAGAAGACAATTTACATTACGCTAGACAGGAAGAAACGGTTGAGAAAATAAGTTCACCTCGAAGCAAAATTAGTGGGAGCTCGAGAGGGTTAAGCACTCTCTATCCCAATTTGTAGTTAAAACAGAAAGAATTGATACCGAGTGTCTTTACATTTTAAAGGAAAGTTACATGGAAAAGGCTTCGGACCTGCCCCGAGAGTTAAACTGCTGAGCTAGCAAGAAAAGAAGTTATTAAAAGGCCATTACCTTGTGGTTGAACTGCTGCCCGAAGAAAGAGGCGCTTCCCGCCCCCTGCTACGTACTTTACACACTGAAAGATGTTACTGAAGTGGCGCGGAGACCCGAAAATCAGCAGTTTATATACTCTCGCGGAAAGTTCGAGGCGTTTCAAGAATGAGAACACCCTCCCACAAGAATTTTATTGGTTAGGGTTAAGCAACATATCCAAGTTGAAGAAGATACACCTGATTGGTCATAACTTAATTAAAGAAATTCGGGATTGGCTAAATTCAAACCTGGCGGAAGGAAGGGGTTAATATTGCCAACATAAACAATAACTGAAAGAAATTTAACAAAGAACAAACTTATAAACTCAAAATTTCTTCAAACACATAGTTCTTTCACTTCGCACTAGGGTGCATAATTGTATTTCTTCAGTAGTGCCATCTGGAAGAGAATGTCCACAATTCTTACTACAGGCAAAACAAAAATATATCGAAAACGACCCAGTTCAGAAACTTCAAAATTTACAAGTAGTGACATCTTCTGAGAAACTTGAAAATTTACGCAGTAGATAAAGTTCAGACTTCCTCCAGTAGAGGAATTTCAACTGGCGCAAAGTTTGAATTAGCGGCATGGAGGTGTACCACCCGGTAAAATTTTAAAACATTCACCCCTTAAAAAAGTATTCATTCCTCCATTGCTGTTCGACGTACAAAATCAATTTTTCACAGGTTGCTCGCTTTTATATCCTAAATTTTAAATAAGATAGACAGTGGCGGCCGGTCAGTACGTGCTACCGGGCTCCAGCACGTAGCTTGGAACTGTAAGGAATATTATTTATGTACAGTACAATTATCCTGGTGCCTTTTCGTGTTTTGAGTACGATATGAATTTGTGTTTTGTGAAAATCAGGACGAGATCTGTCGAACACCTAGCGCCGTTCTCCCGGGGAACAAGGCTCGTGCTCATGTGAAGTGAGCCCTTGCCTGTAGCCTGAAGGAAGCAATACGCAGGCGCAGCCAAGCTTGCAACACTCCCCCTAGCCGGCGGAGTATACCGTAAACCGGGATCAACTTTCACTGATCCCGTTTATAGTTACTTCCTCTCCCGCAAGGGGGTAGAACTACTCGATGTCTCCTGCTACCCGGAGCGCAGCGAGGGATCCAGTTGGCCGTGCTTATGTTGAACGTGGTAAGCGAATCTGCCACTAGAGAGTAGCATCGTCTGGGTTGGAAAGTAAAGAGTAAGTGGAGGTAATCTATCTCACGCATGCTTATTAAAATATCCATCTTCCTTTTGTGTCAAAAATAAGGAATTCGTAGGTGAGTCAAAGAATCTTTGACTGACCCTAAATGTTATCCCGCATTATAATGTAATTTACTCTGGTGAAATGAAATAGCGTATGACGTTTAGTGCCGGAAGTATCCGAGGACATGTTCGACTCGCTAGATGCAGATCTTTTGATTTGACTCCCATAGGCGACCTGCGAGTCGTGATGAGGATGAAATGATGATGACGACAACACGTACACCCAATGGTGGTTAAAATTCCAGACCCTGCCGGGAATCGAACCCGGGATCCCTGTGACCAAAGGCCAGCGCGCTAACCATTTAGCCATGGAGCCGGACATTTACTCTGGTAATAGGGGAGGTCTCAATGAATCAGTTGGCAGCTCTTTCAGTTGCTTTGTGCGGTTTTTAATCTCGCGGTTATATTACTGGTGCGTGTTTTTTCTGTCATTGTGTTAGTGCTAAAGTTTATACGAAGATTTATCAAATTATTTATCCACTGCAGTGTATATAAAGTGAAATTAAATTAGTGTTCTTAGTGGGGATCTATATTCCCACGATTCTATTTGCACTGATGTAAGTTGCGCCATTAGGTTAGTAAAAACAATATTTCTCCAATGAATTATTTATCTCGTAGACAGTTGTCGAAGAATTCATCTGCTTCCAAATTAATGTTGTTTTTGTTTGTTCTGAGTTATAAATTGTGAGAAAAGTTGTATTATTATTATTATTATTATTAGTAGTAGTAGTAGTAGTAGTAGTAGTAGTAGTATAGTAGTATTACGAAGTTTGAAGTATGCGTTGTTCATCATGGCAATATGCAGATTTAAAACAGCGTATTTAGCTTGTTTTTTGTAGCACGTAGGATGATTTTTTCACGAGCCGCCACTGAAGATAGAGTTTAAAATATTCAAATTCCTCCGTATGGAGTTCAAATGAGTTTTAGATCAGAAAATAAGCAATCATTCTTCCAAAACCGTTTCACGTACGAACTGAAGGCGTATTTTGCAGGCTCGGTTGACAGTGGAATCTCCGAAATGTAAAATTTTGAATAATAATTTTCATTTTAACACTCCAGTGGTCGCGCAAAGAAAATTCACGTCAGTGGTCGCGCGGATCACAATTGTAATCCATACATTCTTTGTAATATAAGGCTATTCTATGCTACTGCCAGCGGCCGTAGCCGTGTTGAAACACCGGATCCCGTGAGATCTCCGAAGTTAAGCAACATTGGGCGTGGTCAGGAGTTGGATGGGTTGCCACGCGCTGTTGGTGGGGGTAAGGGAATGGAGGAACGGAAAGGAACTGGCCACCCTACCGCACGTAAACTCCGGCTCGGGAACATGTCTGCGGAGGTTCGGACCTGCCTTCGGGCAGAATAACCCTTACCTTTACCTATGCTATTTATTCAACGAATATGATTATGCATTGTGAACAGAACTTTATTTTGTGCACAATATAATAATTATGTATGCATTTATAAGAAATACCTGAAAATTACCGGACATTGCAATTTGTATAACTTACTCCCACCATAAGGTATCTCACTGTCTGGTTCATTCAGCCATCGATTTATATCCTCATAGTCATCCATTTTGTACTTATATACCAATAATTAATATAAACTCATAACACGGAGTAGATATATGCACATGAACTGAGATTAGACACCATAATAAGAAAACAAACAAAGTAAAAAAAAGTCACGTTAGTGGTCGCACGGATCACAGTTGTGATCCACAAGAATAAATTGCTTTATAACGCAACAACAATCAGTCAAGATTAGCAGACTACTGCATTATCAGAGAAGGAATGGGGTGCGAGGAAGGTACACAGATGTTCAAGGTCAACAGTCATTCCAAAAAACTGGAGCGACATGAACTAAACGGCTGGATCACTATTGTGATCCGCGCGACCACTGGAGTGTTAAAACCGTAGCGAAGAATGGGTATCTTGCTAGTGAATATATCGGCTTTAATCCAGTTCATTTATATCTTTATGTTAATACTAGCAAGATACCCGTGCTTCGCTACGGTATTATACTGAAATTTATAATTGAATGCTTATTGTTTTATATATAATCCGCTGAAATTCGCGATCTGACTGGTTATCTGAGAGATTCCGCCAAAATTCGCGATCTGACTCGTTTTCTAATAGATTACGGCAAGTTTCCTCCCATTTTTCAATCTTTCTTTCCATCAATTGATTTCGTACATCCCGGGCTAGGTCCAGGTATTCCACCCGGTCAGTTGGGTCCCTAAATCTTTGCCATCTCTTCCTATAAGAATTTTTATTATGGATCAAATCCTTCAGGAGATCCGGCGTGGTGTCCTCTTGGGTGCCTTGGCAGTACTGAAGCCACGGCTGGACTGCATTCTTAGTCATTACCCGCCCAGGACCCATTTCCAGCGCAGTCTGCACATTTGACGATGGTCCAGAATATTATTATTATTATTATTATTATTATTATTATTATTATTATTATTATTATTATTATTATTATTATTATTATTATTATTATAGATGTTCTGGACCCCATAGCAAGATGCAAGACCGCTACCTGGTGGTAAATTACATCTGCTGCCACTGTCATTGTTAACAATGTGACCAGCACCATTGTCGCGCGTAGCCAAGTGTGCGGGATTTCTGGTGATACGAATGACATATTCCGTGCATTGTTGACCTTATTATAGAGGTGAACAATTGGACGGTCAATCTCATTCCTATCGTTTATTTCAAAGGTGTTTAAATTTTTTTTTATGTGCCAGGAGAACCTACTGTAATCTAAGAACGTTCTCCGAATAAAAAGATGGTTCTTGAAAACGAACCCAGGAAAGATAAAAAATGATCAGTTTATGATCAGAATAAGTACATCGAAAATCTACAGCCTGTTTCCAGTCATTCAACAGGGTCAGGAATGGAATGAATAAAGCCCCCATCTGGCGGCGGCAATAGGAATTGTGCCGGCTGTCGAAGCCTGTCGCACTCCTCGGAGGCAATGGATAATGAATGACAATAGAAATGAAAAGATATTGGACAGTGTTGCTGGAATGAATGATGACAGGGAAAACCGGAGTATCCGGAGAAAACCCTGTCCCGCCTCTATTTGGCCAGCACGAATGTCTCATGGAGTGACTGAGATTTGAACCACATAACCCAGCTGTGAGAGACAGGCGCGCTGCCACCTGAGCAATGGAGGGTCCTTATAAGTACATTATGAACAGTAAAATCAACTATTCTCACCTCCTTTTACACCCCACCGCCATTAAGTATATTTACCCCCCCCCCCCACACACACACACAAAAAATAACAGAAAGGCATGTTTCTTTATGTTTAAAGGAGATTCCAAACACCAATGTTTACGTCTATTACCTTCAGTTTTGAGATATAAGTATCCCCATAAAAATAATTCACTTTTTTCACTTCCTTTCACACTCCTGCCCCCCCCCCCAATTGAATATTCCGGCAAAAACCTTGTTTCTTTAATAGTAAAGGATCTTCTAAATACCAATTATCACAACTTCCTCAGTTTTTGATTTGTGTGACCTCATGAAAGGAATTCAACTCCTTTTCAATCCCGCCTCTCAAGATGATTCCCCCCCCCCAAAAAAACCCGCGTTTTTCTTTGTTTCTAAAGGAGATCCAAATACCAATATTCACGTCTGTAACAACTTTAGTTTTTATTAGACGTAAGTATTCTCATACAATTAAGTCAATTAATTTTTCAATTCTTTCACCCCCCCCCCCCCTTGATTGGATTTTTCGAGAATACGTGTTTCTTTACTTTAAAGCAGAATCCAAATATCAAATTTCACGTCTGTAACATCCTCATTTTTGAGATAGCAGTAGCTTAATTAAAATAATGGCATTCAACCCATTATTCACTCTTTTACACCCCTCCTATTGGGATTTTCCGAAAACAAAAAAATACATGTTTCTTTACTTTTAAAGGAGGTTTTAAATACCAAATTTTACATCTGTAAATTTTTCAAGTTTTAAGATGTAGATACACTCATTTTAAAAATTCACCCCCTTTTTCACCCCCATATATGGATTTTCCAAAAACGAAAAAAATTCTTTATTTTTAAAGTAGATCCCAAATACCAATTTTCAGGTCTGTAATATCTTCAGGTTCTGAAATAAAAGTAGCCACATTAGAGGCATTCAACCTGTTTTTCACCCTTTTCCACCCTTCGTATTAGGATTTTCCGAAAACAAAAAAGGGTATTTCTTTATTTTTAAAGGACATTCTAAATACCAATTTTTACACCTATAAACTTTAAAACCTTAAAAGTTTTGAGGTATAGATACACTCATATTAAAAAATCACCCCCCTTTTACCCCCACCATTAATTGGATTTTCAGAAAACAAAAAATACGTGTTCCTTTATTTTTAATGAAGATTCTAAATACCAATTTTTACATCTCTAAACTTTAAAACTTTTGAGATATAGATGCACTCATTTTAAAAATTCACCCCCTTTTCAACCCCGCATAAATTGGATTTTCCAAAAACAAAAAAAATTGTGTTTCTTTATTTTTGAAAGCGATCAAAAGTTCCAATTTTTAGGTCTGTAATATCTTCAGTTTCTGAGATATAAGTACCGGTATCCTGATTAAAGGCATTCAACCCCTTTTGCACCCTTTTTCACCCCTCCTATTGGGATTGTCTGAAAACAAAAAATACGTATTTCCTTATTTTTAAAGAAGATTCTAAATACCAATTTTCACATCTGTAAACTTTTAAAGTTTTGAGATATAGACACACTAATTTTAAAATTTCACCCCCCTTTTTACCCCCTTAGTGATGGAATATCCAAAAATCCTCTCTTAGCAAGCACCTATATCTTAATATGAATATATCCCCAAAATTTCATTTCTTTACGTCCAGTAGTTTTGGCTCGGCGATGATGAATCAGTCAGTCAGTCAGGACAAGTTATTTTATATATACAGGGTGTTAGGTGTAAACCTGCAGATATTTCTTCTAGCAATAGAGAACGATGTGACGAACCACTACATATCAAACTTTTAGTAATTCTCGGAAGTTATTTTCGAGAGCAAAGAGATACGATGTTTTTAGAATAGGTAGTATGCCTTGTTCTTGTGAATGAATAGCTTCCCTTTGAGAACAGGCGAGTCACGCGCCATGCGTGCCAAACTGGTTTCTGTTTATGTTTACGTACAACAGCTGAACGCTACCACGAGATGTTACGTAACATCCTTGTCAAACTGGTTTTATGTTTAAGAGCAACTGAGCTACGATAACAGCTGAAGGTGGCTACTACAGTAGCGTATGCCTTGTTACGTTACATTCTCGCCAGACTGGTTTCGTAGTTGTCAGTATTCAGTTTCCGTCTTAGGGGCTTCAGACAACCCTGGTCATCGGTTTCGGACCCTGGATGTACCGAATTCTCAGTGTTAATACTGGTTCATTTGCTGTTATGTCCTTTAAGGGATTGGGATACGTGTGGTCATCAGCCCCGTGGTCTAGTGAGTATGGAAATGACCTGAAAACCTGAATCGGTGAGGGACCTGTACGAGCGTGTGATATAATTATTGGTTGGTATAGGCGCGCCGGGACGTGAAATACAGTAGATCCCCGTTGTGCATTGCGTAAAGGTACAAGAAAGATGGCAGGTCCTTACGCCAAGGAAAGCAGTTATGGGATGCCCAAATGAGTAGGATCGGAATCGAATTATCGAAACACATCGAACGTTTAGTTTCAAAGGAATATTGGACATGTTATACAACTAAATAAATTAAACGTACCTACATTTCGTGCCTCCTTCCGAGCTGAGTTGCTCAGACGGTTGAGGTGCAGGCCTTTTGATTCCAACTTTACAGGTTCGGACCTGGCCCAGTCCGGTGGTATTTGAAGGTGCTCAAATACTGTAGGTCAGCCTCGTGTCGGCAGATTTTCTGGTACATAAAAAGAACTCGTGCGGGACTAAATTCGGGCACCTCAGCGTCTCAGAAAACCGTAGAAGTAGTTAGTGGGACGTAAAGCACTTAACGTTATTATTATTATTATTATTATTATTATTATTATTATTATTATTATTATTATTATTAGGTCATTAAAAGCTGAAATACGTGGAAGAAAATAGTAAAATATGCGTGGTTTAAGAGGAAACAAGATGAAATGTATGTCACGTGAGTTAGCATCGTTCGCAGTAGTTACCTAGAGATTACTATGCGTAAAACGAGAACCAGGTCAAGCTCGTGGGGATGAGTCAGCTGTAATCTCGTATTGTGTATAAACATCAAACATACACATCAATAAATATAAGAAACATAAACAAGGTTACACGTTAGAGACATGTAGCTATTAACCCGAACGCCAGGCCGACGGTCGCTTTCATGAGTACAGATGAGTTATCAAATTATACACAATCTACAGATGTCGAACTTATCTAAGAAGATTCCGCCACAACTATATTACATTTTACTATGATGGTGCTAATAACAAATCGCAGCAGCTATTGGCTTTACGTCGCACCTACACAGATAGGCCTTATGGCGACGATGGGACTGGAACGGGCTAGGACAGGGAAGGAAGCGGCCGTGGCCTTAATTAAGGTACAGCACCAGCATTTGCCTGATGTGAGAATGGGAAACCACGGAAAAACATCTTTTGGGCTGCCGAGAGTGGGGTTCGAACCCACTATCTCCCGAATAATGGATACTGGCCACACTGAAATGAAATGTCGTATGGCTTTTAGTGCCGGGAGTGTCCGAGGATAAGTTCGGCTCGCCAGATGCAGGTCTTTTGATTTGACTCCCGTAGGCGACCTGCGCGTCCTGATGAGGATGAAATGATGATGAAGATGGTACATACACCCAGTTCCCGTGCCAGGAAATTTAACCAATTAAGGTTAAATTTCCGACCCTCCCGGGAATCGAACACGGTACCCCTGTGACCAAAGGCCAGCACGCTAACCATTTAGCCATGGAGCCGGACTTAAGCGACTGCAGCTATCGAGCTCGGTAAATCGCAGCAGATTACGCTACAGCGTGTTGAGATGATGTCGGTAGAATACAGTATACCTGTTAAGACATAAGGCTGCAGTAGAAGAAGAGGAAGAAGAAGGTAACGAGAGCCACATAGTCAAGCAGCACACAGCTGAACAAAGTGCACATTAGTGACACAGACATAAGAGTGGCGTGGTCGCGGGAACTACAGTCGCATTCGTAACACTCTGTTGTAGAAAAATAATGAACTAATATACAGTACGGGCTCCGTAATTCCAGGTGGACGGTAACAAGACTATCTCGAATAGAAAAGTACGGATTTACGAACGTACACGAAAACGCCTGTGAACAACATAATGTACCTATGTTAAACATTACAGTACAACAGTTTAAAAAACAAAAACATACAGATTGCATTAAAAGAAATGTTAAACTTTCTTTTGTAAATTAACAAAACACTCTAGGCAATCTTCTTAAGTTAAATGTTAACTTATAGTTCCTATTTCAGTAATGATGAATATAAAACGATTATTTTATTGAATATTTATACGTGACGACGACGACGATGATGATGATGATGATTGCTGCCTTAATGTCATCGGCCCTTAAAACGCAAAGTGTCCTCTGTTTTAACTCGTAGGGAATAAGAAATATAATATAAATTGCTGGAAGCCTTTCCCGATAGATTCATGAAGGGCGACCCGTGTTCTGTTCTGCCACACGATACACTAGCAGCATATAATGGTATTCGTGGTATTCATACACTGGCATTATTCAAATACTACTACTGATGCTACTTCTACGAAGTAACTCGCGTACTAGTACGGAGGAATAGTTCGCATCTCTGACAGCTGTTATTCAGGTCAAGGTCAGACAGACCGGTTTCATGTAGGGGTGGGGAACCCGTCCAGCGACATCTCCGTCGCTAAGAACAGCAGACAACCGGCATGTGACAGGTCTAGTGCTTTTGTCGAACTGCTTACGTGGAATATTCTCCCACAGTGCGATTTCAATATCATGGTCTTTTGGGAGTCCAACTCGCCGTATGCAGAAACAACCCGTGTTGACGTGTACGTAAATAAAGTTTATTACGTCAACGAAAGAATGCATGGGATAGAATTTCAAAGTGAGTAGTATCGGGATTGAAATGTCAAAACACATCGAACGTTTTACTTCATAAAGTAAGGGACATGTTATAAACATAAATTAATTAAACGTACCTTCCTTTCGTCCTTCCAACCGAAGAGAACATATTTAAATGTAAATGAGAACCTTCTAGCTTACTGCTGATTTTGCAGTGCCTATTCAACGTATCAAAATAAACGTTGCCAGGCTGAGTGGCTCAGACGGTTCAAGCACTGGTTTCATGAACTTAGCAGGCTCGATCCTGGCTCAGTCCGCTGGTATTTGAAGGTGCTCAAATACGACCGCTTCTGATCGGTAGATTTACGGGCACGTTAAAGAATACCAGTGGGCAAAATTCCGACACCGCGCGTCTCCATTGGCACGTGAAGATTTATTATTATTATTATTATTATTATTATTATTATTATTATTATTATTATTATTGGGCGAGTTGGCCGTGCGATGAGCTTGCATCCGTCGAAAAGCAACTAACAATATTATTATACAAACTGTGTTAGTCTATTATTACTGACTATTATGAAAATAAAAGTTAATCGCCCCACTCAAACTTCGTAGCTCGTCATCTGTCAGAAAACACTAAAGAAAATTGTGAACTTTTAACAGGTCCGAATTATTATTAATAATATAATTGCAGACATGTCTCAGAAATTACCGAAGCATGTACTTACAAATTGTTTTACGTCGCACCGACACAAATAGGTCTTACGGCGACAGTGGGAGAGAAAAGGGATACAAGTGGGAAGGAAGCGTTCGAAGTCTAATAAAGGTACAGTTCCAACATTTCCCTGATGTGAAAATGGGAAACTACGGAAAACCATCTTCCCGGGTACCGACAGTGGAGTTCGAACCCACTATCACCAGAATACAAGCTCACAGCTGCGCGCCCCTAACCGCACGATCAACTTACTCTAAGCCCCATTGCCGGTCTGCGTAGCTCGGACGATAGAGCGCTGGTCTTCTGATCCCACCTTGGCAGGTTCGAAGGCGGCTCAGTTCGGTGGTATTTGAAGGTGCTGAAATACGCCAGTCTCGTGTCTGTGGATTTACTTGCATTTAAAAAAGTACTGCTTTACAAAATTCTGGCACTTCAGCGTCTTCGAAAACCGTGAAAATTAGTTAGTGGAACGTAAAGATAGTAGTAGTAGTAGTAGTAGTAGTATTAGTAGTAGTAGTAGTAGGAACATTATTATTACGGACGTTTTAATTAAACGGGTCCGTTACATTACCTATCGGCACTTACTGTCCGGTAATTAGCCTTCTGTCCACCTCTGTGGTATAGTGGTTAGTGTGATTAGCTGCCAACCCCCGTAGGCCCGTGTTCCATTCCCAGCTACGCCACGAAATTTGAAAAGTGGTACGAGGGCTGGAACGGGTTCCACTAAGCCTCGGGAGGTCAAATGGGTAGAGTTGGTTCGATTCCCACCTCAGCCATCCTGAAAGTGGTTTCCCGTGGTTTCGCACTTCTCCAGGCAAATGCCGGGATGGTACCTAACTTAAGGCCACGGCCGCTTCCTTCCCTCTTCCTTGTCTATCCCTTCCAATCTCCCCATTCCCCCGCAAGGCCTACACAAGACCCCTGTTCAGCATAGAAGGTGAGGCCGCCTGGGCGTGGTACTGGTCATTCACCCCAGTTGTATCCCCCGACCCAGTGTCTCACGCTCCAGGACACTGCCCTTCACGCGGTAGAGGTGGGATCCCTCGCTGAGTCCGAGGGAAAACCAACCCTGGAAGGTAAACAGATTAGGAAAAAGAAGAATAAGCCTTCTATTAGAAATGCCCGGCGGCAATTCCATAGTAGACCGAGCTCGATAGCTGCAGTTGCTTAACTGCGGCCAGTATCCAGTATTCGGGAGATAGCAGGTTCGAACCCCACTGTCGGCGGCCCTGAAGATGATTTTCCGTGTTTTCCCATTTTCACACCAGGCAAATGCTGGGGCTGTACCTTAATTAAGGCCACGGCCGCTTCCTTCCCACTCCTAGCCCTTTCCTGTCCCATCGTCGCCATAAGACCTATTTGTGTCGGTGCGACGTAAAGCATCTAGCAAAAGAAATCCACAGTAGCTATTGTTCCTTCGAGCAATGTTCACGCATGGTTGCAACTACGGTTTTTGAAATCTGTCTCATTAATAACAATATGACTGAATACTTACAGCCTTTTCTTTCAGTGTCCACCGTCCTTTCATTGACCTGAAAAGTTTATGAATAAGCATAGACAACTCGCATTGTCTATTGTCAGAAATTCATCGTAGACTGTCGCAATACGCTCATTTTTCATTTACTTATTAACTATTTCCTTTCATTTTGTCAGGTTGGATCACTGAGTAATGCCATTGACGTCTTATAAATCACACACAACTACACAATACTTTATTCGTACGTATGTGCTGGTGCGTATCTTCGAGGTCACTGTAAGGATCCTGTGTACATTTCACACAGAGTACCCTAGACCGGTTTTCGAGTACAGCAAGTGGCCTGGCACGTGAGTCATCCTCGCCTACTTGCCAAGCCTTTAGGGGAAGTGCACAACAACATGTGTTGGCCTGCGATAAGAAACAGGTTCAACAAGCCCTAGACTCTGCTACTGTACTTCCACTACGCGTGGACAGAATGACGTAACCGGTATATCCTGCTACGGCCGTTCAAAACACATTAGGTCCTGAAATATTTGGCTCAGTTATGGGCAAATTAATAGGACAAGATAAAAAGTACATAGCATATATTGTGAGATGTCTTTTTCTTTGCCGACTAGCTTAATATCTGCACGTATACACCTAACACCCTGTATAGATAATGAGCCACGAAGACCCCCCGTGGCTCAGACGGCAGCGCGTCGGCCTCTCACCGCTGGATACCGTGGTTCAAATCCCGGTCACTCCAAGTGAGATTGGTGCTGGACAAAGCGGAGGCGGGACAGGTTTTTCTCCGGGTACTCCGGTTTTCCCTGTCATCTTTCACTCCAGCAACACTCTCCATTATCATTTCATAGCATTTATCACTCATTAATAAATCACCTTGGGAGTGGCGACCCCATTGTAATAACAGCCTATATATGCTTCATTTATTACATCCCTGACCCGGTCAATGACTGGAAAACAGGTTGTAGGTTTTCAATGAGCCACGAAAACCTACGTTCATTAATCTGCTATACCTTTCCTAATCCAACCTGTGCTTTATCAAACCCGTCATTCATTTCGCAAACGTGTCTAATTTAATGACATTTAATGCTTTACCGGAGCTTGCAAACAACACATGTCAAGCTGACTGCCCTGTAATTATTCGCTTAATGTATATTACCCTTTCCCTTTTACATTGGGGCTATTATTTCAACTCTCCATTCATTGATATCGCTCCTTCATGCAAACAGTAATCAAATATATATATTTCATATAGCCTACGTAACTATACCCTAACCCATTGCCTTGAGTATATTTTCAGAAATCTTATCAATCCCAACTCCTTTTCTAGTCCACAAATATTTACCTTTCTGTAAATGTCTTTATCAACATGGTTAAATTTCAGTAATTCGCCAGTGCAAGTCGCTTCCTCTACTTGGATGTTCTTGATATCCTATTACCCTTACACACTGCTGACAATACTTTCGCCTTCTGTATGCCCTCGTATATACACTCCCCTTGTCCAGTAGTGATCCCTGAAATGTTCTTTCTGGAACATATTTATTCCTTAAAATACCTGTGCATATCCTTCTAGAATCCCTACTGGAGTACAATCCGAAAGAGAATCCGCTCATTATGGTACTCGTATGACAGCAGTTTGAATCGACCAGGGGCTGTTCG